>NW_027185811.1:4773791-4783815 GCF_028583685.1 Petaurus breviceps papuanus | reverse complement strand
GAAGAAGAAGAAGAAGAAGAAGAAGAAGAAGAAGAAGAAGAAGAAGAGAAGAAGAGAAGAAGAAGAAGAAAAGAAGAAGAGAAGAAGAAACGAAGAAGAAGAAGCTTGTATTATAGTACCTACCAAGTGCTAGGCACTGTGCTAAATGCTTTACAAATTTTATCTCATTTGATCCAAGATGCTATTATAATTTCCATTTTATGGATGAAGAACCCAAGGCAAACAGAGGTTAAGTAACTTGTCCAGGGTCCCGCAGTGATTAAATATCTGAGGCTGGATTCGAACTTAGATCTTGTTGACTCCAGATCCAGCATTCTATCCACTGTGCTGCCTATCTGCTATAATAGCTAACATCTATATGGTGTTTACTATGTTCCAGGCACTATGTTAAACACTTTATAATCATTATCTCATTTGATCTTCACAATAACCCTGTCAGGTAGGTGCTGTTATTATCCATTATTATCCCCATTTTACAGATAAGGAAACTGAGCCAAATAGGAGCAAGTGTTTGAGGTCAGATTTGAACTCAGATCTTCCTGACTCTAGGTCTGGATCTCTATCCACTGCACCACTTAGCTGCCCAAAGAAAAGAGGAAAGTAAGCACACATATGAAAATATTCATAGCAACGCTTTTTGTTGTAGCAAAGAATGGAAACTAAGAGGTGATAATCAATTGGGAAGTAGCTGAACAAATCGTGATATACGAATCCAATGGAAGATTACTGCATTTTAAGATGTGATGAAAGGGAAAGATTCAAATCCTAGTCCTACTATTTATTCCCCATTCAGCTTTGTGCAAGTAATTTTTCCACTTAATTTCTTTATCTTTAAAATAGATGACCTTTGAGGTCTTGCGTTAGGTTCTGATCTGGGATGGACTTCATCACAGAGCAGAGGCCAACAGGTTAAGACCATAGACTTGTAGCTGGAAGGATCTTAGAGAACATATCCTCCATCCCACCCCCCATTTTACAGATGAAGAAAATGAGGTTTATAGTGATAAAATGATAAGGTCAATGTAGGTCATTCAGATGGTAAGTGGTAGAGCCAGGATGTGAACCTGCATCCTCTGACACCTAATCTTCCTTCTTTCTGTGGCGCTATGCTGTTACCCGAGCTCCATTTGACATTCTGCCACTGGTATGAGACCCAAGGGAGAAATGACAAATTCTCTAGAACATTGCACATTTTCCAGAGGTTTAGTTGATGACAGAAACAATGTTCTCCCAGAGATAAGCAGGTCCAGACTCATTTTCTCCCCTTTGAGCCATAAATGCATACAGTTCCCCTCAACTACACATGTACTCCTGTCATGATGATGAGGGAGAGCATCCCAAAAAGTTCCCATGCTCTTAATGACTAGTGATGGGTAGATGTTCTGATTAGGGAGCCCACCTGAAGGCCCTGAAGCTGTGCATTTCTGAGCTTCAGTCTCAGACTGAATAGGCAGCAGGGAAAGGAATGCCCCTCCTAGTGAATCCTGATCATTGTCATTCACCTACCAAGCAGAAATGCCAAGTTAGCTGTCACAGGAATAGCATAGTTTCCATGTCCATGTGTGCTTTGCCTGGTCAGTCAATAGAGACATCAATTGATCAAATACTTATTGACATGCCCTTTGGTAATTGAGAAAATATACTTCCTTCCCTGCTTTGCTTAGGCAGGGAAATTTGAGTGCATAATGCTACATTTTCTATCAAATTTGGTTGTTGTGTTGGTTAGTTTTGATGAATTGCTTTCCTCTCACCTCTCCTTCCTTTTTATCCTTTGTTACAAGTGATAGTTCACAAGTAAGGGAATGGAGAGAGATAGAATCAGAAGTGAAGGTGGTATTGAAAACAAAAGACATTAATTACAAAATTAAAGAAAAAAGACATGATCTGGGGTGTCTAGGTAGTGCAGTGAATAGAGCACCAGACCTGGAGTCAGGAGGATCTGGGTTCGGATCCGGTCTCAGACACTTAACATACACACATACAAAAAACTAGACATGTGACCTTGGGCAAGTCACTTAACCCCAATTGCCCTCCAAAAAGAAAAAAAAGAAAAAAATGACCTTTTGAAGTACATTATTGTAGTCATCATGTATATTATTCTCTCAGTTCTTTTTACTTTATTCTGCATCAATTTATACAAGTCTCCCCAAGTCTCTCTACATCCTTCATCATTTCTGAAGATACAATGAGATTCCACTAAACCACAGTTCATCTATTTGTTCTTCAAATAATAGGCATCCATCTTGTTCCCAGTTTTTTGCTATCATAAAAATTGTTGCTATGAGTATTTTGGTATATATGAGATCTTTCCAGTTGTCCCTGATCTCTTTGGAACGAATGTCCAGCACTGGTATTACTGGAACAAAGAGGATGAACATTTTAGTTGGGCCTTAGTTTCTTCACCTATTAAAAGAGGAGTATAGAAGGAGAGTTCCAAGATACAATATAGCTTCAGAACTCAATGGTCCTAACTGTCACCTCGTATTACTGTTTAATGTATCTTCATCTTATCTATGTGACATTTTGCAAATTGCTTTGCCTCCACAGGTCTCAATTTTCTCAGAAATAAAATGAGGAGTGGCCTTACAGTCTCTTCCAGCTCTACACTGATGGTCCCATGATTCTATCCCAATACAAAATGGCAACTGTTCTACAACATAAAGTCTTAAAAAATCGATGTGAAGTAGTGGACCATAGGCCGCTATTGGACTCAGGAGTAATTGGGTTCAAGTCCTGCCTTTGGCATATATTAGCTTACCTCTCCCAAGCAACTCTCTAAGATCATATAACTCAGCACAGTTGTCCTTTTGTATCATAGAGGAGTACACTTACTTGGAATGCCCTATACCAATGAAACCACAGATATGGAGGGGAAAACCATCTCTTCAACTAAATTTTCACTCTCTCTATGGTGGGAAATCATTGTTAAAGTCACAGTTTTTATGTTTCCATTTCTTTCCCTCCTCCATGTAAAAATAATATGCAATTGATCATCTTCATTTTTGAATTTATACTTTCCTCCATACAAAAAATTAAAAGGAAAGCAGGAAATAATAGTTGTTCAACAAAACAAATACGTTGACCAAGTGAAATAAATAGAACCCAGCACATTAGCTGTTTTTATATACTATATACTGTTGGTGTTATCGATCAAATAGATATTGAAGGTATTTTAAGTTTATTTTATTTTCCATTTAAAAATTATTTTAAAGGAGCTAAGTGAATAATAGACATGATGACAAACTTCACATAAGGAAAAATGACACTAAAACACATTAGGATGCTTATCATTGCGTTGATCGATCTTGACTATGTAGTGTGGGTGATGAGACATTCCACCTTTGCCTCAATAGAAGAGGAAAATGAGATGTCTACTGTCAGACATGATAAATGTGTTTGTTTAACTTCACTGTAATTCTTTGGTACAGAAGAGGGTTCCATTGCATGTGGAGAGTGGGAGAAGGTACTGGAAAATGACATGTATGTTTAAAAAGCATCAATCAAATTTAGAAAACTGAGTCAGAGAAGGAAAGTAATGCTAATGATTAGTGGCAAAATCAGGACTAGAACTTGGGTTCTAACTTAGATGAGATAGATTAAGTCCTAAAGGAATAGAAGAAGGTTGAAATGCTCAAGAATTAAACAACCAGACAGGAATGGGTCATGATGGTGTAGTCTACATGAGGCCAATAACTCATTTTTGACCTTCTGAAATTTTTTCTGTGGCACAGCTGTCTAGGAAGCCAAAGGGACTTATTCATAATCAGTAAGTGCGAGAATTGGCCAAAGATTGTATTTGGCTTCAATGCCGAATTGAAATCTTCATTAGCATTTAGCCAAAATGTTCAAATACCAAATAACCAAGAGGCATTGAATGAATCTAGTTTAGGGAAGGCTGGGAGGGGTTGATTTACTTCCCAGCTTCAGCTCTTGGATTATCACTGGCATCCCTTCCCTCATAACAGAGCTGGCCAGGAAACATCTCTGATGAAGGGACTTATTATTCCCCTTCAGGTTGGAGGACAGCTGGTTTTTCTGATGCCACTCTGCCTTTGCAATCCTGCCTGAGATTCAGGGTTCTGAGGCTCTCTGTGTGTTTCTCAAGGGTCACCTGAGTCAAGTAAAAATGTAAGACTTTCCTGGAGAGCCTGAATCCCTTCCTATTCATCTTATTTGCACCTCAGACTCTAGCCAATTTCTAGTGCTGACTAAAGTCTGAAGTGATGAGTTTCTATCTGTGAGCAGAACATACAAATGACCTTCTAAATTCACACATTTGAAAAACGCATTTAATTTAAGGAGCACCAAGACCACCCAGCAGTAGATCATGTAGAAAATGGTCTTAAGTTTTTATAATATTGGAAATTTCCTTAGAACTGGGATCCTGGGCTTAATAATAATAGTTCGTATTTTGGCATTTAAAAGCAAACAAAGCACTTGCCATATAGCAAAATCATGGGATTGGCAGTGTAAGTATTATAATAATAATAATAATACACAATCCCCATTTTATAACTAAGAGGTTCAGTTATGCTTAGAGACATTCCCTAAGCCACATACTCAAGCATCTGACCTGGCATCCAAACTCAGACCTTCTCACTCTCAGACCAGCTCTCATTCTCCCATAATATGATAACATTTCATATTATTATCATCAAGATACTCTTATCATGAATTGTGCATTTTATGACATAATGCACCTTATTCTGCTGTCTTTGACTTGGACACTAGGAAAGTACAGATCTCTAGAGGGAAGCTTGCTTTCTTTCTTTTTGCTTTTTGGAGGGCAATTGGGGTTAAGTGATTTGCCCAAGGTCACATGACTGGTTTGTGTGCTAAGTGTCTGAGGCCGGATTTGAACTCAGGTCCTCCTGACTCCAGGGCCAATGCTCTATTCACTTAAAGGGAAGCTTTCTATAAGTTTATAGGAGGGTCATTGTCACATTTGAGGGAATTAGTGGAGCCAGGGAGAAGATGGGCAAGTTGTCTCCCCACCTCTGCACCTGAGTTCCCTCATTAAAAAAAAATGTCGGGGGAAAAGGACCTGGAATGAGATGATCTCTGAAGTCTTTCCATCTCTATACCTGAATATATAATAGATAAATTAGCCACACCTATGCCCTTAAGAAACCTATAGTGCTTACTGTTCCTGTTGCAATTCCCACTTCCCATTGGAGAATGTTTTGGCAAAGGTTTCACCAGCCAGATGCTCAACTAAATGATTTTTTTATCTCAAATGAGAGAACTCATATTCCCTCCTTCTACTCTTCAAGGGCAGAATCCAAAAAGAGGCTGAGGTAGATTTCTGTCACTTTCATTGCCATACAGGAGATTTACTATATCCATTGGAGCCTGAATGAGAAAACCAAGAGAAACACTGTCTTTTTCTACCTTTAAAGTCTGCCTTGATGAATCCATTCTATACTGATCCCTTTCCCATCTCCAACTCCTCTTAGGTTATCTATGGAGCTCGATTAGTACTTTAAGAAATATTATCCTTTTTTTTCTAATTGTGTACAAAGTTTAATTATGGAATCATAGAATTTAGCAATGGAGGGGCCTGTGGAGGTTACCTTGTCAAACGTCTATATGCTTTGAATTAGGAAATAGGCACAGAAGGTTTAAATGGCTTGCCTAAAGTCACAAGCAGAGCTGGGATTACAACATGTCTCCTGACACAATCCCAGTGTACCATCTTCTTATTTATACTTCAGGTATCAAATAAGTCTTATCTGTGCAACCAGACTTTAAACTACACATAACCAGGAAGGAAGTGTTCCAGTGTCTGATTTCATTATTAGTACATATAATATAAGGACAAAATCATAAGAGAGGCATAGGGATGTATTCTAGGATATGACTTCCTCTTTCCCTCCCATTACTGAGGGAAATACTGTACTTATAGTATATATATATATATGTATATGTATACATATATATATATTCTATAAGTACAAAGATACTTATAGTATCTTTGGTGGGGACTCATTGCCTCAGCTACCAGGCCAACTTCATTAAAAGGAACTTCATTCCTAAAGCGGTCATTAATTGAGGCATCATTGTGTTTCTATTTCTGGACTTCTTCCTCAAATATATAATGGAAGGAATATTGAATTTGGAATCAGAATATCTGAGTTCAAGTCCTGACCTTACCACTTTGAGCTTGGCAAGTCATTTAAACAGCAACAGCAGCTAGTACAGCACTTAAAAGTTTGTGAATTACTTTATAAATATTACCTCATTTCTTCCTCACATCAACCTTGGGAGATAGTACTATCATTTTCCCCCTTTAACAGATAAGGAAACTGAGGCAGAGACCGGTTAATTAACTTGCCCAGAGTCTCACAGTTAGAGTAAGGCATGATTTGAACTAAATCTTCCTAAATGATTTCAAGGCAGTTAGATGGTGTGAAGAGTGCCATGACTGAAATCAGGAAGACTTGTCTTCCTGAGTTCAAATCCAGCCTCAGACATTTACTAGCTATGTGACCCTGGGCAAGTCATTTCACCCTGTTTGCCCCAGTTTCCTCTTCTGTAAAATGAGCTAGAGAAGGAAATGGGCATATCATTCCACTATCTTTACCAAGAAAACCCCAAATGTGGTCACAAAGAATCAGACATGATTGAAATGACTGAACAACACTATATCTACTATGTCCTCCCACTTCTTTAAAACTAATCTGCTAAAATGCTAATAATATTTCTTATGTCACAGGATTGTGGGGATCTAGTGAGATAATATAGCTAAGTTCATTATAATCTAAAAATTGCAATATAAATATGTTTCCATGACTTTGGTGAGGTAATATGTGTAAAAGTACCTTGCAAATGTTAAAGAATGTTAGTTATTATTAGTAATAAATATGTTACAATTATTACACAATTATCTCACAGCATGTAATGTAATACCAGGCATATGGTAGGTATATAAAAATGGTTGGTTTATAAAAGGAGTTAATTATGTTTATTTTTCAAGTAACAACTATGTTTAGTTAATCTATCCCTCCTACTATCACCCTCTCCCCCACTAAGCAAAAAAAACAAAAAACAAAAGAAAAAAATCTTTCCACATATAGATACATAGTCTGGTGAAACAAATTTCCATGTTAACTCCTTTAAAAACATATGACCTTTCTGAATTTTAGGTACTTTACCTCTCTGTCAGGAGGTGGGTAGCATAAATTATCTTCATTCTTTTGGACTTACGCCTTCTCATTGCACTGATCACAGTTCTAAAATCTTTCAAAGTTGTTTGTCTCTATAATATTACCATTGCAGAAATTATATTCCTAGTTCTGTTAATTTTGCTTTGAATCAGTTTCATAGAGTTCTTCAGTTTCCTCTGAGATTGTCCATTTTAAAATTTTCATATGGCACAATAATTCCATTATTTATATACAATAATTTTTTTAGCCACTCCACAATAAGACACCCCCTTTATTTCCAGTTTGGAATTATCATGAAAAGAGTTGCTCTAAATATTTTTGTACATGTAAACCCTTTTCCTCTTTCTTTGATTTCTTTGGTATATGGGTCAGTGGTATAGCTGACTCAGAGGGTCATCTCCAGTTATCCTGACTATATCTGGTCACTGGACCCAGATGGCTCCAGAGGAGAAAGTGAGGCTGGTGACTTTGAATAGCCTTTCCTCACTTAAATCCAATTCACTTGCATCTCATGACATCGCTTCCCCGATGTCACAGTCCTCTTCAAGAATGAAGGACAAACAACAACATAGCAGGCTCAAAGGGTGTGCACATTTGGTAACTTTCTGGGCATCATTCCAATTGCTTTCTAGAATGAGTGGACCAATTTACAGCTCCACTAACAGTGCTTTAGTGCTTTCCCACAGCCTCCCCAATGTTTATCATTTCCCTTTTTTGTTGATTTTGCCAATATGATGGTGTGAAGTATAACTTAAAATTTTATTTAATTTGTATTTTCCTGATTATTCATGATTTAGAGCATTTTTATTGTTGTTAGCTTGTTGATAGCTTGGATTTCTTCATTTGAAAATTCATATATTTTGACCATTTATCTTTTGGGAAATGACTGTTAGTCCCATAAATTTGAATCAGTTCCTTATATGGTTCGAAAATAAGACCTTGTTGAAAAGATCTTTTCCCAGGTACCTATTTTCCTTCTAATTTTTGTTACATTAGTTTTGTTTGTGCAAAATATTTTTTCCCCTTTTGGAGAAGGGAAGGCAAGGCATTTGGGGTTAAGTGACTTGCCCAAGGTCACACAGCTAGTAAGTGTGTCAAGTGCCCAAGATCAAATTTGAACTCAGGTCCTCCTGACTCCAGGGTCGGTGCTCTGTATAGCACCACCTAGCTGTCCCAGTGCAAAACCTTTTTAACTTTATAAAATCAAAATTATTTATTTTATCTTGTGTGACCATCCAAAAATATTGTTTCATTATGAATCAATAAATCTTAAAGGTAATTTCTTTCTTTTTTCTCAAATTTGCTTATGCAAATATCTAGGTCATATACTCATTTGGAGTTTATTTTGGTGTGTAGTGAGAGGTGCTAATATAAACCAAGTTTCTGCCAGACTGCTATTCAGATTTCCCAGCAGTGGTGAGTCCTTGCTCTTATAACTGTCATCCTTAGGTTTATTAAACACTGTTTCTATTTTTATTCTGTAAGTTGTGTATTAATCCACTGATCAACTTCCCTTCTTGCCCCTACTCCCCCTTACAAAATCATTTTAATGATCATTGATTTGTAGTAAAATTTGAGATCTAATACTGAGACACTCCTTTTCTATGCACTTTTTTTTCATTATTACTCTTGAGACTCTTGACCTTTTGCTCTTCCATGTACATTTCATTATTATTTTTTCTAGGCCTATAAAATAATTATAACCCTGGTCTCAAAGCTCATTTGTATAGAATCCTCTCCTCATTGTTAGAGATCACCACTTGCGTGAGGGTCAGGGTGCAATTATTGAGAGTAAGAGAAGAGGTCCACTTTCTTCAAGCAACTAAGTCTCTTCAGTTCTTTGGACCTTGTTCAAGTTTCTTTGAGTCTCTTTGGGCTGTGCAGTCACTTCAGGTACTTCTGGCTCCTAGCTTCAAGAGAGAAATAAGCAATGCCAACTCCACTTCCAGATTCTGAAAAGAAGCCACCGAGAGAGGAGATGGCAGTCCCCATCATGTCCCTATCCTCAACTTGCTGAGGCTTCAGGAAATTTCTCTTTGGATGAGATCTCAGACTCTCTCAGTTGATCTGAGTTACTTCTTTTTTTTTTCTTTTTGGAGGGCAATTGGGGTTAAGTAACTTGCCCAAGATTACACGGCTAGTTTTTTTGTGTGAGTGTTAAGTGTCTGAGGCTGGAACTGAACTTGGGTCCTCCTGACTCCAGGGCCGGTGCCTTTATTCATTGCACCACCTAGCTGCCCCTGATCTGAGTTACTTCTGTCCCAATGGGAGAACTCTTTCACTCTGTATTGTCTTATTATATTCTCCTGTGTGTACTTTCTTTGATTTTTGTTTTGCTATCATCTTAGATAAATGGATTTCTTTGTGATTTGCTATGTGTGTTCATTGTGAAACTGGCATTTGGTGGGAAGGCCTTGGATATAAAGCTTGGTCTTCCTTTCCCCATTCAAAACAACCCCCAGGAATCAGAAGTTGAACTTGAAGCTGAAAACCATATCCCCCACATTAACAATATTTAAGGGAGTGTAATGAGAGTGTAAATTTAAAGATCTTCCCTGCCCCTAGGCTAACGTGCACCTGGAGCCTGGGGTGGGAGGCTTGTTTTTCAGTAGATACTTTTTGATTGGCCAGTGGGTCAATAAGGTTGTTACATTCTCTGAGCCAGGAGAAGGCTATATAAGCCCTGATGTGTAGCTTTGTTTTGGGACTCACTTTGAGAAGTGTTCTGTGATTTGATCTGAATTCTGGGAAGCCGTTGTTGAGAGTCCCCCGGCTTTGAAAAACCCAGATGTGGAAACCCAGATGTTGACTGGGTATGGATGTAATGGTTGGACAGTTTGGAAATCTGTCTACTTGAT
>NW_027185811.1:4763178-4768791 GCF_028583685.1 Petaurus breviceps papuanus | reverse complement strand
TCTCTGTCTCTCTCTCTCTGTCTCTCTCTCTCTCTCTCTCTCTCTCTCTCTCTCTCTCTCTGTCTCTCTCTCTGTCTCTCTCTGTCTCTCTCTCTGTCTCTCTCTGTCTCGCAAAGTGGCCAAGCTTCTGACCCCAACCTCCTGATTCCTCTCCAGGAAGGAATTTAAAACCTCCCTTGAAGAAGGGTATGGGTAGAATAGGCTGGAGATATCTACTCTGCCTCCTTTTGAGACACACAAGGACACCCCCATGCTATATGTCAGGGACAGTCCTCACTATATATTCTTTTGGGAGTTTGATTGGTAGAGCACTAAGTAAATTAATTTACATTGTATTGTCATTTCTATTATATTGCTCCTACCTGCTCATGAGCAATTAATATTTCTCAAATTATTTAAGTATAATAAATCCTTGTTGATTTATTAATCTTTAAAAAGAGCAAACATTTTTTATGTCTCTGTCTACCCATTCTCATTTCCCCATTTTAGTCTCTTTAGAAACAGCCTGATGCTTGCCAAAACTGGAAGATGACCAATTCCTTTCTTTGTGGAATAGAGACCTATTCCCCGAGAAGAGACAAGCCTAGCCTCTGGTAAGCAGGACAAACACAGGGCAGGAATCCCATCGATGTTATTTCTGAGTCTAGTTTCTATAGAATTGGATATAGCTTGCTGAGTGAGATCATAGGATTAAGTAGTCATAGAGTCCAAATTCATTTTTTTTTTTTTTGCTCTTTGCAGGGGGGAAGGCAGGGCAATTGGGGTTAAGTGACTTGCCCAAGGTCACACTAAGTGCTTGAGGCCAGATTTAAACTCAGGTCCTCCTGACTCCAGGGCTAGTGCTCTATTCACTGTGCCACCAAGCTTCCCCCAAACTCCTTATTTTATAGATATGGGAACCCAGATCGAGAGGTTAAGTAACTTAACCATGGTCACACAGTTAGTGAGTATATGACACAATATTTAAAGTCTTACCAAGTCCAGTACTCTATCACACCATATGAACCTGCTATGTGAAAACATCCACTTAAAGAATGACAGCTGAATTCAAATGTCATATAATTGAATGGAACCTCTCTAATCCAAAGAAGAGTAAAAGAATGTGTAAGAACATAGGATCATAGATTAGAGCTTGAAAGAACTTTAGACCCTATTTAGTCCAGATGTCTCATTTTACACTTAAGGAAACTGACGCCCAAAGAAGTGACTTGCCCAAGACCACACAAGTGGTGAATGAAAGAATTAGGATTCACACCTAGGCTCTCTGACTCTAAATCCAGAACTATATGCCTCCAGTTGTCGAGTTGTTGTCCCACTCTCCATGATGCCATTTGGGGTTTTCTTGGCAAAGATACTGGAGAGTTTTCCATTTCCTTCTGCTGCTCATTTTACAGATGAGAAAACTGAGGCCAGCAGGGTTACGTGACTTGCCTAGGGTCACAAAGTTAGTAAGTGTCTGAGGCTGCATTTGAACACAGAAAGATGAGTCTTCCTGATTCCAGGCCCAGCACTTTATTCACTGTGCCACCTAGCTGCTGGAATATTTAGATCTGCCTTATTTCATTGGGACCAACCTCTAGATCACAGTAAGGGGCAAGAATGGGGAGTGGGAAGGAGGAGGTGGTAAGTAAACCCGTTCTTCCCTTCCTTCTTTATCTCTGGGATTCTTTTTTAAAAACTTCTTTAAATGTCTCCAGTCTTGGTCTTCGATAGAAGATTGTTGTGTTCCAAAAGCTTTTTTCTCAACCAAGGGAAGAGAGGGTAGGGACCATTGTCAAAGTCTGTTTCCAAGTCCTCCAAGGTTTTAATGAACCCAGTGTTACCTTCTCACTCCAGAAGTCACTGTTCCTATCTCTGATCAAAGGGAAAAATAACATAGAGGTTTATTTCCTCATTTGAAAATGTATTTATTTGTTTATTCACCCTCAAGAGGCTCCTCCTGCTCCCCTGCAGTACTCTGATTTTGACCCAACTCCTGGAACCAGCTTCCTGTGCAACTTTATAAGCCTGGTAACTTCTTGAACCTAGTGCTTTGATCATCATTCTTAGAAGCTCTTCCCAAGACAGACTTGCTCCAAGATCCAAACATGTTGTTTGATTGTCTTGTGTATAATAAGTTTGCCTTTATCACAAAGAATTTACAAAGGATACTAAATAAACACATTAAGAGTCACTAACTAATCCAACTGTTCAATAAGCAAATAGTTAAAGGATATCTGGCAAGGAAAGCTCACACTGAGCTCCACTCCATATTTACATACAGTGTCCTTAGGATTTCTTGCTGCAGCTTTGTAATATTTCTCTAATTATTTCAGATGTGTTTTGTTGTATTCCATCTAGATTACAAACTCCTTGAGGGGAAGCCTCCTTCTTTCCTATTCCTCTGTGACAATCATTCAGATTAATGACTTATTAAGCTTTAAGCTTATTAAAGCTTAAAAATGCAAAGGAATCCTTTTAAAAGGAACTACCAGTTCCAATAGGGATCTTAAGAGAAATATTTACTTCAGTACAGAATTATATAGAGACATTTACTTTGGTATTTAGCTATATAAGTTACTATAAAGCAGGTCAAGCATGAGGAGCTCTGTCTGGGATATCATGGTTAAGGTTTAGTTTTGGAGGCAAACCCCCTTAACATGGTTTGTTTTGCCCCTATGCAGTTTCTCTTGGGAAATCTTAGAATATATACTGCTCTATGATGTCTATACAGCTATAGTATCAAGGTCTTCACAAATGTGGGGGGACAGTGTATCCATCTCTCATAAAAAAAGTGTTATGGGTAACAATGCACAGGACAGAGTGTTTTGTCCCACAGAAAATGCAGAAAACATCTAATATTCAGAGTAACCTATAAACAGTTGATAAATTCTCCTCCCTCTCTGGCAAGTTCCAATTTCCTCCAGGGCCCATACAGTATAGCACACTGAAAGAGCCACCCTGTGGTTTGGACTCCCCTCCTAAAGGAAACAAGTGAGGTTGCTAGAGGAGAAACCCTCCCAGCCCCCAAGCTCTACTACCACCACAGCCACCACACACATTTAAATGAATCCCACTTTCACTACAGGGACCCATAAAGGCATCCAGCCTTTACAAAACTAATGTCCTAGAATCTACCAGAAGAAAAACAACCAAGGGATTGCCAGACGGGTGACTCCCTTTACATTTGATCTGGCCTATCTGAATAACTCATTAAGATTGGAGAATGTAGACAGCTAGGCCTTTTGCTTTTTGCCTATTCCTGCTCTGTGGGCCATGTAAATAATTCTCTTTTCTCTAAGAGGAGGCCCAGGAATTCTCCCCTTCTATGATGCTATTTTTCTTCAAGAGGCTGGGGATGTTCTAGAATTCCCATTATCTCTCTAGAATGAAAGACTCCTATACTCTTGAATGTGCTGCCCAGGAACTCCACTTCCTCTCTCTAGAAGGCTGGATTCCGGGGCAGCCAGGTAGCACAGCGAGTAAGAGCACCGGCTCCAGTGTCAGGATGACCTAGGGATCGAATCCGGGCTCAGACACTTAGCACCTACCCAGAAACACCTGGCCATGTAACCTTGAGCAAGTTACTTAACCCCAATTGCTTAGGGGTGGCCAGGTGGCTCAGCAAGTAAGAGCACCGGCTCCAGTGTCGGGATGACCTGCAAGTTACTTAACCCCAATTGCTTTAAAAAAAAAAAAGGCTGGATTCCAGAACTTGGGGTCCAGGAATTTTCTTCTGAGGTCACATGGGTGAGAGGACAGGCAATTCTGATGTTTATCTGTCCCATAGCAGCCATTAGTGTCTCCTAGAGTGAGCAAGTGACATTGGGAACCTGTTCTACTCTGATTTCTAGCTCTGATTTCTAGATCTGACTGAAAAAGGGCAAAAGGGTGACTCTGCAATGGACCCTCTTTTTTATAGTCTAGAACAAAGAGTATGACTCCAAACCACAACAGTCTAAGCCATCCAACTTATCCAATTTAGAAATTGTGAGGTGGCCTATTCAGATAGTGTGCTAGACTTGGGAATCCTGCCTCAAGATACTTATTATATCATTCTGGGCAAGTTATTTAACCTCCCTAGCCTTGGTTTCCTCATCTATAAAATAGCCCCTACATTACAGTCGTTGTAAGGAAGCACTATATAAATGCTAGCTATTATTATCCCCAAACTGATTTATAACAACCTAAGCCAATCATTCCATTTATAATTTATAATGAGCCAGAAACAATGGTTTACCAACCTGCTAGTTCACCTATTTGATCAGAGGACTCAGCTAATCAGTACCCTACAGAGTCATCATAATAACATATATTTATGATTTACAAAGTTACAGTAAGTACAACTATGATTAAAGAGGAAGTACTAAGGTATAAAGAACCATTGCCCATTATAGAACTAGTATCAGTGCCAGGGTTATTCTTATTTTTCTGATAGATTTTTAATTGATATTTTTGTTTTTACATCACTTATAGTTCCCCCTACATTCCTTGTTTTTCCCTTTCCTAGAAAACCATGATTTATAGCAGACTTGTTTAAAGAGGAAAAAGAGAAAACAATTCAGTAAATTCAAGCAACACATTAAAAAAAATCTGATGCCATATTCCATTCCCCCTCTGCAAACGATTAAGGAGTAGTGGACAGGTCTTCTTAAATCTCTGCTTTGGAATTAAGCTTATTTTTTATTTTACCACATTCAGTTTCAATTGCTCTGTCATGGTTCTTCCCACTTACATCATTGTATCATTGTGCATGCTGTTTTTCTGATTCTGCCTATTTTACTTTGTATCAGTTCCTGTAAGTTTTTCTGTGATTCTCTGTATCCATTTGTTATTTCTTACAATAATACTGCATGATGCTCATATACTATAATTTATTTAGCCATTCCCTAATTGACAGGCATCTATTTCATTTCCTGTTCCATACATAAAAGAAATACTGCTATAAAATTTTTACAGTGGATGTATCCTTTCTTTTGACATTGTTCTTCTTGTGGTAAATGCCTAGCAATAGAATCTTTGGGTCAAAGCATATGAACACTTTAATGACTTACTTAGTGTAATTTCAAGTTGTTTTAAAAAATGGTTGGAATAATTATCAACTGCACCAACAATTGCTTTAGTGTGCCTATCTTTCAATAGCCCCTCCAACATTAATGATTCCCATCTTTTGGTTGGTCAATTTTGGGGGTATGAGGTGAAACCTCAATTTTTATTTGCATTTCTCTAGTTGTTACTGATTAGAACAATTTTTCATAGGGATTTTAGTTATTTATAATTATTTTAAAAACTTTTTTCATCTCTGTTGACCACTGATTCTTTGGGGGAAATGGCTTTTGACTTCTTATATGCATATAATTAGATATTTAATGCAATTTTTCCTCAATTAACAATTTTGCCTTCTCATGCTAATTGTATTGATTTTGTTAGTGCAAACATTTTTTCAATTTCACATAATTAAAATTATCTATTTTATGATTACCTCTATCCCTTATCTAGTTAAAAACTAGCTATAATTTATTTAACCTGATCTGGTTTTCTTTTTTTCTTCTTCTTCTTCTTCTTCTTCTTCTTCTTCTTCTTCTTCTTCTTCTTCTTCTTCTTCTTCTTCTTCTTCTTCTTCTTCTTCTTCTT
>NW_027185811.1:4762693-4763168 GCF_028583685.1 Petaurus breviceps papuanus | reverse complement strand
TTCTTCTTCTTCTTCTTCTTCTTCTTCTTCTTCTTCTTCTTCTTCTTTCTTCTTTTTTAGTGATGTGACCTTTTATATCCAGGTAGAAAATTCTTTTTGAGCCTATCAGGGTATGTGTTGTAAGATGTTCTCTTAAACACAAATTTCTGCTAAGCTACTTTTTTATTTTCCCAGTAATACTTGTCAAACAGAGATTTCTTCTCCAAAAATATATTACCTCCTATAGGAGCTAAGAGTTAGAAAGCAACTTGGAGGCCATATAGTCCCAACACTCCTATCTAATGCCTGGATTGCTCAAAAACCATCACTACTAAGTAGTCAAGCAACTTTTGTTTAAAATCTCTCTAGTGCAGGGAACTCACTATCTCATGAAGTGGATAGCTCCTTTAGAATATTTTCCCTTTCTTTCTTCCTTTCTTTTCTTTTCTTTTCTTTCTTTCTTTCTTTCTTTCTTTCTTTCTTTCTTTCTTTCTTT
>NW_027185811.1:4634034-4762683 GCF_028583685.1 Petaurus breviceps papuanus | reverse complement strand
TTCTTTCTTTCTTTCTTTCTTTCTTTCTTTCTTTCTTTCTTTCTTTCTTTCCTTCCTTCCTTACTTTCCTTCCTTCCTTCCTTCCTTCCTTCCTTTCTTTGTTTCTTGCTTGCTTTTTGGAGGGGAAAAGGTAGGACAGTTGGGGTTAAGTGACTTGCCCAAGGTCACACACAGAGCTAGTTTTTTGTGTTGTGTCTGAGGTCAGATTTTGAACTGGGGTCCTCCTGACTACAGGGCCAGTGCTCTATTCACTGCACTAACTAGCTTCCCAAGAATGTTTTTCTTTATATTAAAATTTGCCTCTCTGTAACTTTTACCCATTGTTCTTCATTTTATCCTCTAGAACCTCAATGAATAAATCATATCCTTCTGCATGACAGTCCTTGATTTAAAGACAGTCCACATATCCCCCTTAAATTCTCTTTTCTTTAGGCTTAATCATTCCCAGTTTTACTATTAGGTGAATATAAAGGACCAGGTGGCCCACCAGATGTATCACCCCATTACAGAGTTCCTAAAGGGACAGTTTCTATTCCAATACATTATCTCTCTGGAGGAAGTTAGGTAGACCTGAAAAAGCTGGATGAACTGTCCACCTGGCTCATTTTGTGCTATCTGTAGGGTCACTGAGAGCAAAGCAGATGCCTCTGTTAAAGACGCTTGCTCCTCTACTTCCTGCTATTAGACTCCTCCAGGGTCTGGAGGAGCAGAGCGCCCTGTGCCTTGGAGGGGCTCCCTGGAGCCACAGAGACAGATGGGAATCGTGCTGAGAGTGAGCCTGGGCAGAAGGGACTGGATTGGTTGGATGTGCTAAAGACAGAAAGTGCAAAAATTCCAAACTTTATGCCCAAAGCAAACTTCTCCTTAGCCCAGGTGTCTGAGACCTCCTCCTCCAGGATGAGGATAGGCTGAATATGCCAAGCCAGAGGCTTTGAAAACCCAAGTTGTGTTTGAGTTGTGAAAGTACCAAAAAAAAAAAAAGTTTTCCAAGCAGAGAAGGAGCATTTTTCCCTTTCCAAATGCAAACAACTCAAAAGATGCTCCATGGATTTTTTTCTCTAGACTTTCCACAGGAAATGTAAATAAAGAAAGAAGAAAAATGGTTTGGGATCTGAAACCCAATGTGCGATTTCAGACCAAAGGAACTTGCGACCAAGTTTCCCCATCTATCAATGCAGCATTCAGAGCTCAACTTCAAACTCCCCTCTTCTGGGAAGCTTTCTCTGATTAGGCAAAAGGAGGCCTCATTGTCAGATCTGACTTCCATCAGTGTCCTTGTCTCCATAATACATACATACATACATACATATACATGTGTGCCACGACTCTGTTTATTATATGCATATAGAATCACAGATTTATTTATTTTATGAATTAATCAAAAAGCATTTATGCGGTGTTTACTATGTGTCTAAGCACTAGACACAAATAGAAAAATAAGAGTCTCTGCCCTCAAGTAGCTCACATTCTAATACAAGACTACACATATAATACCCACATCCAGAGAAAGAGATACAGAGTCTGGATGCAGATTGAAACAAACTACTTGCTCTGTTTCTCTTTCTTGTTTTGTTTTGTTTTCTCTTTCCCACTGATCATTCCATCAGTTCTAATCCTTCTTTACAAACTGACTAATGATTAATGTAAAGATATTTGTAGATCCTATATTTGAATGCATGCCACCATGATGGGGGGGAGGAGAGGGAGGGACAGAAAATTTGAAACTCAAGGGACTGTGGAACTGAAAGTTGTAAAATAAAAGTAAATAAGCAAAAAAATTTGCACAGACAGAAAAATAGGGGGGAAAAAGACTACATATATAGGAGATGACAGTGAGGCAGCAACTGTCAATTACTTTTATGAACAGTGGATCTCATTGCTAGCAGACATTGAGGACCTGACTGAAGTTTGGGTAATCTTCTTTTAGAACATACTGGGTAACCAACTGCAGGCAGTGGGAGAAGGGAAAAGGTGCCATGGCCCTAATCAGCCCTTCAGCATACGAGATGACAAGAGGCCACAGACTTTGTCTCCTTTCCCCTTGCCTTTCCCTGGTTAGCCTCAGAAATGTTTAATTAAATATTAATTAAAACATGGTTGTCACTTATACAATAATATAATTATAGCTTTAAAGTTTGCAAAATCTTTACATGCATTGTCTCAATGGATCCTTGTAACAACCCTGTGAAACAGGGTCATACATTTAGAGCTGGGAAAGATCTTAGAGGTTAGTCAGTTCATTGTTGTAATTTTACAGATAAGGATAGTGAAGAATCAGGGAAATTGGCATGACCCGTCCAAGGCCACCTCCTTTGCTGCTGGAACACCTTGCTGGGGGGTCCTTGTGTCAGTGCCTCCCATCTCACACAATTGATTCCAAAGTGCTACTGTATGAATATACAAGGTTCCCAAAAGTCTTCATGAAGTTTTAAGCTACTCAAGCCTAAAACTGCACCAAGACTTTTGGAACACCCTGTATTGTGTACATTTTAAATTACACATGAAAGATTAAAAAAGAAATCAGGATAAATAAAATATTTTAAAATTTTATTTCATTTATTAATGGTACACAAACTTTTTGTTCTCACCAAAATATACCATAGTGCTTTCTAATGAAAGCAACGTGATTGTATATACTTTATTATATTTGAAAATCTTGGTCTAACATTTTATTATACTGTTATTTAAAAGTCTGGCTCTTGTGGCTGACAGAGAGAATCTCACAAAGACATGTAGACCTAGACAAAAGAAGTACATCTTTGATTGTGCTTATTAAATCATGATGCATGTTTTACAACCACTAGCTATAAAAAGATTTTAGCTAGAATTCTGTTATCTTCCATTAGTCCATCTTTCTTCATATCTCTCTTTTCCTTTGCTCCAGTTTCTAAGAATGAGATGGTTCCTTATTCTGCCCACTCCAACATCTCTACTTCAATCCTTGATCCCATCATCTCTTCCCCTTGTCCCCCAGCACCTTGACTCTCCAATTATCTTGCCTTAATTTTCAGACTCTCCTTATCCACTGGCTCCTTTCCTGTTGCCTTCAAACATGCCCATATTTCCACCATCCTTAAAAGAAAACTTTCACTAAATCTTATCTACCCTCAATCTCTGCTCCCTTTCAAACCCAAACCTCTAGGGGGGAAAAGCTGTCTACTTTCCCTGATTCCACTTTCTCTCCTCCTACTCACTTCTCAATTTCTTGGAATCTGGTTTCTGTCTTCTACACTCAGATGAAGCTGCCTTCTCCAAGGTCACTAATGTTTTCCTTATTTTAAAATCCAATGATCTTTTCTCAGTCCTTATCTTCCTTGACTTCTCAGCAGCATATGATGCTGTTGTCTGCCTTCTCTTTTTAGATTCTCTCTTCTCCCTGAGGGTTTGGGGGGGGGGGGGTGGAAAGGGAGATGAAGGAGAGAAACACTGCTCAATCCTGGTCTTCTCTGCTGTCAGGTTGATTTCTTTGAGTCTACTTTGCAGGGCATACCCCACATCTTTGTCCTAAGTTGTCATGTTCATTGTTTCTCTTCTTTCCCCTCTTTCTCTTCCAATTCCTTCTCTCCTCTCTCTTCCCCCATCCCTCTATGTGTCTCTCTCTCATCTCTCTGTTTGTCTTTCTGTCTCTTGTTGCCCATCACTCCATCATGCAGGGATGCAGGGTTGAGAACAATGCCTCCCCTACTGCTGCTACTGCTCAGTTCAAACAGGCTCAGCACCACCTTCCCACTCTGATTTCCTGCAAATTATATATGTTCTCAAAACTCCTGGGCATGACTCAAGTCTGCCACCTGGTTCAAAGACTATGATAGGCCAAATCTTTTCTCAAGATTGAGATAGAACTGAACTACAAATCCCAGAATGCCAATCAGTTCTTAGAAGTCTATTACACTTGAAACACTTGACTTCCCCACACCAACGGCCATTGCAATTCTGTGACAGTATCAAAGTACTTTAAAAGCTACACCTTTGCATATCCTTGGAGTAATAACTATTCTTCAAAACCACAGAATTGAAAACACAGCAAAAGTGAGTAATGAAACAAATGTGTGTGGCATGAAATCTAGCCCTTGACTAATTGAGGATTTTCTAAAGGTAGGGAAATGGACTCAATCTAGTTTCATCTGGTCAAGGTAAGACATTCTGAGTCACTCTGATGTCTGCAGAAACATACATAGGACTATTGCTATCCCAAAATGAAACCACATCAAAATTATTGCTTGTACCAAGTAAATGATGAATCATAGTAGACATTTCATAAACGTTTGCTAAATTGGATTGAAACGATTATTTTTTGTAATTAAAAGTTAATTGTAACCAAAGCCCATTTATATAGGAGTCTCTTCTCACTAGTGGAGATGAATGCTTCAGGCCTGTGTGATGAATGGGGTGGAGTTGAAAAGAACCAAGGAGAAGAGAGATCCAGTCTCTTCAGTCTCTTCTAGTGCTTCTAGCTTCCAGTGTCAAGAGAGAAGATACATGGGATGAAGGGAGAAAAACTCTGGAAAGAATCCAACATGTTCAACCATGTCATTATTCTCAGGTTGCTACACTAGAGACTTTGGGGGAATTTCCCTTTGTGCGAGATTTGAGCCTCTCTCAAAACCTTTTTACAGTCTTGGTTCAGCTGAAATAACTCACACTCAATGGAAGAGCTCCTTTAATCTATATTATCTAGTACCGTGTTTCCCCGATAATAAGACCTATCCCGAAAATAAGCCCTCCCCTTACTGTGTAAGATTCCTCTAAAATAAGCCCTCCCCCGAAAATAAGCCCTATTAAGATTGCTACTGTAGTGAAGGTGATCCCCTGCGCTACACGCTACATTACGGTACCCTCTGTATGCACCGCCCCCCCCCCCCTGGTGAAATGCATGCCGTGCTCCAAGCTGCATCCAATCAGAGCTACAGCAGTGAGCGCGTCATCCTGTTCTTCCCCAGTGATTTGCTTGCTGGCGCCATTGAGAGCAGTGCCGCGGAGGAGAGCTGAGGCAGGACAACATAAGCCCTCCCCTGAAAATAAGCCCTCTGGTGTTTTTCTTTCCAAAAAAATTAATAAGACAGTGTCTTATTATTGGGGAAACACGGTACATAGTCTTCTTTGTATACATTTTTGTGATTTCTGTTTTGCTACCAACTTGGATAAATTGGTTTCCTTTGCTATGTGTGTTCATTGTGTGACTGGTATTTGGTAGGAAGGAAGTCAAGCCTTAGATATAAAACTTGCCCCCCCTTTCCCATTTATGAATAGTGATCAGTAGTTTAGCTTGAACCTAAAGACTGAATCCCCTAAACTAGCACTATTTAAGGGAGCAGATAGATATAATGCTTGCCTGGCAATCTGTTTCTCTAAGGAAAGCAGAATGGCCAGCTTCTCGTCCCAATCTCCTGCTTCCCCTCCTGGCAGGAATTAGTTTCCCTTAGAGAAGGCCATTGAGAAGGAGGGGGTGGGAGAGAAGGAAGCTAGAAAAGGGGTGGAATGGAGAAACAGAAAGTGCTGGAGATATCTATTCTTGCCTCCCTCACACATGAGACTTCTCCTGATGCATGATCATAGAGAAGGGCCCTCAGATATCATCTCATCTAGCTTCCATCATTTTACAAATGAAGAAACTAAGATCTAGAGAGAATAAATGACTTGCCCAAGTTATTACTACATAGGTAGTAAGTGGCAGAGTTTCAGTTCAAACCTAGGTCTTCTTTCTACAAATCCATCACTGTTCCATCATACCACAGTGCATCTGAGCTGGGTCTTACAAGATGAATAAAAAATGGTAGGGTGGGGTGAGGAATGGGAAGGGGGATACAACAGAGACTCAAAATCACAACCTCTGGCCTCTGAGAATACGCTAAACTTTCCTTTACCAATTTTTTCAATAACCTGTAATCTGTGAATGAGTTAGTTCTGTCTAAATATTAAGGACCATTCAAACTGAAAAAGACAGCACAATTTAAAAGCAATCTTTTAGCTGGATAGCTAGCAAGTTATCTGCTTTTTTTATAAGTCCAATAAATAAAGCAAGGGAACCCATTAAAAGGTGCTTCTGAGAAAGGTGTTTTATGTGGACCTTGAGAATGTGGCTTTGATGAATGTGACAAGCAGACAAAGAGAACAGAACAAGCTCCTCCTTGGACAAGGAGTTTATTTATCCTGCTTATCTGAAGTTAGAGTCAATCATCCTAATGGCTTTCAATGGCTCCAAAGATTCTCAGCATTAGATGAATTGGCCCATTTATAGAAGGGAGATGCCAATGTGCAGAATGACCAGTCTGGAGGAAGGTTACTTTGCAAAGGGAGATTTCACTAGAGGGGTTGAGACCTGTCTAATTTAGGTAGGCTTCATGGAAGAGGCTGACTTTGAGAAGAGACATCTGATTGAGGAAAGGAAATGGATGAGAGGGGGAGGTGGCACATTAATGAAGAGATGAAGGATAGATACATTAGGAGAAACCGTTAAGGACAATAAGTCACTTCAACTTGTGAGTCAGTGTAGCAGCAAGCACCCCAAGCGTCCTCAGGGTTTGCAGCTACCACAGGTTCTTGGATCTGCTTTGTTAAAGGAAAGCAACTCAAAACGGGTTAACAAGCTTACTTTAATCAGTCAGACATATATCATTTACCTTGTTCAGGGGAAAAAGGTCAGCACCCCAAACTTCAAAATATACAGACAGAATTATCAAGACATTAACAGATCAAGTAGACAGCTTTCCAAACTGTCCAACCATTACATCCATACCCAGTCAACATCTGGGTTTCCACATCTGGGTTTTTCAAAGCCGGGGGACTCTCAACAACGGCTTCCCAGAATTCAGATCAAATCACAGAACACTTCTCAAAGTGAGTCCCAAAACAAAGCTACACATCAGGGCTTATATAGCCTTCTCCTGGCTCAGAGAATGTAACAACCTTATTGACTCACTGGCCAATCAAGAAGTATCTACTGAAAAACAAGCCTCCCACCCCAGGCTTCAGGTGCACATTAGCCTAGGGGCAGGGAAGATCTTTAAAATTTACATTCTTATTACAGTCAGACAACTGACTAAAAAGCAAAAGTACTTCATGAAAAATGCACAGGAAGAAGGGTGGGAATGAAACATTTCTCCCATAAACCTGGCACATACTTTTTTACAAATACATATATTTCTGTTTGTTTGGGTCTTTTTTCTTTTTGGAGGGCAATTAGGGTTAAGTGACTTGCCCAAAATCACAACAGCTAGTTTTTGTGTTAAGTGTCTGAGGTTGGATTTGAACTTAGGTCCTCCTGACTCCAGGGCCAGTGCTCTATTCACTGCTCCATCTAGCCACCCCAATACATATATTTCTGAAATATATATATACTCCATATTTCCATTATATCCACAATATATTTCACAAATACAAAATATGTGAAATATATGTGAAGAACCACACACAGATGACTGGAGCACATGTATGGAGGGGTACACACCTCAAGAACATATATGGCTAGGGCACACGTGCAGAGGGGTAACTCATGCTTTTGATGTCTTCCACTGATGCTTTTTGTTGCCTCCTCCTTACCAGGCTGATCCCTAGTGATCTCTCTAATACATTAAGTTTCTACCAATTCCTGTCTGCTAAACCCATAGACTTGGTTGGCCCCTGATCAATCTGGATGCTGCCTAGCCAAGCCCCATTGAGCATGTGACTGCTGAGATTCTCTCCATTTTTAGCCTCTGCCATCAACTAAGATCTTTTAACATAAGTTCCTCATAAGAAAAAGGGTTCTGCTATGCTCTTTTAATTAAAAGCCAGAGGGGTTTTATTTTAATTGTTCACTTTGTAATAGTTCTTGGAGAAAAGCAGCTACCAAAGGTATGGACAGCAAATGTCCTAGTTAATTTGCCCAGTCTCTTGTCTATGAGGCTGCTCAGCCTGCAGGAGATTCTCAGTCCTATCCCTGGGAGGCTATATCTTTTAGAGAAAACAGCAGAAGGCATTCCTAGGTAAGGTACTGGTGAACTCAGGTTCAAGCTTGTCATTTCGTTGGAATCACCATTCCCATAGGACTTGTGTCTATCTATCAGAGACCTTACTATCACTTAGGACTAGTTTTCCAATTTTAATCTCTGAAAGTTACCTATCTGAAAACTACCGATAGGTAATTCATCCAATAACCACCAAGCTACTGTAAGATTTAAGGACTCCCCAGTTTTTCTTTCATGTAATAAGACCTTTCTGTAAATGAGTGGTTGGGGGGAAAACTTCACAGAAAAGCTGAAACCAGAAGGCAAAAGGTCATTTCTCTTCGGCCACTCTAGTCAAATTCCTGACCTTTCACACACACACACACACACACACACACACACACACATATCCATTTGTTGTTTAGTTGTTTGTCCAACTCTTCCTGACTCCATTCCGGTTTTCTTGGCAAAGATACTGGAGTGGTTTGCCATTTCCTTCTCCAGTTCATTTTACAGATGAGGAAACTGAGGCAAACAGGGTTAAGTGTTGCCCAGAGTCACATAGCTAGTAAGTTACTGAGGCCAGGTTTGAACTCAGAAAGAGAAGTCTTTCTGACCCAAGGCCAGGTACTCTTTCCACTTTGCCACCTAGTTGCCCTGAAATCCTTAGCTCAGCATGTAAGACCCCCTAAAATATGACCCCAATGTGTCCTTCCAGTGTACGACTATACTAACCTCTTTGCTTCCAGCTCAGACCCACTAACTGTGAGTGTCACACACAGTTCTGTCTTCTTTCACTTGGTGATCCTACCACCTCCCATAGATTCATTTATCTTTATGTTGGTGAATCTTGTCTCTACTTATCTAAGCCCCAACTTCTCTGCAGACCTCAGCAAAACTTTTCTCCTTCCCACCAGCTACACTGCTTTTGGACTCCTTTGGAAATCCCCACACCAAATACCTTCTCTCTCCCTTCTCTCCCCACTCATCTCCGCTCCTTTTCTATGCCATCTTTTACGATTAGATTATAAGTTCTTTGAGGGCACTGCCTATATTTATTTTTATTTATATTTATATTCCCAGAGCTTAGCACAGGGTCTAGCACATAGTAGGTGCTTAATAAATGTTTATTGACTGACCTCCAGTCTTACATCTCCAACTACCTATTAGGCATCTTGAACTGGATGTCACGTAGACGTCTTAAATTCAACATGTCCAAAACTAATCTCATTATCTTTTCCCCCAAATCCTCCCCTCTTCCTAACTTCTCTATTACTGCTTAGGATACCAACATCCCCTCAGTCACCTAGGCTTCCAATTCAGGTATTATCATCAACTCTTTATTCTTTCTCAACCCTTATATCCAATCTGTTGAGAAGGACTGTTGATTTTAGCTTCGTTGTATCTCTTGGATATGCTATCTTCTTTCCATTTATACTGACATCACCCTGGTACAGGTCCTTGTCATCTCAGGTCTGGGTTATTGCAATAACATTCTGTTTGGTCTCCCTTCCACAAGTCTCTCCTCTCCTCACTCTAGTCCACCCTCCACTCAGTTGTCAAAACAATCTTCTTAAAGTGCAAGTCTGACCATGTTGTTCCTTCCCTTCCCCCATAGCAGCACCCACTCACCACCATTATCACTATAGGTTTTAAGGGCTTATCATTGGATGACTTGCAAGGAGGTATAATAGACATCTTTAGTCTCTTCTCTCTTCAGCCTTCTCCAAGGGAGATTCATTCTTGCCAGGAGGGGAAGTAGGAGGTTAGGGTCAAAGGCTGTGTTCCTCTTTTCAGAGAGAGAGAGAGAGAAAGAGAGAGAGAGAGAGAGAGAGAGAGAGAGAGAGAGAGAGAGAGAGAGTACTGAGTTAGAAGTATATCTATCTGCTCCCTTAAATACTATTAGTTTAGGGGTTATGATCAGGTTCCTTCTAAGTTCCTATCACTTTATCATTATTGGGCGCAAAGGAGGATCCCAAGTTCTATATCCAAGACAACCCCTTTCCCATATCAGTCCCACAATGAAGACACACAGCAAATAACAAAGAAATCCAATTATCTAAATCCTAGCATACATAGAAGAAAATAAATTAGACAATACAGAGTTAAAGAGCTCTCACAATGGAGAGATAGCTCAGATCAACCAAGGGGAAAGTCACTGAAATCTCTAGTGTAGAAAGCTGGGGATAGGGACATGATGGAGACTTCTCACTCCTCTAACATATTCTCAGGGAGAGTTTTTTTCCTTCTGTCACCTGAAGTAGGATTGGCTTCTTGAAGGTGGAAGTCACAAGTTTTAGAAGTAGCTCAACACTTGAAGAGTGTCAAAAGGCAGGATCTGGAGGAAGAGATGTGCCAATACTTGTTTGAGGACAGGACAAACTCCAGATTCTAGAGAAAGCACTGTTCACAGTGGGGGGCATTGTTTTCTGCCCACAGAAGCTCCTAAGAATAGACTTTTAGCAATCATAGCCAGACCAACTCCCAATGTATTCTCCCCAAAGAAACCTTTCCCCAGGGCAGACACTTAACTTGTTTGGTTTTTTTATCTTTTGTTAAGTACATTTCAGTATAACTAATTTCCTTTGTAATATTATGTATTTTATTTGATGCATTTAAAAATGTGATTCTGGGAAGGGGTTCACAGGCTTCACCAGACTGCCACCAAAAAAAGCTTAACAGCCAACATGCTCTAGAAAGAATTAAATATGTAATTAATGGTCTCCCATCTCCACCCTGCTGTATAATGCCTAAAATTCCTTCAACAGGGGAAAAAGCTTTTAGTTCCATGATTAGAAATAAAAAAAACTTTAAAACTGGAGAGCTGGTAGAGTGAACAAGTTGACTGAAACTCATTTGTAATCAAGAGTGACTAGCTAATCGGTAAGTGTAAAGACCTGATATGAAATCATTTCCTGTTTTGAGAGGTCTTTAAGAGAGCAGAAGGGCCCTGGGTCCCTGGAATGGAGAGACAGACAGACAGAGACAGACACAGAAAGGAAGAGGGGAGAGAGAGAGAGAGAGAGAGAGAGAGAGAGAGAGAGAGAGAGAGAGAGAGAGAGCCCCTACTAAAGAGGGAGAAGGGTGGAAGAAAGAGAGACTACCTAAAAGAAATATTCTAAGTATCATACTTTGTAGAAAGAATACTGACTTGGAATCAGGAGACCTGGGTTTGAATGGTGTTTCCAACTTTTACTCGGTGTGATAGGGAAAGTCATTTAATATTGCTGAGACTCAGTTTCCTCATATAAAAAATAGATATAATTGTATGTTGCTTCATGCTGAAGAAAGCATTTTGATAATTTTAAAAGTGGTCTATCAATGTGGATTATTACTAAAAGCTCTAACTATACAGCAACAGCTAGAAGTTGTTGGGTTTTTTAAAAAAAATCATGGCCAACTATAAATGTGTGTAATTTATAAAGATATTTTTGGTTTTGATTTTTGAAAGGTGATTTATTAGGGTGTGGAGTTGGTCTTTCTTGTAAAGTAAAATTTAAGGGTACATTTAATTAAAAAGGACTTTTGTTTCCAGAGGGCTTATTCATCAGGGTATCACTGTACAAACCTATCCATCAAGGTATTACTGTGCTAACATCATCTCTTCTTCTAGGTTTTACCACTTGAATATTCTATGTATTTTTTTTTTAAGGCAGGAAGGTGGGTAGTCTTCACAGCCTAACCACTGATTCCCTTTTCTACCTTTTACACTTTCTCTACCTTCCTTCTTGTCTGCATCATCACACTCGACTTCTGGTTCCAAGAATTTGGACCTCAGTACCTAATTTGGACCTGGGGTCCAAACCCTTATGTCGCCAAAGCCCCAAGGATCCTACCATGCAGGTGCAGTCAGACTCAGGCTGGAATTATCAGGAATTCATTTTCTTCAGCCACTTTTTCCTCCCTTGCCATTTTGGGAGGCTGTGGGGCCCACGTAAGCTTCTTCAGGACTCAACAGACCCTCTGGGGTTGTGGGCGCCCCTATGTCGGCTCAGCCAGGCTGGGCCCCTCTCCAGGGAAGGATGGGGTGTGTGTGTGAAGAACTGTTGTATATAGCTTTGTTTATTTTCTCTAAAGGATCCTGCTGGAGCCTGGCTATAAAAATAACCTGCCTGGAAACCTCATCTTGAAGGGGGAGAAAGAAGCTTTTGTATCCAGGAAAGTGGTTCTAACGGTTACTCCACCCCTCTGCCTGAGTCCCACATGCATCAAGGAGGTGCTTGCAAAGGCAATTAAAGGATAGAACTGGAGGGAAAGAGGCACAGGGGCTGGTGCCATTCTAGAGTTAGTCAATTTGACCATAAAGGAGATATAGTTCTGACCTTCATTCTGCAATACAGAGGCCCCCACCCAGGGTAGGGGCTAGCCAAGCAGCCTTTAGGGTCGAGTCATGACTAAGGCTGCGTAAATGGATCTTTTCCCCAAGGTGCCAACATTTAGAAGGTTCTGACATAATTTGCATTCCATCAGCAGAATAGGAACAACTGAACTTAGCACTGAGTTGGTAAGAATTATTACAAAGGGAAACTACCTTGTGGCAGAGTTCTTCTCTGGCAGCTGCACCCCAGAGGAGAATGTCCGTGGTCTTGTGGTGTCCCAGGAAGGTTTTCCACCATAGCCCCCTCAACTGAATTACCCAGATACTAAAATTGCTTTCTAGAATCACTTCATAGGATAGAAAAGAAATTTAAAGAGATAGGAAAGCAGAGCAACTCAAAGACCAAAAGGGATATAAGCAAGAGAGACACATTAAAAAGAAAATTCAAGGGAAGACTTGTCTGTCCATTCAACATTTATCAGACTATCTACTGTATTTAAAGCTCTTAGCTAGATCTCCAAGTAGATAAAAAGTTTGGATCAGGGGTGAGGAACCTGTGGCCCTGAGGCCACATGTGGCCTTCTAGGTCCTTGGGTACAGTCTTTTGACTGAGTCCAAGTTTTACAGAATGAATCCTTTTATTGGGGGGATTTGTTGTGTGAAGTTTGGATTCAGTCAAAGCGTCAAACTTGAGGATCTAGAGGGCTACATGTGACTTCGAGGTTGCAGGTTCCCCACCACTGGTTTAGATTAAGATACCATCCTTATTAAGATGGAACTTAAAGTCTATTAGGTGATAAGGCACAAACAGAAATAACTACACAAGTGCATGATACATGCATTAGAAACACTTGAAAAGGCTTGCAGGAGGTCATTTATGACTGGGAAGGAGAGAAATAGAATGAGAAACAGAAACAGAAAGAGATACAATAATACAAAAAAAATAGACATACATATCAAGTGGGTGAAGAAAAGATCAATATTGTGTTTATTATATGGATCCAAATAAAGCAGAAATAAATTTACATAAGTCCACTAATACCTAAAATGAAAGGACAACAAATGCCTTTGAGATACTCTGACATTAGTTGACCCTTAAACTCTCTCTCTTTGAGTGTTTTTAAGCATACTCCTCTTTTACCACCTTTTTTTCTTAAAAGAGGGCATGGGGAATAAAGAGAGGAAAAGGTAGAAGACAATAGGACAAGAGGAAAAATACAATTAACAATCATAACTAAATATGAATGGTATGAACTCACAAAATGGAAGATGATACAATCCAATAATATGTTGTTTATAAGAAACACACTTGAAACAAGGATTGAGGGAATTAAAATAAAGGACTGAAGAAAAATCTATTATGTTTCAGGTGAACTTAAAAAAAACAAGAATAGAAATCATAATGTTAGAAAAAGCAAAAGCAAAAATTGACTTGATTAAAGAGATAAACAGGTAAACCACATTTTACTAAAAGGTACCATACACAATTACTTAACATTAATATTTAATACATAAGCACCAAATGGCAAAGCATCTAAATGCTTAAAAAGAAGCTAAATGAGTTACAGGGAGAAATAGACAATCAAATTATAATCGTGATGATCTTCAATGTACCCTTTTCAGATTTAGATAAAACTAACAAAAAATAAACAAGAATTAAAATTTTAGAAAAGTTAGATAGTATAGCTCTCTGGTGATTACTGTATGAAAATATATACGAATATATACTGCTCATAAAAGTCTGGTATCTTTAAAAAAAAATTGACCAGATATTAAGAACACAAAAACATCAAAACAAATAAAGAAAAACTGTATATTGGGGAGGCTAGGTGGTGCAGTGAATAGAGCACCGGCCCTGGAGTCAGAAGGACCTGAGTTCAAATCCGGCCTCAGACACTTAACACAAAAACTAGCCATGTGGCCTTGGGCAAGTCACTCAACCCCAATTGCCCTACCTTCCCCCTCCAAAAAGCAAAAGAAGAAAAAAGAAAAACTATATATTAAGCATACCACAATATAATAAAGACTATCTTTAATACAAGGTCATTGAAGAAAGGATTAAAAGTAATTAGAGACATAACTTTATCTTCAAGAACTAGTAGGTCAAAGAACAAATCATAGAAGCAATAGATAATTTAATTAAAGTTAATGACAACAATGAGACAACACACCAAATCTGGGGGATGTAGCCAAAGCAGTCCTTAGAGAATATTTTATATCTATCTCTAAACAAAAGAGGTAGAACAGCTCAATGAATTTGGGCATGCAATTTAAACAAATTAAAATACCTCAATCAAAGACCAAAATAGACATTCTGAAAATCACAAGCCTTAACAATATTGAGAGCAAAAATTGAATTACTAAATAAAACTAGACTGTTTTTGAGAAAACAAATAAAACAGATAAATTACTGGTTAATTTAATTGCTAAAAAGAAAGAGGAAAACTAAATTATATACAATAAAAAGAAAATTCATATAAAAAGGAAGTAAAAAAAGGAAATTACTAGAAACTATATGCATAAACAAAACCAATAACTCAAATGGATTACTATTTTTAAAACATAAAATGCCCAAATAAACTGAAGAAAAATAGAGAATTTAAATAACCTAAATTAAAAAATTGAACAAATCATAAATTGAACTTACAAAGGAAAAAAGATCTTGGGACCATATATTTACAAATTAATTCCATTAACTATTCAAAGAAAAATTAATTTCAATATCACACAATTTGCTAAATAAGAAAAGAAGTGATCCTACCAAGTTCCTTTTGTGATACTAATATAGTCTTTAGAGAGAGCGAAAATAGAAAAAGAAAACTGTAGATCAATAGTCCTAATGAATATAAAGCAGGACTTACCTTTTAACAAATATTATTGGCATGTGAATAAAGGTTGGATTAAAGTAGGGAGTGATTTGAGACTGGTAGACTGATGGAAAGCTATTTCAATATAGCAAGTGAGAGGTGATAAGGGCTCCAACTAAGGTTGTGGTTATGTGAGTCAAGAGAAAGGGGATGTATATGAGATATTCTGGAGGTACAAGTAACAAGATTTGGCACTGAATTGCACTTGGGATGAGTGAGATTGAGGAGTCTCAGATGACACCTTGTACTCCCCAGAGTGTAATGAGGAATTTTGGAAAGAGGAATGGAATTGAAGGGAAAGACAATACTACTTATGTTTTGACAATGTTCAGTTTGAGATATCTACAGGACATCCAGATCAAGATGTCAAAAAAATAATAGGAGAGAGAGTAGGGCTGGATACACACACACACACACACACACACACACACACTCACACACATACATATCCTGAGTATATCCAGCCCTCTGTGTGTATACATATGACATGTGTGCATAAATACACACATGTGCATACATTATATACATGTGTGTGTGCATGTTTGTGTGGTTGTGTGCATACACATACATATGTATTTATATATACACAGGGCTATATGTATATGCGTGTGTATTTAGCCCTAGTCTCTCTCCTGAGATACAGTCACATTACTATTATTATTTTTGCATCTTGATCTGGATGTCCTGTAGATATCTCAAACTCAACATATTTGTATGTATATATGTGCACATATATATATATATTGTATATGTATGTGTATATATATGTGTGTGTGTGTGTGTGTGTATCTGGAAATTATCTGTATAGAAATGATAATTCAACCCATGAGCCCTAATGGGATTACCAAGTGATATATACCTATTATACTCTCCCAAAAGGTAAAGGCACTTTGTTGAACAGCTGAACAGTCCCTCTGACTAGCTCATAAAATTGGATCTCCAGTTAATTCAGGTTTGGCTTGGGCATTCTTACTTTCTTTCAGCTGTAGCATCCTTTTGGCAGTTTGCCTGCTTTTTTTTTTATAAACAATAGCAATTATTTATTAATAATAATAATGGTGACCTAGTGGCACAGCTGAGCATTGGGGAAGGAGCATTGACATTATTAGGGATGAGGCAGTGGATGGAGCTGAAACAGGACAAAACAGCTTGGATACAGGAAGAGCTGGGGTCAAATCTTGCTTGAGACATTTATTGTGTGACCTATCCCCTCTAGGCTTCAGTTTTCTCATATAAAATGCTCTGAATCTATGATCCCTTCCTGTCTAGTAGGCCAGAGATAGAGGGGGCAAAAAAATCTCTCCATCAGCTTTAAGATGAGATTTATGAGCTTTTCCTAATACAATTTAATGCTTCTTTAGTTGGATGCAAGAGGCTGAGGACATTTCATCCTTGGGGAAAGAATCCTGGGTTGCCTAGGGAAGGATGGGTAATGGTTGGGGAGGGTTAATGTCTTGGGAAAGAAAAGGGGCATTCTTGGTGGTTTAAGAGGTCCTGGACATCATTTCAGGCCATTTACTGTAAAGTCAATTCATCCAGCTCTGTGTATCAGCTGTTGTCCAACTCTCCAAAGTCATCCTGTGCCGGTGCCTCATCGCCGTCGTCCCCAGGCAACAGCTCTTCCAAGGGTGTCTCTGCCTATGAAGCCCGTGTCGTCCTGAGTGGCTTCACTTTTCTTGCTGTTGTTCTTCTTCTTGCCATCTGTGCCAGGCCTCTGCTCCTTCTAGATCTGGTCCAGCCTCCCAGCAGGGCCTCAATGTTGTACTTGATCTGGGTAAGTTCTGTCTTGATGGTCTGCAGCTCAGAACATTTCAGCTTCAGCTTTGATGAGCTGCTGGACGTGGTGCAGCAAGTCTGACAAGCAGAGTTGCTCTGATGCAACGGACAAGAGGGATGGTGACCCATGGCACTTCACAGGAACCACCCTGGGGACTGGAGATAGCCAGCCCCGGGCCTCGAAAACCCTGTCATACAGGCCTTCCCTGCAGTAATCAGAGTCACAGTCGTGGCCCCCATAGGAGGCAGAAGCTGCTCTCTTGAGCCCTTCTGGTCCGTTGGGTTTAGGTTCTCCAGCCGTGTTGATGCCTGTCCAGCACTTGCCCGTTCTCACCCAGCACAGCGACAGGGGCAGAGCCTCGCTAGCATTCTGGGAGAAGGTACAGCCCTGTGCACAGAGCAGCCGGCCTCATGACCTTACTGGGAGAAGATGGTCTGCCTTCTTCACCGTGGCTGTATTTAAGTTCCCAATGAAGACCCAAGAGTTGAGGGACTTGGGGTCATTCTTGTTGGTGATGTTGCTCGTGGGCACTTTCAGAGACACAGTGACAATCCAGCAAGGAAAGGTCAGGACCAAAAAAAGTTTCCAAGAAACGAGGCGGAGGCCAGTTTGTCCTGCTTCTTTTCTGAAAAATGGTGTAACTGCAGAATGTACTTTATGTTGAGTAGCAAGCAGCGACTCAGGAACTCTTGACTTCTTGAACTTCTTGAAGATAGTCACCAAGGATAGGAATGGCCATCTCTCAGGATCATCTTTGGTGATTTGGTCTCAAGGAAAGAAACACAAAGAAGAAGAGTGACTCGAAGTCCAATCTAGGGTTTCCCCAGGCAAGTGTATATAGTCTTGCTGCCTTGTGCTCATAGCTGCAATGGCTATTACAGGAGCAGGAGGGAGGAGGGGGAAAAAGAGAAGTTTCTCCTTTCCTCTCTCATTGAAGTCCAAGAGAGAAGATGCCTGAGTCCCAAGTGGCACACTCAAAAAGAAGGGAAGAGAAAGAGACGGGAATGAGGAGCCTTTGTCTTCCTCTTCTCGTGGCCTCCTGTCTGTATAAGGGCTCTTCCTGCCTCAGTGGCCAGTCATCTTTGAAATAACCCCACAGTCATGGCACCATTAAGGGATTGCTGTGTCATTACAAAACATAACTCTTTCATTCCCATGATTAATCTTGCTACATTTGCATCCCCAGTGCCTAGGCCTAAGACAATTTTGAGAGTCCAATCTGGATTTCATCTGTATCAAGAACTCCAGTGTGGAAACTCCATCAACACAGATCAGCATTTTTTCTGTAAACGACAGACTTGGAAGAAATGTAGAGTTGAAGTGACTCACTCACAGCCACACAATGAGTATGGATGGGGCAGGACTGGAGCCTCAAGTTTTCTTACTCCAAGGCTTGCCTTTGTCTACTCTCCCACTCTGCTTTGACCACAATGGGCTTTTAGTAAGTGAACTGATAAAAGGACCATGGAAGTGTCTACTTCAATAACATGGCCACCATGACTAGAGAAGCATAATATTGGAAGAGATTGTCTAGATCATAGATCCAGTAGAAATAATTTAAGAAACATTGAACTATCTGAAAGCCATAATCAAAAGAAGGACCAGAACATCATACTACAAGAAATTGTTAAAGAAAACTGCCCTGATGTCCTGGAACCAGAGGGCAAAACAGATAATGAAAGAATCTACTGATCACACCCAGAAAGAGACACCAAAATGAAAACTTCAAGGAACATTATAGCCAAGTTCCGGAAGTACTAGGTCAAGGAGATCATCTAGTTCAACCCCTTAATTTTACAGATGAAGAAATTAAGGCCAGAATAGTTTTGCCTAAGGTCACATAAGGTAGTTAAATGGCAAAGACTGGATTTGCATTCAGGTTTTCTGACTCCATATCCAGTGCTCTCCACACTGTAGCTGTCACTCTAGCAAGAGACCCAATGATACTGCTGCTATGAACCCTAGTATCAAGTACTCATGAGTCTTTAAAAAAATAGATTTAGACTATATGCTGAGGGCAGGTAAACAGCTACTGTAACATGTCCTAGGATGGAGGCAGGATGATAGGACCACAGAGTCTAACAGACAAAACAGATATTCTGCAGCTGTTTGACACACCTACTAAGACAGTGGAGTGTATTGATCTGCTTGTTCCCCACCACAGAAACATCTGAGTAGTACACAGAGAGGAGATAAATCCATGTGTGAGTCTGGAAGAAGAGATGGAAAAAAAAAGAGAGAAAAACAAACCTGTGGAGATTGAGGCCCTTCCAAGGAAAGTCAATTATCCTCTCAGAGACTGTGGTGGTACGGAACATAGTAGTTAAACATCTCAAGGAACTGGGGTCTCTCTCTACCCTCATTCTGGCTTCAATTCAGCAGGCAGATTTGTGAAAAGCTATCACCCTTGGCATAAGTACTGGCCAAGCAACTCTAAATAAGCTGAGGGGTCATGGGAAGACACGGGGAGAAATTTTGACTCAAGGAAGGAGTTTTCTCTAATGAAGACCTATTTACTTTGTAGTTAGGAAATGGAAAGGAAACCTTTTTCTGAAATTGGCATTTGAATTTACTTTGTGCCCCATAACTAGGGGATTTTTCTCTTAAAATTAGATGATGATAACTTTGACTGTAAGTAAAATATATAAAATATATTAAAAATATGAGTAAAATCAATGAAGCTGAGATATCTCAAGATAGAGTGAACAGAGTGCTAGATGTTGGCATCAAAGGAACTTTGTTTAAATCCTAGCTTTGCCACTTAGTAGCTGTATGATGTTGGACAAGTCATGGAGACAGTGTGGTACAATGACCCTGAAGTGGCTTAAAGGTCCACCTCTGACATTTACACTACCTGTGTGACTTTGGGCAAGTTATTTAACCTCCCTGGGACTCAGTTTCTTCACCAATAAAAATAAGCCAGACTATACGGCCTGTGAGATCCTTTTTAGTTCTAGATCCCATGATTACAATCCCATGACTTCATCCCTCTTTACCTCAATTTGCTCATCTGTTAAATAAGGGATTTAGGAAAGAAAACGTTTCAGGTTTTTTCCATCTGTGATCCAGTATATTTTTTAGAACAGGGGTGATCTATATTAGCATAGGTTGGGTGGGAGTCAAGGACTAGAGATGTTCCAGGGGTCCATTCAGTCCTCTGCTCTGGTCTTACACCAGCATCCTTCATAGCGCTCTCCATCCCTTGCCAAGGCTAGAAGAGAGAGCCTAGGGTCAAGGAGGAAACCTACTTTTATCATAGCTCACTGTATTAGGGTATGCACCCAGGGAAATTTATTTTCAATTTTAATTTTTAAATTTATTTTTCATTTTAAGGCAAATATTTAGTGATTCATTCACAAAGAACATTTTTAATTCATGAAACTAGAATTTAATTTTTAGAAATTAAAAACTGAGCTTTACTTTCCGAAGAGGTTCTTTTAATAAAACCCTTCCCTTTGCCCTTCTCCCAGATATAGAAAAACCTTTTCATCTTTATTTTCTAGGCTAAAACAATTTTTTTTCCAGTTAGACTGTTTCCTTAGCCCCACACTCTGTGATGAAGGACTAATGGTAAAATTTAAGGACGGGTGAACTGTGTGCATTCTTTTAAAATTTTAAATATTTTGCCTTTCTCACCTGTACCAACTAAAACCTTGAGGCCACATAATACAGAAGGAACCAGAGAAAATAAAGTGACCTGAAGGAAGAAATATGTCTAGTTGATTTTTCCCTGACCTGGTTTCAGCAGCCAGCTGGAGTCCCGAGGCACAACAGAGATCCCCTGGGGCAGAAACAGGGAAAGAAGAGCCCACACCTCAAACCCCAACAGGAGCTAGATTCCACCTAGAAATGCCAGTGAACCAACAAGATAGCGCCACAGAGTATCATAAAGGGGCACAGAACTACAGAATGATGAGGTTACTAGATCAGGGGTTCTTAACCTGCTTTGTCCCTTTTGCAGTCTGTTGAAGCCCTTCTCAGAATGTTTTAAAATTCACAAAATAAAATACATAGGATTGCGAAGGAAACCAATTATATGGAAATATAATTATTGAAATATTTTTAAAAACTAAATCTATGGATGCCAGAGTAAGAACCGTGGTACTCGATGGACCTCAAGAAACAGTGGGGTGATTGCTATAAGTAGGAAAAGAAGGAAGGAAGTAGCAATAGTGGTGACTGTAGCAAACTGGGGTGTCAAGAGATTGAGAAAGACACTCTCACCCCTGATGTGCTCTAAATGCAGGCAAAAGGGCTACTAGCACATTAGGATATGCTTGAGTATACCTTATTGTAATGGGAATGGGAGGCTGAAGATCTTCCCTGCCCCTTAATAGACCTAGGGGGGAGTTTGAAGACCTCCCCTGCTTTGAAAGTCAACTCTTGCTCCCTAATAGGCTAAACATAATCACATGGAGCCTGTGATGGAAGGAATTTGCTGAAGGGAAGCAGAGCCCACAGGAAGCTGGTAGTGAGAGCTAGCAAGACAGTGGGGAAGAGAGGAGCTCAGGCAAAGAGATAGAGAGATGTGTGAGTACATATTGATCTTGTATTGGTTTGTGGGAAGGTTGAAGGATGCTGTGGCTCTCAGCATTATTATGACTTTTGAATGTCTTTGGTACTATGATGGAATCAGCTTACTGGTTTTGGGATTCAGTTTCTGGTGTCTGAATAAATGCTTCAGTTCTATCCCCTCTCTGGAGAATTTGGTATATTTTGTGATAGAACGCCATGCAATACTTATAGTCAAGGTCTTTATTGTGATTGTGGGCATTGTAAATATTGCATTGGCACTACACCTATACACACACCTACGACCTTACTACTATTGTTCTCATGGGATCTAGGCCCATGAAGTTAGATGATACAATGGATTTTAGGTGTTAGAGCTGGAGTCAGGAAGACCTGAGTTTAAATCTGGGCTTGGACACTAGTTGTATGATCCTGGGCAAGTCACTTAACCTCTGTTTGCCTAAGTTTTTTCAACTGTAAAACGGGGACAATAACAGGACTTACCTCACATTTGATTTGTGAGCATCAAATTGTTCATCCTTACTATACTCAAAGGACTATAAAACTGTGCATAACTTTGATCCAGCAATACCACTTCTAGGTATACACTAGGTATACTAGGTTCATCCTAGGTGTGTATACAAAGATATCATAAAATATGGAAAAGGACCCACATGTACAAAAATATTTATAGCAACCCTTTTGGTGGTGGCAAAGAATTAGAAATTGAGGGGATGTCCATCAATTGGGGAATGGCTGAACAAGTGGTGGTATTCCCTGTAATGGAATACTATTATTCTATAAGAAATTATGAGCAATGGATTTCAGAAAAACCTGGAAAGACATGAACTGATGCTGAACCAGGAGAACATTGTTCTCCTGAACAGCAACAGCAACGTCGTGCGATAATCAACTATGATAGACTTAGCTCTCCTCAGCAATACAATGATCCAAGACAATTCCAAAAGACTCGTGATGGAAAATGCTATATACATCCAGAGAGGGAACTAAGGATGTAACCTGCCTGACCAAGCTCTAAAAGCTCCAAAACACCCGCTTCAGCCACTTTCATGGCTAAACAGATTGTTCTCATCTACCCATTCCACTGGAGGAAGTCTTCATATGCTTAGGGTAATTCACAGATGGGCTGATGGGTTTGAGGCCTGTCAGTGATTCTCAATCTGGTTTAGCCCATCTGCTGAGTCATCTTCTTGGAGTCACAGGTGAGAGGTGGGTGACAGGTGGACACCAAAGGAGGATGAACAGCCCTGCAAAGAGCGCAGCAAGCCGTCTCACAGGAGGTGCTAGTCTTCTCTGATCAACCCATACACTGGGATGGGGTGAGGGAAAGGGAAGGGTAAAGAATGGCTATAAGTGACTAGGAAGATGGTGGTAACCTCAACACAACTACAGAGGTATGGAAAAGGTAGATTTCAGTGAAAAGGAGTGGGAGGGAGAAGACAGGATCAAATGAGATATTGTAAAGCATTTAGCACATAGTAGGCCTCTTCTTTGGGTGAAAACAAGTCTTTAAAATTGATCCTGACATTAAACTCAACTTTTTGATAGATATTAATAGAGATAATAGAGATTAATAGAGATCTGATCCAGGGGCAGGAAGTGACTGGTGGAAAGGACTAGTGGCGTCTGTGGGGAGAGATATTCCAAAGGAAAGCAAGCAGTTAGAGGGTGTAAGACTCTTGAAAAGTAATAAATTGGGCCCCCAAATTGGTGATTCTGCAAAGTTCTTCCTTTCTTTCCCCTTATAGAATTCTCTGAGTCTGCTTGGAAATGAACATGCAGGACATAAGAAGTTCTCATTCATAGAGCAGGAAGGAACATGGAACTAGTGACAAAAATCTTTTAGTATCCTCTGAGATATAACTCCTAAGTCAATCACAGAGATGAGGGATACAGTTTCATGAAATGTTCCTGGCAAATTTTAGGATTTGACTCAGGATCTCATGAAAGCAAAGGTTAAATTTAGGTTTGAAGCTAAAATTTTAGGTTAGGTTCAAAAGGATGTTAGAGTTTGGGGGTGTAGTTATGGTCAATATTAACACAGTTAGCTTTAGGGTTAGAATCAGAGATAAAATTGGGGTTTAGATCTGGGTTTAGAGATCTCATTAGGGTCAGTGTCTGAGTTTAGAATAAAAGCTTGGTCAAGGATTTCCAGGGGTGGGGACTCCAAACTTCACAGAAATTAATAAAAAGTTTTGAACTGTAAAACTTGGACTCAGTCAAAAGGCCACACCCAAGGACCTAGACGGACACATGTGGCCTTGAGGCCACAGGTTTCCCACACTTGGTTTAGGTGTTGGTTAATGCTGTGATTGGGATTATGGTTACAAGTTATATATAAGCATAGCAGTGATGGTATGATACAGTGAGCAGATCTGTTCAGCCACTCCTGTTTGCTGCATACCCAATACTATTCTTAGATGGACTTATATAAATATATGTAATTATATATTCGTATATATAAATGTTCTGTTTCCTATCTGGGAAATTTTTTTATTAATTTATTTTAAACTTAAATACTAAAACTTAAATACAATAAGAAAAGAAAAAGAAACGTATTATAAACTTACATACAAAATAAGAAAAGAAAAAAAAGCATTGCCATGTGCACAGCAGAACATGAGAGGATTCAAAATATACAGGAATAAATTTCCATTTCAAGAAAGCCTATTTTATAAATACTATATGTTGTGTTCTAAGCTGTCCATCTTTTCTTTGCTTCCTTATAAGTTGTGTTCTCTGCTGTGCACTTTTTACTTTGTTCTTCCCCCACCTTCCTCTCTCTTCCAAAGAAGGCAACAATTAAGTGCAGATATGTGTGTAGGTATACGTGTATACACATATACACATGTACACGATACATGTATACACATACATGTGTACACATATACACACAAACATATGTACATGCATGCATATACTTGAATATACTTACATATCCTTAGATATCTATAATCATACTCATGTATAGACATAGCTTTAAATTTAATTTTAATTAATTTAATTTATCTTTTCTTTGCTTCCTTGTAAGTTTTTTCTGTTCTCTGCTGTGCACTTTTTACTTTGTTCTTCTCCTCCCTCCCCCCCAAGAAGGTTACAATTAAGTGTGTGTATACATACATGCATACACACACAAACATGCATACATTTATACATGCATACACTTAGATATGTATAATCATGCTTATATATAGACATATTTATATGCATCTTTGTAAGATCATACTATACTTGTTTGTCCTCTGTTTCTCTGAAGGTAAAAAACAACTTCCACTGATAAGTCTAAGTCTCCATATTCTTCTAAGTCTCCCAACTCATCATTTCCTAAACCACAGCAACATTTCAACCTTACACTGTCTAGTTATTTTAAATAGTCTAAAACAACATCGATTAATATGACTGACATATAGTGCAATCTCTCTATTTTTCTCTTTTGGTTAAATTTACTTTAGCTTTAACTTTGTCTGAGATCATGATTACTACCCCTGCTTTTTTTCCTAATAAACTGCCTGAACGTCAGTTTGTGTTTTTGTGTACATCTTATTTCCTATCCCTCCTGACTTCAACCACTTCTACCACTACTTTGCCCTCCTATTACTTAACCTAGTACCCCTCCAAAGATCCCCCCACCCTTTCCCCTTACCCTCTTGTTTCTATTTATTTCTATTTAAAAGACTTTTACGGCCTTCCAAATATATATATATATATATATATATATATATATTATTCTCTCTTTATCCCATTTCCATTCATCTAAACATCCTTCTATACATCCCCCACCTTATCCTATTCTCTCATCCTCTTTCCCTCCCTCATCTTCTCTCCCCTCCCTATCCCCTTAGGCTTTTATATCTTTCTAAATTTAGAAGATTTTTATACCCTTCTAGATATGTGTGTATGTGTATTGCTCCCTCTTTAACCCATTCCAGATGAGAATAGGGTACCAGAACTCTCATTCCTCTTCCCCCATCTAATTCCTCTGTCAGTTCTTCTTCTTGCACCTCATTTGTGTAAGATAATTATTCTTTTTACCTTTTCCTAGACAGTATTACTTTTTAGAATCGCATCATATCAGCTCTACCCCAATCTTTCTTTCACATTATCCAATGAGTAATCACCACCTTAGAATACAGTTTACATTTCTTGCATGAAAAGCAAATAGTTTGTCCTTATTGAGTCCCTTGTAGTTAGTCTTTGATGTTTACCTTACATTTCTCTTGGATCTTGTGTGTCAAATTTTCTACCAAGTTCAGGTCTTTTTGCAATAAAATCCTGAAAATTGGGCAATTTGTTGAATGACCTTTTTTTTATTCATGATTATGCTTACCTTTGCTCAGTATGATATTTTCAGCTGCAACCCCAGTTCTTTTGCTCTTTGATTATATAATGTTTCAAGAGCTGTGATCTTTTACTGTAGCCACTGCTAGGTCTTGCAGGATGCTAATTGTGACTCTGGGATATTTGAATTGTTTTCTTCATGTTTTTCATAATATTTTCTCCTTGACCTGGGGGTTTCAGAATTTAGCTATGACATTCTTGTGAGTTTCCCTTGTAGGATTGCTTTCAGGTGGTGATCAGTGGATTTTTTTTTTCTATTTCTACTTTCTATTCTTGTTCTAACACTTCAGGACAATTTTCTTTATTTTTTGTATTATTGTATCAAGATTCTTTTTTTTGGTTATACCTTTCCAGTAGTCCAATTATTATGTTTTCTTTTCTTGATCTGTTCTCCAGATCAGTTGCTTTTCTTATGAGATGTTTCACATTCTCTTCTATTTTTTTGTTCTTTACATGTTGTTTTATTATTTTTTTGATCACTTATAGCCTCACTGGCTCCCTCCTGCCCAGTTCTAATTTTCAAGGAGTTGTTTTCTTCCTTAAGATTCTGGACATCCATTTCTAATTGGTTAACTTTCTTTTCATAATCATCTTGTTTTTCTTGAATTGTTCTTATTTTTTTTTAATTCCTCCATCTCTCTCATTTGGTTTTTAATGTTTTTTTAAAGTTTTTCTATGAATTCTTTTGGGTCAGGTGGTCATTTGATGTTACTCTTTGGGTAGAAGAGGTTTCTTTTGCTTTAGTATCTTCCTCTGAAGACAAACCCTGGTCTGCTCTATTTCCACTTTTTATGGTTGAGTTCTTTCTTCTTTGCCTCCTCATTTTTTTTAAATTATTACTGGGGGCGGCTAGGTAGCGCAGTGAATAGAGCACTGGCCCTGAAGTCAGGAGGACCTGAGTTCAAATGTGGCCTCAGACACTTAACACAAAAACTAGAAGTGTGACCTTGGGCAAGTCACTTAACCTAAATTGCTCTCCAAAAAGCAAAAAAAAAATTTTTTTATTGTAATCACCTCGGGGGGGGGGGGGGGGGGGGGGAGACGGGGCACGGTGTATGTCTGGCCTCAGATCCTCCTTCAATTCTCTCTTCTGGCCTGGAAACTGAAACCAGACTCTACCCTCCCATAAATACCTACAGTCAGCAGCATCCCTACCCCACTGCTTCTGCACTCATCAGACATGTGCCAGTTCTTTCTGGCCCAAGGCTGTATCTCAGCAGCACAACTGGGCCCTTATGAATAGAGATTCCCTCAATCTTCCGCCATTCAGATGCCCAACTTCCCACACTGTCCTCTGGTTGGGGCTGAAGGTACCTCCCAACCCAACTAGCCCCAGGGCTCGCTATTTTGCTATTTGATTGAACCAAACCTTGGTCCTTCTCTGGTCATTTCAGGAGGCCCACTGTCCTGCCCTAATTCTTATTTATTTTTGCTGCTCTACATTAGCCCTAAGGTGCTATTTTGTAATTTTTGTGGGGGAAATTTAGAGTTTGGAATTTTCTGGCCTACTCTGCCATCTTCCATATCTGGAAAGCTGTAACAAAAAGATCTATAATTCAAATTATTTTTTTTTATCTCTAAACCCCTAAGCCAGAGAAAGCCCACCAGCAAAGCACTTTAATGTTAAATCTCTCTCTCTCTCTTTCCCCTTGCTCCCCCCTCCCATGATACTCTCCCTAAACTGTCTCCTTTCAAATGCATTTCAAATAAGTACATCCAGAGTAGCAAATGATTGTGTTTAAGGCCACTTACAAATTCAAAATAAATGTTTAAAACAAAGGAAAAAAGGTTTCAGGTTTTGATGGATGTGCCAAAAGAAAGGAGATACAGTATTAATGCACTTGCATCTATAGTCCAGAGCATTGGAAGTTTTCTCTTTTTTTATAAATGATTAATTTTACAATTATTTGCTATCTCTCTCTCTCTCCTACTGCCTCCCCGAATTGAAAAATTTAAAAAAAAGAAAACCCTCATAACAAATATGCATAGTCCAGCAAAAACAAATTTCCACATTGGCCACATCCAAAAATGTATGCCTCATTTTGTATTTTATGTTTATCCATCATCACTCTGGCAAGAAGTAAGGAGCATGTTTCATCTTCAGTCCTCTGCTTGTGCTTTGATCAGAGTTTTATGGTCATTCAAAGTCAATTATCCAAATGGAAAAGAAAGTTCAAAAGTTAATTGAGAAAAACAACTCCTTAAAAGTTAGAATTGGTTGGGGCAGCTAGGTGGCGCAGTGAATAGAGCACTAGCCCTGGAGTCAGAAGGACCTAAGTTCAAATTCAGCCTCAGACACTTAACACAAAAACTAGCCATGTGACCTTGAGCAAGTCACTTAACCCCAACTGCCCCCCAAAAAGCAAAAAAAAAAAGTTAGAATTGGGCAAGTGGAAGCTAATGACTTTATGAGACATCAAGAATCAAGCAAACAAATAAAAAGAACCAAAAAAATGGAAGAAAATGTAAAATATCTCATGGGGAAAACAACTGACCTGAAAATGAATCTAGGAGAGACAATATCAAAATCACTGGGCTATCTGAAAGACATGATCAAAAGGAGGACCTAGACAGCGTCTTTCAAGAAATTATCAAGGAAAACGTACCTGATATCCTAAAACCAGAAGGCAAAATAGACATTGAAAGAATACATTGATCACCTCAGGAAAGAGATCCCAAAACAAAAACTCCAAGGAACATTATAACCAAATTTCAGAATTATAAGGTCAAGGAAAAAATATTACAAGTGTCCAGAAAGAAACAAGTCAAACATCAATAAGTCACAATCAAGATTACACAGTATTTAGCAGCTGCAATATTAAAGGATCAGAGGTCATGGAATTTGATATTCTGGAGAGCAAAGGAGTTATGACTACAACCAAGAATCATTTATCCCACAAAATTAAGTATAATACATCAAGGGGGGGAAATAGTTATTCAATGAAATAGAAGGATTTCAAGCTTTTTATAAGGAGAGGAACAGAACTAAACCAAAAATTTGACTTCTACTATCAAGACTCAAGAGAAACATAAAGAAGTAAAAAGAGGGGCGGCCAGGTGGCTCAGCAAGTAAGAGCACTGGCTCCAGTGTCGGGATGACCTGGATCAAATCCGGGCTCAGATACTCTGCACCACCCCCAGAAATAACTGGCCGTGTAACCTTGAGCAAGTTACTTAACCCCAATTGCTTGAAAAAAAAAAAAAAGAAGTAAAAGAGAAAAGAAAAATAGGATTCAATAGAGCTAAACTAGTACATCTAGATGGAATATACATGACAGAGAGTATAGGTGTAAGGTGAATTTGAGGGAATGACAAAAAAAAAACTAAGGGATGAGAAAGAGGAGTGCACTGGGTGCAAAGGAAAGGGAGAGGTAGAATATGGTAAATGATTTCACAGGAAGAGGCTGCAAACCTATTACAGTGGAAGGGAAGATGGGACGGTGGGTGATGGGCATCACTCAAACCTTACTCTCATCAGTATTGGCTCAAAGAGGGAATCATCTGCACAATCAGTGGAACGTAGAAATCTGTATTACCCAACAGGGAAGTCGGAGGGGAGGAGAGCAAATAAAAGCAGGGGGCGGGGGCCTGACACTTCTATAGGGCAAATCAGAGGAAGCAGTATAGGGAAGTAAAGCATGGGTGAAGAGGGAAAAGGTGAAATGGGATAGCCCAAACAGGAGGAATAATAGGATACAAGGAAATACACAGTTAGTAGTCACAACTGTGAATAGGAATGGGATGAACTCTCGCATAAAACAGCAGCAGATAGCAGAGGGGATCAAAACCCAGAATCCTACAATATATATATATTTTTTACAAGAAACACACTTGAAGCAGAGACACACAGAGTAAAGTTAAGAGGCTAGAGCAGGATCTAACTTCAGCTGAAGTTTAAAAAAAGAGTAGCAATCTTAATCTTAGCTAAAGTAAAAGCAAAAAATAGATCTAATTAAAAGAGATAAGGAAGGAAACAACATCCTGCTAAAAAGTACCATAGACAATGAAGCACTATCAATACTAAACATATATGCACCAAGTGGATAGCATCTAAATTCTTAAAGGAGAAGTTAAGTGAGTTATAGGAAGAAAAAGACAGCAAAATAATACTAGTAGGAGACTTCAAATTTCCCCTTTCAAAACTCAATAAATCCAACCAAAAAATCAATAAGAAGGAAAGTAAGGAAATAAATAGAATACTAGAAAAGTTAGATATGACAGACCTTTAGCATGATTTAGACATAAAGAGTGACACCATAAGCAAATTAGAAGAGCAAAAATAATCCACATGTCAGATCTATGGGAAATGGAAGAATTTATGGCCAAATAAGAGATAGAGTGCATTACAATATGAAAAATGGATAATTTTATCATATTAAATTTAAAAATGTTTGTACAAACAAAACAAAGAAACCAAAACTAGAAGGATAGCAGAAAGCTAGGAAATAATCTTTACCAAAAGTGTCTCTGATAAAGGCCCCATTTCTCAAATATAGAGAGAACAGAGTTGAATTTACAAGAATACAAGCCATTTCCCAATTGATAAATGGTCAAAGATATGAACAGTCAGTTTTCAGATGAAGAAATCAAAGCTTCTTCATATAGGCATATGAAGAAGTGATCTAAATCACTGTGGATTAGAGAAATGCAAATTAAAGCAACTCTGAGGTACCACCCACACCTATCAGACTGACTAATATGAAAAAAAAGGAAAATGATAAATGTTGGAGAGGATGTGGGAAAATTGGGACACTAATGCAATTTTGGGAGTTGTCAACTGATCCCACCTTTCTGGAGAGTACTTTGAAACTATATCCAAAGAGCAACCAAACTGTACATACCCTTTGATCCAACAATCCCACTACTAGATCTGTATCCCAAAGACATCATTAAAAAAAGGGGAAAGAACCTACATTGCAAAAATATTAATAACAGCCCTTTTTGTGGTGGTAAAATACTGGAACTTGAGGGGATGCCCATCAATTGAGGAAAGGCTGAACAAGCTGTGGCATATGAATTTAATGGAATACTACTGTGCAATAAGAAATGATGAAAAGGGAGATTTCAGGAAAAACCTGGAAAGACTTGTACTAACTGATACAAAGTGAAATGAGCAGAACCAGGAAAACATTGCATACAGTATCAGCAACATTGTGTGATGGTCAACTATGAATGACTTAGCTCTTTCCAGCAACACAATGATCCAAGACAAGTTCAAAGGACTTACAAAGGAAAATGCTATCCATATCCAGATGAAGACTAATGGACTCTGAATGCAGATTGAAGCATATTTTTTTTTTGCTTACTTTATTCTTTCTCATGTTTTCCCCCTCTTTTGATCTGTTTCTTCTTTCACAACTGTAACTAATATGGAAATATTTTGACATGATTGCACATGTACAAAACATATCAAACTGCTTTCAGAAGAGGGGAGAGGAGAGGAGAAAAATTTGGAACTCAAAATCTTGCAAAACTTAATGCTAAAAATGTTCTTGACATGTAACTAGGGAAAAATAAAATGCCATTAAAAATGAAATAGACTAATGGTGAAAAAACAGAGCTGTTCTGAGATAGTTGAACAGAAGGACTTTCCCTTTGAATATCAAAATAGGGGAAGAAGAGAACCTTGGCCCTAATTTTATTTGTTTAATTTAATGCTTTCCTTGCCTAATGCTTATTCATATTCCCATGCTTCTCCTATTCCAATGAACCTATTTTAATTTACTATGATAGGAGGGTTAAGTGAATATTTGTGGATGAAACTAAGAAAAGGAAGCTTCTAGTTGTATGGAGGCCACATCAATGGAATATGCTGCTCCAATCTACTTGGGAAATAACATGAAAAGGACTGCATACAAACACCTGAAGAACTTGTTATAGACCTAACAGGTTCAAAAGAAAGCACTTATTAAGAACTTACTATTTGTCAACGGGATCATCTCCCATCATCTTGATCTCTATCTCTCGACTGGACCCAGATGGCTCTGGAGGAAAAAGTGAGGCTGGTGACTTTGCACAGCTTCTTCACTTAAATCCAATTCACTTGCAAGTTATGGCATCATCTCCCTAATGTCATGATCCTCTTGGAGAATGAAAAACAAACAACTCTTTGTTAGGCACTGTTCTAGACACTGAGAATTCATGTTTCTTAACTTGGAAGTTGGGGGTGGGAGTGGATTATATACGTAGAGCTGTAATGAAGGATGTTTGAGAAGACTTCAAGAATTCACAGATGGGGGCAGCTAGGTGGTGCAGTGAACAGAGCACCAGCCCTGGAGTCAGGAGGACCTAACTTCAAATCCATTCTCAGATACTTAACACAAAAACTAGCCATGTGACCTTGGGCAAGTCACTTAACCCCAATTGCCCTTCAAAAAGCAAAAAAAAAAAAAATTCACATATCAATGAGTCTATGAAATGGCATAAAATGGAGGCATTAATCTGAAATATGTTTAATGTAACAACCCATCATAATAGGACAGGTTCTTCTTTGGTCTCACCTGGAGTGATGGGCCTGCTTCAGAACACTAAATGGTTTTGACTTTAATCTCATAATCCAATTAACTAAAGGAAAACTCAAACTTCTAACACAAAATTCAAGGTCTTCAAAAATCTAGGTCCAGTTCTTACTAGTCTTATTTTTTTCTTAGCATAGCTTGTCTAATTAGGACTTTCAAATATATCATGCATATTCCAACTCTAAAACTTTTGCAGAGAGAGAAGGAAAGACATTTCCTTTCCTGAAATACCCTTTCTTCAGCCTACCCAATAATTTCTACTTATAAGTCAAAGTCTAGTTTGAGTCCCACTAAAAGGAGAAGCATAAAGCTGTTATGGATCAATGGGAAATAAGCTAGCATTTATAAAGTGCTTCCTCACAACAGCCCTGTGAGATAGTTGCTATTATTATCCCTATTTTGCAGATGAGGAAACTGAGGCTAAGAGAAGTTACGGGAATAGCCAGGGTGATCCAGATAATAACTGTCTAAAGTCACATTTGAACTCAGGTGTTCTTGACTCCAAGTCCAGGGCTCTTTCCCCTCTTTCCCCGCTTCCCACCGCCCCTCCCATGCTACCAGGAAAGGTAAATCTTGCTGACCACATATACGCTATAAAAGATGGAAAATGACTAGACCTAGAGAAGGTAAAACGACCCCTGAAACTTAGTTTTATCTTGGTGCCTCTGGGCCACCCCATTATTGATCAGAAAAGTAGAGAGGAAGGAGTTTGACTATTAAAATGCATAGAGACTCCAAACTACACGAATCCTGGCAATTTGTTTAGAGGGTAGTTTTGAAGATCAATACTAATAAGTTTTAGTCTAGCCACTGAAGATTTAAATGGAGAGGCATAAAGAATGCACACTCTAAACTGGACTGTGCCTAACAAGAAACAAAGAGGAAGTTTGGTTCAAAAAGTAGATTAAGCCCAAGGGCACTATTTACCTGAGAGTAGTTCTACTCTGTGTTCTAAAGAACTTGACACTTGGGGGTAAAGAATTTCCCACTAAAGATGAAAAGTCTTTCAGCTAAAACTCAAAGAACCAGAGATTCCTTGAAGAAAAAGGCCAGAAAAATTTTTTTTTTTCCTTAAAAGGAACAGGGTTTGAGGTTGCAAGGCTACAGGAGAGGTGGAATGACAAATGATTATGATTGGATAAGGAAATTTCAGAGTTCACGTACTTCCAAGTGGATCATTTTGGGATGATCCAAGATCCAGGTTATTGATCATCTTCATGTGCTGATGTAGGAAAACTCATATTTCTGAGTTCAAATCTGGCTTCAGACAACTTATTAACTGTGTAACTCTGGGCAAGTCACTTAACTGTTTGCCTCAGTTTCCTCATCTGTAAAATGAGCTGGAGAAGGAAATAGAAAACCACTACAGTATCTCTGCCGAGAAAACCCAAATGGGGTCACAAAAAGTTGGACACAACTGAAAATGACTGAACAACAACAAAAAGTGTATAGCTGAGGTGAGGTGAATAAGTAGGCAATGGGAAATTAAGAAATTGGGAAATTTAGAGACTACAGTATTTGAGGGAATATCAATAGGTAGTTTGAAGGCCCCATATTAGGGCAGGAGTTGGGAAACCAGACACTGAACTCATTAAGAAAAGAAGGGGAGGGGAGGCCAGGTAGCACAGTGCGTAAGAGCACCGGCTCCAGTGTCTCCAGTGTTGGGATGACCTGGGGATGGAATCCGGGCTCAGACACTTAGCACCCACCCAGAAACACCTGGCCGTGTAACCTTGAGCAAGTTACTTAAATGCAATTGCTTAAAAAAAAAAAAGAAGGGGAGTGTGTAATCTCCACATATATCCATACTTTACTTTTCACTGATAGTGTATCTGTGGGAGACTATGCCCTAGGTTTATGGGGGAATATTTTATTACTACCATATTCATTCATTAAACATCTTTGCTTTGAAATAATTGTGTCCTCCTGCAACTAGGAAAGATAAACACATCATAGGTGGGGGCTTGTGATATATAGTTGTGAGCAGATTCAGAATTCCCTTGGGATTATTAGGGGATGGGGAAAGATTAATAGTTGGTTTGAGCACATGACATTTACCAGCCCAGTTTTGGAAGGCGCCAGAGAAAGGACTGAAGAGGGATTAGAACAAAATCTAGGAGTGGTTAAAGCTGTGAAGGGTTCTGTGAGCCTAGGATGAGAGAGTCTTAGACAAGGTTAGAGAGGAGGGAAGGAAACTGAGAATGGAGGAACCCTGACTCTTTGGAAGAGTTATACAAACCTGAAAAACCCTTTGTGGGATAGGAATGCCCTGCCTTGCCACACACCTACATATACATACTCACATACTCTCCCCCTCCCAATGCCAACAATTTGATGAAGTTGAATCTGGGTACAAAAAAATCAAATGAGAGTTCTTAGCCTACACCATTCTAATTAGAACAGAGATTGGGAGAGAAAGGACAATGGGTGGGTGACAACTTGCCATCTTGAGATAAGAGAAAAGGTTCCTGGGCTGAGGGGGAACAGGAGCTTAGGGGATTTCTAAGCACTTCAACAATACCTTTTAAAAAATTATAAAGCATGCAAAAATGTGCTGGGCAATATGTGAATAAATATGAGCCCTTCAGTCTCTCTCTCAAAGTGAGAAGTGATGGTACCCTGATTTGAGTCATTCTAATTTACAGGACCCCCTCTGTCCCCAGTTGCCCTCACTCATCTCCACCTAAATGAGCCCCATCTCTTCTGGGGTGATAACCTCTTCCTGGGGCTAGCTCTTCCCTGGCTGCTGGCTGGAAGGGCCAAGTATCCCTCTCTTCCACTGTAGCTGCCTGAAGTACCTGAGGAGCCAAGGACTGGAAAGGAGTCTCTTGTAGGAGCCACCATAGTGAACAAAGAGGACTTTGAGGCTAGTGCCTGGGAGGGGGCCAGTTCCTCTGCACAGCCTCCACTCTCCCCCCAACCCCAACCACACTGCTCAAGACTCCCACAATGCACTTCCCCCCTCCCTCTGAGGCTCTGGCTCCTCTCACCAAAAGGGCCTCCTCAGATGACCTCTGAACCAAGGAATTGAAGTGCTCTGTTCTGTCTTAAATTCCAGCAGTCAGGGAAAAGATCACTAGACAGGCAGCTCTGGCCCTGGTGCCCTACAACTCTCTCTTCTTGCTGCCCTGGCCTCCACTAACCACTCCACCTTCCCTCCCTTTTTCTGACCCAATCCCTCTGCCTGACCTCTTCCCAACAGGACAGGAATTTCAGCAGGAGTGAGTCTGGGGTCATGTGGAAGGGGCAGAAAGAGATGCAGTGTTCCTGAATCTGCAGTGTTCTCACCCCAGACACTGCCCTGGGGTTTGGGGGTGAAGGCAGGGTACAAATAGGTGAAGGAAGGGGCTATTAATACCGTGGCTGCCTAGAAAAGGGTTGAAGGTAAATGTTTGGAGTCAGGAAAGAAATTCTGTGTCTGGAGCTGAGTTTTCCTTTGTTTCCTGTCAGAGTTATGGGACCTTACCAAGAACCCAAGTGAGTGAGTGTTAGTACAACTGAGTCAAGATTTCTACTGGTGAATGGGCATAGGGAGACTTGATGCTACTCTTGAGCTATGACTGAGGTGGTATTAGTGAGAACAAAGAGCCTTGAGAAGGGAACACTTTCTAATAGCCTGCCTAACACCTACCTGGGCTTCTTCATTCTCCACCCCAAACACCACCACCAAGAGAAATTGGCCCAATCTAACCACCGAAAATGTAATGTGAAAAGAAGTGTAATGGGTTTAATTAAGGGATGGGGGGCACCTTGGAGGCCATCCCTTGGGTTATGCATGCATACAGATAGACCTGTTCTCTGGGTCACTTCTGAAGAGGCATCTGCTCTGGCTCAGTGTTGAAGGTCTTGTTTCTTGGCATGCCATAGCTTTTTTTTTTTTTTTTGAGGGGGGAATGCAGGGCAATTGGGGTCAAGTGACTTGCCCAAAGTCACACGGCTAGGTCACTCTGGCCGGATTTGAACTCAGGTCCTCCTGACTCCAGGGCTGGTGCTCTATTCACTGAGCCACCTAGATGCCCCCATGCCATAGCTATTTATTGGCCCCTCATTGCTCTTGATGTGGGGGTAGATAGCTAGGACTGAGCAGAACACAAAACAAAAGGGGTAGCTGGAGAGTTAAAGGCCAGTCTCTGGTTTGCTGAGGCAAGTACGTGTGTGGAGCAGGGGGAAAGAACAGAGAAGGAAGAGCAATTTTTCCCCCACAAGAGAGGGTGCCTGGGTCCCAAGTGACACTTGAGAGAAAGAAAGAGGGAGAGAAGGTGGTCTCTCCTCAAGTAACTCAGTTCTCTTTGAGATAGCCCCCTACACCCTGCCCTGGGACCAAAACGCCAACTGGGAACTTCTGCCTGTGCATGCCTTTGAGCAAGAGGCCAAAGCATGAGTTTTGGCAAGTGGTCAGAGCACATACTCTGAAATTTTCCATATCACGGGGACTAAAGGACCAATAAAAGAATGTTGTCCTCCCCTAGCACATCCAAAGACCAAAAGAAGGCTTCTGTGCCATCCCAGAGAGCAAATCCTTCAGCACGGAACCATTTTCTGTTTCTCTCCTAAACTGGCACAAGGCCATCCATATGTATGTGTGTTACATACTAGAGGTGGCTATTACAGGCTCTAAACCAGCATATCAGAGGCGCTCCCCAGATTACCTCCATTATTATTCAGCCCTGGGTTGTACTCAGACTGGGCCTCAAGATTCTTCCTCCACCCAGCAGTGGATCCTGTGCTAGACCTTCGGGCAGTCAGAAGGCCAATTCAAGATGGGCTAACTATCTCCAGAAGTCATTTCCAGAATTGTTAGGGGGCTGTACTAAGTGTATATGATAGGGGAAGAAGGGGTGGAGATAGCAGGTCTGTTATAGAGAAGTAAGTGTCAAAGGGAGCTGGTGAGCAGGCTCACTCAACTGATGCAATCTCCCGTGTGGACAAAGTTGGAAAGGTAGGATGACACATAATGCAACTGCCTTAGAGAGATCTGGAGTCCACGCCTTTAAGCATGGCACCATGCTCTTGGCCCAGGCTCTCTTCTGGACCTACTTGTATTTATATTTGCATTCCTAGCACTTGAGGAGATATCCTTCCAGTGCCATCTCAGAGCCAAGAACATATAGTCCTATTGTTTATATCTCTATGTCTGTTCCTTCCTGCTCTTAGGAAGGAGACTAGAGATGGCTATGACCTTTCTAAAGGTCCCAGACCCAAGACCTCAGGTAGCTGGGACAAGCTCTTCTAGTAGCTATGCATCATTTAGATTTGCTATATAGAAATGGTGTTGTTTGATCCCAGAGATTGAGGAAGGAAAGGGGAGAGTGTGCCCTGCAGGTGTTGAAGGGCAGAGATGTTTATACTTCTCTTCTTGCTGTATCTGCAAAGGAAATATCATGTTGTAAAAGCTAATTGATTCTAATTGCTTATATGGAGCTGGAGTGCTAATGGTAGGAAGCTAACAGTAGGGAGAGAAGTATCAGAATACAGGGCTTAAGCCAACAGCATTAGAGTAGATACTCCCCCGTACTTTAGGGATATTCCTAAAACGCTGAAGGGGAAGATGTATCAAATCTTGCTCTGGGAGAGGATTTACTATATATAGTTAGGGAGGAACGAATATATTAAGGAAGAATGTTCAGTTTTAAGTCAGATCCTCCCAGTGGAACCAGTTAGGACTGGCTTAAGAGAGCCAATTATTACACTTTCAATGTGAGCATTTATACCTCAGAAATCAGCAAATACTACAAATGAGGGCTTGATTTCTTTTGCTGATTGTCTAGACTTAAGAAAATAATGGAGAAAATGTTCATACACAGATTAAACTTAAAGGTGTGTTATGTGCACTTTTTTTTTAGAGAGCCACTTGTTAAACGTTTCCCAGAACACCCCTGGACCTCTTTCATGAAATCTGTAACTTCAATGAAATTTTACCAAACTATTCTCCCTTCTGCACCAGATTTGGTTCTTATAGTCTCCCCCACCACCATTTTCTCATTTCAGTTATGTTACCTCAATTAGATGGTAATATCCTTGAGGGTGGAGATTGTACTAGATATTTCTCTATCTCTCTCAGAACAGTACTGGTACACTACAGTTCAGCTGATCAACACAGAATATTTATTGACTAATTGGTTTTCTATCACTTCTGTCACACTATTTCTGTCACTTCCAAAGCACTAATTTAAAGTGAAGTGATGTCCTAAACAGTCTTCTGGTTTGGGGTCACCCAGAAGGTGTACTGATGGAGAGTACTAATGAAGAATTTCACATGGGAAGTGAGATAAAATGTATTACTGGAGTCTTGTATGTTTGGAGAAGAGATGGATCAGTTCATCTTTGCAAGAACAAAGGATAACCAATGGATAGGCCATGTACTCCTCGGGCACTCACACAATGTCAAGGTGTACATTAGGTGGATTGTTTGTGTAAGGTTTATGGGAGGATGTGGATAAGCTTCACACAGGATCTGAAGAAATGGGACCTATTCCACTGAAAAGAGTACCCACATATCCACTGGGCTCCCTTCTTTTGGCCTTCTCCATCCTGCAGCTGCACAGGGTACCTTGTCTTCTCCTCTGCCCTTAGGCTTTCTTTATGTGCTGTGCTCCCCATTAGAATGTAAGCTCCTAGAGGACAAGAAATGTCTTTCTTTTTGCTTATATTTGTATTCCTAGTACTTAGTAAATGCTTAATAAATGCTTGCTGACTAACTAATGAGATCATAATTCCATCATTATACTGACTCCTTTTTGGCCTGCCAGAGGCTTTATTCACTCTCCTTTCTGGGTTACTCACTGCACCAGAAGATGGTTTGATTGCCTGAATGGGCAGCTAGGTGATATAATGGATAGAGTGCTGCTTGACTCATGTTAGGAAGACATGAGTACAAATCCAGTCTCAGAAACTTTCTGTGTCACCCTGGGTAAGTCAAAACTTCAGCTTGCCTCAGTTTCCTCAACAGTAAAATGGTACCTACCTCCCAGGGTTATTATGAGGATCAAATGAGATATTTGTAAAGCACCTAGCACAATGCCTGGAACATAGTAGGTGCTTAGCAAATAAATACTTGTTTGCTTTCTTCTGAAGATGAAAATAGATCAGCCCCTGGATGGGGATAGAAGGGGCAGGAGGAGTTGAGGAAAAGCACCAAGACCTCAAACCGAGGAACTCATAGCCATTCTCCACACGGCAGCAAAGGGGTTAAAATCATCTGAGCCTACGTGTAGATGTTCACATTCTAGAGCTGTGTAGGCGTATGGGAAAGCATGAATGAATAGTGGTATGGATGATCCAAAACCCACTTCTTTCTGATCTAACTTTGGAATGAAGTGAGAGCTATTATACAAATACATATTTTAAACATACACACACACACACACACACACACACACACATGCCAGTGCCCTTGTCCTGTCTCAACTCTATTCCCAAGCAGTCTAGGATCCAGCTGGGCAGAAAAGAGGCTAGATAATTCCTGAAACAGATATTGGGGGTTGACTGTTCTCATTTGAATCAGTATTTTTTTGGTGCATGAGTCTTACATATATGTTCCTTTTAGTCTGTAAGCTATCTCTTCACCCCATATTGCCTCCCTCTACCCTTCCTCATCATATCCCTAGCTGACAGGCTGGCAGGCTGCATGTTTCTTGTGATGGATGGACCTGGCCATAGGCCCAACCCAAGGCTATATGTCCCCCCACCACTACCACCATCTTCCTGTCTTGCCTGGGTCTGGGCCCCTGTTGCCCTTGGCCAGGGCTTGTTTAACTGAGTGGCTCCTGTCTGGGAGGTTGGGAGCTCAGGATACAGGGAGACACTTGTCCTTACTTGCTATTTTTTCACCAAAGGAGCCAAACCCACAGCGATGGGCCCACTGGCCTGGCAATGTTCCCCTTCCCTCCATTTCCAGTCATACATATACGGACTCTCCCTTTCCCATACATTCTCAATGGACCCATGGTTGGGATTTCTAGTCACCTGCTAAGTGTGGGGGTCTCCTGTGTGGAGTGTGGATTGTTCCCTGAGTGGGAGGGGTAGTGTGGCTTGACAGAAAGAGCACTGGGTTGGGAATTAGAAGGTTTATGCTCAAATCCCAACTCTTTTATTATCAGTGTGAACTTGGACAAGTCATGACCTCTCTGTACTCAGTTTCCCCAACTACACCTCTTGGATGTCTTCTGGCTCTAAATCCACAATCCTATAATGTTATGGCAGGGGTCTAGACCCAGAGTGGTTGAGGTGGGGAAATAAAAAGGGGATCTGAAGTTCCATAGGTCAAGGCAGAAATTCTGACTTTTAAGCTCTATGTAACTACTCTTGAAGATTCTCTGACTGCAACAAAGAAGAGAGGTGAGAAGAAAGAATAAAGTCAATTTGATTTATTTCCTAATTTCATTAAAAAATGTATTAAAGAAAAGTCAAGATTAAAAGACATTTAAACAATCAGATTATCAATTTATTTTAAAAGAAAATTAAAAACAAAAGACCCAATCCAACACTGTAGGAGCGTCTTTCAGGCCAGCCCTTCTGTGGGTTATATAAATTTATTTCTTTTCCATTGCTACATTCACTGCCTCAGATTCTCAAGGACCCTTTTACGGAGGCTGCTCTGTTTCCTGACAATGACATTTTTCTAGGTTTAGGAAATATGGTCCTAGGTGGAGAACCAGAGTTGGGAGTTAGGAAAGTGGTTGTTCTGGTGCCAAGACTTCAAGAGTCATAAGGTGGGAGGGGGCCTTCAGATACAGAAGTAAGATCTTCTTTGCCTTGAATAAGAACAGATTGTTTCTTTACCCTCCCTTCTCCCCCTAGGCTCACACTTCCAAGATGTCTTCCCAGTGTTGGAAGTAAATGCCACCTAAGGCCCCCAAGCCTGGAGAAAGGGATCAACGGAGGGGGATTCAGGTTCCTCCATTACTAGTTAGGTCATGGTCAGGATTCTGAAGACCAGGGTATTGGAGGGTGGTTTTGGAGGGAGCAGCTGTCCCAAGTGATTGAGGTGAGCCACAAGGAACCCTGTCCACCTCCAAGCCTCCAATTCTGGTCAGCCCCAGCTCCATCCCCCACTGTGCTAAGAGGAACTGTCTGGTGATGGAAAGGCTCCAGACACTGAGGCCACCCCAGGAGGGAGCTGTACAAAACCATTCTGTGTGTGCTGGGAGAGGTGGGGCTTGTGAAAGGCTGGGGCCCAGGGAAAGAGGCCCCTCCTCACCTGATTCCTCTCCTTACCCACACCCCCAACAGGTCCCAAGGCTTGCATGGTGCCCAGGCTAAAGGGAGTGGTTGTGAGTAGAGAGAGGGCTTGGTATTGGGGGTGGGGAGAAAGTATAGTGGGCCCTGAGGTAGACAGATAGGGAAAAGGGGAAAACTTCCGAGAGAAAGCAGGGAGATGGCTAAACAGAAATTAAGTGGATGGCTCTGTTTTGAAAAAAAACAAGGGCTCAGAGCATGTCCAACTTCCCAGGCCAAACAGATGAGGGACTCTATGGAGGACGAGGTTCCCAGAGGGAGAGAAAGAACTCCAGTCCTTTACACAGCCCTGGCGATTGGAGGTGTTCCTGACATCTAACCATTGAGCAGCCACACACTCCACCCCATCAGAGAGCAGAGGCCCCCTGTAGCTTTCCCGAAAAGCTCATCAGTGACCAGCCCATTCCCAGGGTAGTAGGCCCTGCCCATGGCCCCCACCCCCACCCCCACCTAGTGGGTGTGTGAAGTCTCAATTAGATCGGGAAAGATCTTGGCTTTGAGATACAGAGGAGCAAACAGTCCTATTTCCAGGGAAAGACTAGAGGGGCGGGCCTAGAGAACCAACGGAAAACAATTAGGAGTAATTACCATCAAAAGGGGCCCCTGAGGAGGGAAGTGGGGTAAGGAGGGGAGGAGGGAAAGCAGTAAGAGGAAGGCCAGGATATAACAGAGAGCACGGAATGAACAAGGGAAGGAAAGTAGAAAAATGGGGATATGGAGCCTAAAGAGAAAAAAAGAATTGTCTGCAGGGGAAGCAACACAGTCCCTTTGGTCCTAGGGAGGGGGGCGCATGAGATACATCGCCTCCTTCCCTCCACTAATTCTCAATAGAAGCTCTGACCTTATTACTGAGGAAAGTTGTCCTTGCCGAGGACTGAGGTGTTCTGTGTGCTGGAGTGGGGGCAGGGTCACGAATTCCTGAGATTCCCAAACCCTCTGAGTGCAGTGGAGGAAACTCCACCTTGAGAGAAGACAGAATAATGAGAGAGGATCACAGAGCTAAATAGCCCACAGAAAAATGTTTCCTAATGGGGGGATAAAGTTTCAATCCCTCTACAGAGTGTCACCCCCTTGTGATCTTCTGAGGTTGGATAATCAGGGCTTTTCAAATAAGAATCCTAACATCCCCTGCCTTAACCCCACGATGCCCTTCCGTTCTGAAGTCACCAGCTTTTTCTTCTCTTCCCTCTGTTAGGATGGACAGACTCTTAGTAGGGGTGCTTGACCTTTTTGGTCTCATGAACCACTTTGGAAAGTCTACCAAAGTCTGTGGACCCTTTCTCAGAATAATGTTTAAAATATACAAAGTAAACAGGATTACAAAGAAAATCAATTCTATTGAAAGTGATTCAAATTTTTTTTAAAGTTTATAGACCCTAAATTAAAACCCTTGCTTTAGAGTTTCTCCTTAAGGTAGGTAGATGAGCTCATGCTCTACAAGGAAATGGGGAATGGCTGTAGTGGGTAGAAGGGTATCCTGTGGCAATAATAGGCAGAGATGCTCAAGGTCCCACCAACTCCAACCCTTTCAATCTTCATTATGTCTTTTGTAAGTAATCATCCAGCCTCCACCTGAAGAGCTGAAAAAACAGGGAATTCACTGGATTCCAGGGCAGCCAATGATGGCTCAAATTATCCAAGGCAACAGATATTTAAGAAGAGAGAGGGATTTAAGAGATACTGAAGAAAAAATGAGTCAGAGATGTGGGGATATGGAGTGGGAAGGAGTCACAAAAAATACATCCAAGATTTCAAGAAAAGCAGAGTAATCAGCATTGATTACTCAAGGGCAGAACTCCTTTTGTTTTGTTTTGTTCTGTCTTATCTTCTTCTAGAGGTCAGAACAGAGCTGGACATACAGGGAGTGTCAGAAGATGGAACTGACTGATGTCTAGGCAACAGCTGGGAGTCCCTCCTAGTGTATGCGGCAGATAGCCCCTGAAGAGGGGGTTGTAGGCCAGCCCTTCTCTTATAAGGCTCATAGGCATGCATGAGGACTACCTCAGCCCTAGCCAGTACATACCAAGCAGCCCTTCTGCTTGTTTAGACTTAGTCAAAGGATTTGGATTTGAGTTTGGCTCTGATACTCATGTGTTAGCCACATTCCGATTTCTTCCTAATCTGTAAAAGGAAAGGGTTTGAACTCCCTATCATTTTCTTATGTCTCTTCTTGCTCTAATATTCTCTGAAATCTTTATAAGGAAGTCGTAAAAGGAGCCTCACTGCTTGCCCTAAATGAGTTCAAATCATCATGACTAGTCTCTCCATCAAGAAGAGTTCTCAAAGTGTGACTAGGGAAATCCCCCCCCCCTTTGGGGGGAGGTCTGTGAAGTCAAAATTATTTTCATAATAATACTAAGATGCTTTAATTTCTTTTTTTTTAAGCAATCAGGGTTAAGTAACTTGCTCAAGGTTACACAGCCAGTTATTTCTGGGTGGGTGCTAAGTATCTGAGCACGGATTCGATCCCAGGTCTCCTGACCCTGGGGCTGGCGCTCTTACTCACTGCACCACCTGGCCACCCCTTTAATTTCTAATATACTAAGTATTGCTAATTATGATCCACATAAAAGCTTTTTGGAGGTGAGGTCCTCAATAATTTTTAAGAGTGTAAAAGGGTACTGAGACCAAAAGTTTTGAGAATGATTGCTTTAAACTATATCCCAGGGTCCTGAAAGAACCAGCTAATGTTACTGCTGGGTCAGTGCTGATGATCTCTGGAAAATCGTGGCAAATGGGAAATGTGGCACAGGACTTTTTCAAAAAAGAAGATTGAGTCTCTTAATTATGAGGTCAGTGAACTTGACTGATTCCTGGAAAAATTATAAAAATATATCTTCCAAAAAGATGACTTACAAGAATTTAGAAAGGGAAAACAACCAAGTACCAGCACAGGTTTGTTAAGGACCAAGTCATACTATACTAACCCTCCTTTTTTTTGGACAGGGTTACTCAATTGTCAGGGAAATGCCATGAAAATGGTATTTCTATATTTCAGTAAAACCACTTAGGATATCCTGGTAGAGAAAATGGAGAGAGATCAACTGAATGATTATATAGATAGGCAAATATAGAAGTCATTGAAAGGTCCCAAGAAATAGTGATAGGCAGATAGACTTCATCTGGGAGGGAGGTAAATTTCAACCTGAGGAAAAATTTCTAGTGAAACCTCCAAGCCTCAGGGATCTGCAATAGGCCCTGTTCTTTTAAATATTTTTATCAATGACTTGGATAAATAACAGGCTTATCTGATTTGCAGTTGACACAAAGCTAAGAGGGCTAGATAACATTTTAGATGGTAAGGCCAAGATCCAAAAGGATTCTTACAGTCTAAAAAGGTGAAATGAGTCTAAAAAGATGTAATATAATAGGGGTCTATGTAAAATTCTCACTTAAGCTTAGAAAATCAACTATACAGAAACAGAACAGGGTAGGTAAGAAGAAGATCTGAGGATCTTAGTGAACTACAAACTCAATGTGAGGGAGTGTGTTCTATGAAAATGGAGACAGTATGACTTGAGGGGACCTGGCTCTACTACTTACCAGCTGTGACACTAGGCAAATCACTTTGCCTCCTGGCCTTCAGTTTCCCATTTGTTAAATGAGAGTCTTGGACTATGAGTTCCTACTCAGGTCTAAATCTATAATTTGAAGAAGAGTTCAACATGGCAGCCAAAAAAAAAAAAAAAGAAAAAAATAGTTCGATTCATAGTTTCCAGAAAAAAAAAAAAAAGAAATAATGTAGTCCTGTAACACACAGGGCATTTTATTCAACTCTGGGTGTCATATTTTTTGAAAGGACATTGACAAACTGGAGAAGGTCCAGAAGAAAGTCCTCAAAACCAGGTCATATGAAAATTAATGGAAGGAACTTGGAATGTTTATCCTGGAAAAAATTTGGGATCCAGAGTAGATGGGTGAAGCATTTGAAGGGATGTCATGTAAAAGATGGATTAGTCACTTCTGCTTAGTTCCAAAAGGTAGAACTAGGAGCAAATGGCAGAAGTGGCACAGAGGGAGAAAAACTGGGTTCTAGGCAATGAAAGACTTCCTAGCACATGGATTCCTCTAGAAGTAGAACAAGTTTCCTTAGGAGGTAATGGGTAGGATGACCACTTGTTAGGCATGTTGTAGAAGAGAACATCTGTTACACGTATGGGTTGAACTAAATGGCTCCTGCGACTGACTGTTGTTGTCCAAAGGAGATTTGAGGTCATCAGATCCGATGTAGTAACAACAAAGGCCAGGCAGTGACAGGGACATTAACACCTGGGGGGAAGAGAGGGAGCCAAGGAAACTAGGAAGAGAAGTGGTTTCTGAAATTAAGCCTAGAGATGTAGCACTGCAAGGGGCTTTAGAAAAGATCATTTAATCTAACCCCATCATTTTATAAATGAGAGCTAAAATTTGAGTCCCAGAGGTGGTGACTTGCTCAATGTAACACAGTTAAGGATAGATATGGAGTACTTTGATTCCAAACCCAAAACCTTTTCCACCACACAACTCTAAGAGTGAAAGAAGTTCCTTAAAATTTCCCTATTCCCTGCCCCATCCCCAGTTGCCTGAAAAATCTTAACCGTGCCCAAGAAAAAGAATGCTAAAGTCAGAAGAGTCTAGATCCAACACAGCATCAATTCTACAAATATTAAATATGCTTTTAAAAATGCTTTTAGCTTTAATGTTTTTTTTTTCTTTTTTGATCTGAAAAGTTTGCGAAGAAAACATTACAGACAGTGTTTTAGGGGGCATTTGGGGGGGAGGGATAAGGAACCAAAAACGGAAGAAAGATCTAGGAAAACAATAGGTGATGAAGCAGTTGTAGGAAAATCTCAGCAGTCATTGGTATCTGGCTTTAAGAGGTCTCACATTTAGGGTCTACATACAAGTCTGCTTTTCAAAGTGCCAGTGCTCTACTCATTTAAATGTAATTTGAGTTCCAGTTCCTAACTCCAGGTATGTGAAATTAAATGTATGAATGAGCTGTATTCAGACCCTTGGTGCACGGCCAGGCTCAGAGGAATCCAGACGAGGCTGGTGGACCAATCACTGATCCCTGACTGGATCAGGAGACAGAGACAGACAGAGAGTCAGAGACAGAACAAACAGTCAGAGGCAGAGAGATATAAACAGACAGACACATCATCACCACTGTGTTTCAACTAGTGGAAGCCCTATGGACTTAGTCTGATCCTAAGCATTGGAGGAATATTCTTTTTTTTTTTTTTTTTGCTTTTTTGGAGGGCAATTGGGGTTAAGCGACTTGCCCAAGGTCACATGGCTAGTTTTTGTGTTAAGTGTCTGAGAACGAATTTGAACTCAGGTCCTTCTGACTCCACGGCCAGTCACTGCATCACCTAGCCGTCTCAGGAATATTCCAAAGAAGGAGATAGTCCTCAGTGTCAGGGACCATCTCAGTGTAAGGAATTATCTCAATGTGAGGGATGAAATTTATAGAAATATTTAGGGTGAACAAATGTTTATGAGAGAGATGTGCAGAGCTATGGTTGAAATCTTCCCTAGATGATGTCTAACTCCCTCCTATAGGTGGGGATATAATTTGTGCTGATGAGACACCTTTTATCACTTAGGTCCTTTCACATGTGCACATCTCATCAGCCATTCTATTCCGAATGAGTTCTTCCAGGACAGGATTAGAATCTTCTTTTATTATCCTCCCAAGCATGCCTAGCATAAGGCTCTGCAAAGCACTATATCAATTAACCAGTGTCTTCTGAACACTTCTTATGTGCCCAGCACTGAGCTAAGCACTATGAAGAACACAAACTGGCTCCAGTTTATAACTTTCTAAATTTATTTCATATCATTAGTCTTCTTATACCAAAATCCCAATGAAACTGGACTAGTAGCAGTGCTTCCTTGCACATCTGTGGATTTATGCAGGCCACTGCCATGCCAAGGATGCACTCTCTCTTTATCAGACCTTGAAGTCAGTCAGTAAGCATTTATTCTACACCTACTATGTGCTAGAGACTACCCTAAGTGCTGAAGGTACAAGGAAAGGTACATAAAACATGGTTCCTGCCCTCTAGTAGTTCAGATTTTAATAGGGGAGAGAACATGCAAACAACTATGTACATACAAGATATATACAGTCTAAATGGGAGGTAATCTCAGTAGGGAGGCACCATAGCAGTGTGTGTGTGTGTGGGGGGTGTAATGGGAATGCAGATTTGAAAGATCTTCCCTGCCCCTAGGCTAAAGTGCACCTGAAGCCTGGGGTGGGAGGCTTGTTTTTCAGTAGATAACTTTTTGATTGGCCAGTGGGTCAATAAGGTTGTTACATTCTCTGAGCCAGGAGAAGGCTATATAAGCCCTGATGTGTAGCTTTGTTTTGGGGGCTCACTTTGAGAAGTGTTCTGTGATTTGATCTGTATTCTGGGAAGCCGTTGTCCAGGGCCCCCCCCGGCTTTGAAAAACCCAGATGTGGAAACCCAGATGTTGACTGGGTATGGATATAATGGCTGGACAGTTTGGAAAGCTGTCTACTTGATCTGTTTCTGTCTTGATAATTCTGCCTGTATACTTTGAAGTTCGGGGTGCTGACCTTTTTCCCTGAACAAGGTGAACGATATATGTCTGACTGATTAAAGTAAGCTTGTTAACCCATTTTGAGTTGCTTTCCTTTAACAAAGCAGATCCAAGAACCTGTATGGGCAGCAAACCCTGAGGACGTGCTTGGGGTGCTTGCTGCTAGGGGGGGGGGGTATGAGACCAGGAAAAGCCTCTTGCAGAAGATGGGATATAATCTGAGTCTTGAAGGCAGGGAAGACAGGAGCTAGTTAAGAGGCTCAGAGCTTGTGTGTGAGGAATAGCAAGGAGGCCAGTGTAACTGGATCATAAGAGTACAAAGAGTGGAGGAAAGTGTAAAAAGACAAGGAAGGCTGGAAGCAACCAGGTTGTGAAAGGTTTTAAAATCCAAACAGAGGATTTTATATTTGATCCTGGAGATAATGGGGAGCTACTGCGGTTTATTGAGTGATGCGGGGCTGGGAGATGGGGACATCATTGGACCTGTGTTTTAGGAAGGTCATTTTGGCAGCTGAGTGGAGTTTGGAATGGAGCATGGAGGGGTTTGAGGTAGGAAGGTCAACCAGAAGGTGGTTGTAGTTATCTAGTGGGAAAGTGATGAGGGCTTGCATCAGGGTGGTTGCTCTATGAGTGGAGAAGAGGGCATATCACATGCCTAGGAGAACACTCCCCCAAACAAAACATGTTGTGACGGTAGAAAGAAGACTTGGCAGCAGACTGGATACATGAGGTGAGTGCAAGTGAAGGACCAAGGATGACACCAAGGTTACACCTCCCTGATCCACACAGCTTATAGTCTCTCTTTCCTCAGACATTCCTAGATCACTTTGTTTAGTCCTTATATTGTATTATATGTATTCCACCCAGTAGGATGTAAACACTTCAGAACTTGGGCTCTTGTCTTTTTATCCATGACAGCAGTGATTTGCACAAAGTAGATGTTTCATAAATGTATGTTGAATCAAACACAAGAGAAGAACAAGACCTGATCATTGTCTTTTAGAAAGTTACAATCCATTCTGTAGAAACATAGCATTGGAAGAGACCTTTGAGACCATCTGGTTCAACCACCATAGTGTAAGGAAAATAACCCTGTATTTTGAGTTAGAAGGTATAAATCTTGATTGTCACTTGCTTCCCAGGTGACCATAAACAAATACCAAATAAAGCCAATGCAACCAAGATTAGGAGGGAAGCAGAAAACTGGGAAAGAATTTTTACATCCAAAGTCTCTGATAAAGGCCTTGTTTCTAAAATATATAGAGAATTGAGTCAAATTTATAAGAATATTAAGTCATTCCCCAATTGACAAATGGTTAAAGGGTATGAACAGACAGTTTTCAGAGGAAGAAATTAAAGATATCTATAAGCATATGAAAAAATGCTCTAAATCACTATTGATTAGAGAAATGCAAATCAGGGACCACATCATACCTGTCAGAATGGCTAATATGACTAAACAGGAAAATTATAAATGCTGGAGAAGATGTGGGAAAACTGAAACACTAATGCATTGTTGGTGGAGTTGTGAACTGACCCAACCACTCTGGAGAGCAATTTGGAACTGTGCCCAAAGGGCTATAAAAATGTGCATACCCTTTGACCCTGCAATACCACTTTTAGGGCTGTATCTCAGAGATCATACCAATGGGAGGACCCACATGTACAAAAATATTTATAGCAGCTCTTTTTGTGTGGCAAAGAACTGGAAATTGAGAAGATGCCCATCAATTGAGGAATGGCTGAACAAGATGTGGTATATGAATGTAATGGAATACTATTGTGCCATAAGAAATGAGGAGCAGGCAGACTTCAGAAAAACCTGGAGACTTCTATGAACTGATGCTGAGTGAGGGGAGCAGAACCAGGAGAACATTGTACACAATTGACTAACTTTGCTAGACTTGGCTCTTCTCAGCAATGCAAGGTCCTAAGACAACTCCAAAAGGCTTATGATGGAAAATGTTATCCACATCCAAAGGAAACATTATGGAGTCTGGATGCAGATCGAAGCATACTATTTGCTCTTTCTCTTTTTGGCTTTGTTTCTTCTTTCTCGTGGTTCATTCCATTGGTTATAATTCTTCTTTGCAACATAACTAATGTGAAAATGTTTAATGTGAATGTATATGTAGAGCCTATATCGGATTGCATGCTGTCTTAGGGAAGGGGGACAGAAAGAAGGGAGAGAAAATTTGGAATTCAAAAGCTTGTGTAACTGAAGGTTGTAAACTAAAAATTAATTAATTTAAAAAAAAACCCATTACCTCTCTGGGCTTTAGTTTCCTCACTACAAATGAGGAAAGTGGACAAGATGATTTCTATATTTTTTTTCAGACCCTAAAAAAATCCTATAACCAATGGACCTCTTATAAAATATCTTCTATAAAATTCCTCACATATCAACATCCTAGCTCTACCTGAATTCTTCAGACTTAGGGTCTTGTCTTCTGAGGAGGTCGAGACATATACAACTGTAAACCTACAATGTAAGTCCCAGCTGTCAGAAGCAAAACTGAAGGGAGAAGAAAAAAGTTAAAAGAGTAGTTTTACAAACCTTTTCTTTCCAATTATCAGCATGATCACTCCAAAGCTAAGATAGGATCCTGAGTGACGAGGCAAGATAGCCAGCTTCCCTATTTTGCCCTGATGTTGAGAAGCTTCCTTACCCTTTTCAAAACTCTGGGAGTCCAAATAAGTGGCTCAGGAACTGTGGCAATATGTCTTTCAAGGCAAGGGAAGAGGAGACATTTCCTAAGATCTCTGGGTTCAGGCTGTATAACCTGGGGTTATACAGAAGCTCTACTGAGGCCTTGTGCCTTCACCTAATCCTTCCTCACTTTCTATGTACCATCCCTTCCCTGAGCACAGACATTCCACCCCATCATCTCTTATCTAGGCAGAGCTGGGGAGCAGTACCCCAAATTCCATGCTTGCACATCACTTTACATTTTGTAACAGAAAAGGATGTGAATTAGGAGAAGGCCCTGTGACTAAAGTCTAGAAACATAAATCTGGTCTAATTTGGAATTGTTCTGAGGACTCCATTTCTCCTCCATGCTCCCTCTCAAAAACCCTAAACTTACCTCCCCCAACCACACACTCCCTGAATCATTCAACCAGTCGTGTAAGCAAGAACAGGTTCATGGCCTTGTTGCTGAGCTGAAGAGATAAGGATTTAGGAAGATCCATTCTTTCCTTGGGCCCATCTCAGTTTTGTGGATCACTGGTACAAGGCAGTGAAAATGTGAGGCAGAATGGCTGAGAAATGTTTACTCAGCCGACTTGTTTTCTCCCTGAGGAACATATGAAATATGCAGCTACTCTTGATATAGGACAAACAGAGAGTAGAAAAAGCTGGAAAGATGAGAACCTGAGAGAGAAGAATATAATTACTTAAAAAATGCTGCTTGGAAAATGATCCAGAGAAGGACCTGAAAGGTAGGGAAGAATGTGATATAGAGGAGATCTTGTGAAGTGTGAGAGAAAAGATTGTGCCACTCCTTAAAAGCAAAGTGGTGCTTTGGTTCTGGTCACAAGGAAAGCATAAAGGGTAGGGAAAATAGAAACAAGAAAGAGAATACAAAAGTTAAAACAATCAAGCAGTAATACCTTTAAATGTGGTACAAATGCATTTGGTAGGCTTGGTTTTTCCTTTTTGAAATTAAGGTAAGCAACACACTCTGTAGACCATTAATGGGCCTCCTCTGTCCACCTTCTTTCTTCTCCAATCCATTAAAATGTTAGCTCCTTAAGAGTATGGATTGTTTCATTCATTGTATTTGTCTCCTTAGCACCTAGCACAGTGCCTGACACACAGTAAGAATTTAAATAAGTGCTGGTTGGCTGAAGCATGAACCTGGCTGATGAGAATGAGCTTCTACCCACATGCAATCAGGGTCTGCCTGGACATCCAAGAAAGGATGGATGATCCCATTATACAATAAGTAGGTCTTTTTTATGAAGGGGAAGGACATAAGATGGATTGTCCCACCCTAGGGGCCCTCCCCATCTCACCATGTGGACCCTAAACAGGATCATCAACTCATACTTTCTGAAAAATCTAGTAAAGTTAAAGGAGAGGGGGAGGAGGAATCGGGTCACAGATGATGAGATGTACTCACCAACAATCCCTTGTGCAGACCTTTATATATTCCTAAACACTTTCTTAGAGATTATCTCATTTGAGTTTCTTTTATTTTTTTTTTTTTTGCCTTTTGGAGGGCAATTTTGGGGTTAAGTAACTTGCCCAAGGTTACATGGCTAGTATTTTTGTGTGGGTGTTAAGTGTCTCAGGCTGGAACCGAACTCGGGTCCTCCCGACTCCAGGGCCAGCGCTTTACTCACTGCACCACCTAGCCGCCCCCCCATTTGAGTTTCATAATAACTGTAAGTTAGGTAGGTCAGGTTTTCTATCTCCCTTTGAAAAATGATGACTGAATGAACCCAGTTCTACAGCTAGCTAGTGCAGAGCCTAGATGAGAACTGAGCTGTCCTAACACCTCACCCGGTACATTTTCCATCATATCATATTTCCTAAAGGAAACTCAGAGTTGTCTCGTCAATTCCATATTGTATTTACAGGTGAGACCAAGAGGAGAAGGAACTTGTCCAAGATAACCCAGACAGCAAGTGCAAATCCTTGAACTTTGAAGTGTCTGGACCCTAAATTCTGTGCTCAGCTTCTACACCATATGGCCTCTTTAATAACAACAAATAGTAAGAACCAGACAAAGTGCTATAGGCTTTCTGAAAGAGAATCTGAAGGGTAACCAGTCATGGTATTTAAAGCCATTTATTTCCTATACAAAACACGAAAAAAAAAAAAGTGGCCTTTCCCAAGAAGGCAGACTGTTAAAGAGATAGGATGGTTGCTGGGGTGGGACACATCAACATTCAGTTAACAATGGAATATTAAAAAAAATAATTTTCATTTCAAAATTGTAACTCGTGGCAAACATACAAAAATGTACTAAACAAGCTCAGTAGAAAACAAGAAGATCTTCAAATGAGACCAGGGAAAGTGCGATATGAGGAGGGATGGTATGGGGGTAGGGGGAAGAGGAGAAAGGTCTTCATACAAAACTACCTATTACAATACAGAAAAGAGTATAAAATGTTCCTTTTTGGGAACTTAAGTACAAAACGACACTGCCCAAGTCCAAGGAGGCTCTTGGATGGTGGGGAGGAGGGTGCCAGAGAGAGCAGAGATTTCTGCATCACAAGTCAGGAAGCTCAAACTCTGTCTGTTCTAGAGCTGAACAACTCGTTATCCCCTGCACCCTCCACCCTCTCCTCAGCCAGAATTCATTCAAGTTTCAAAAGGTTCTGTCAGAAAGCCCATGAATACCCTACATACAGGGCTTAAACTCCTTGCTTGCTAGAGCTAAATTTGGAAAATGGAAACAAGTCTGCAAGGCTGACTGATGAACACATTCAGCTTTTTTTTCCTTTTTTAAAAAAGAAGCATTTCCTTGTGAAATACATATATTACATTCTCTGTGGTTAGAAATATATTTAAACTAACTTGCCACAGATTGGACTGGACCTACATTCATTCAATGCTAGAATTTTATGTTAAAGACTGAGGTCCTTTCTCTTGCTCAGAAATGGGAGCCAGTGAAAATGGCGCTTTGTTGCTTCTCTAATCTGCTTCCCGTGGGGGTCTCTCTATCCCACAAACTCCCATCATAGGCAAAACCCCACATCTAGGGAAAGGTTTTCTGGGGGGCTCCAAGACCCGCATGTTGTTATACATATGAAAGTATGGGAAAGGAAAAGGAGGAGTTGGGAGATGATAAAAATCAGAATTTTACAAAGAAGTCAGCTTCCAAGTGGCAGAGATTGAATAGGAACATTGGTCCATGCATGTACCCAGAATTCCAGTTTAAATACATTCTTATCCACAAACTTTGACGGTTGTGTATGGGTAAACATGCATGTGCACATATCCTCACCTCCCAATACAACTCAACACCAGCCAGTACAATTGAAACAAAGAAAATTTCCAAGCCTGTGCAGATCTTATATGAAACTTGCAGGGCCCATTTTGGTTAACAAGGACTGGGGGTGGTTGAATGAAGATGGCAGAATTGGAGAAGGGGAAAAACAGTCTCTCTCTTCGGCTTGAGAAAATCCCTTACCCTCTCTCTTCACAGCACCAAAGTTACGTTGCAAAAATAGGTTCTGAGATACAAAAGGAAAGGCAGGTGTGCTTGTGAATGCATCTTGCCAGCAACTGGTCCAGAATTGAAGTTCTTTAGGGTTTAAAAAAACAACAACAACAAAATACAAGGTGGGAGCAATTGTTCCCAAAGACTCTTGGCTAGAGACCTTGGAAACAGCCCAGAGCTGGTCCCCCACGAGGTCAGTGATTGCTGACGCTGGTGGCTCTCAGAGAAGCTTTCGGTGGAGAATCTCCCAGACCATCCGCTTCCGGAAGTATGGCATGTGTTGCTAGGGAAGATAAAGAAACATGCTCAGGTTTTTGAAGGAAATCCCTAAACTTCTTCCCTTGGCCCTCATCCAGGGCCCTTTAATGACATTAATGACACTTAAGAATCTGTCCCAGCCCAACTTTCCCCATTTCTTCCCTCTTGATTTGCAAGGATCTATAGCAGTAATGAAAGTCCCTACTTTTATTTAAAATTGTATATTCTTGATTGTACTTTATGCTTCTTCATTCTTCAGTATTCCTTCAACTTTCTACCTGAAATGATACTGGAGCTCTCTCATTGACACTAGGTATGCCTAGTCTACCCAAAGTACTTGGAAAGGTAATGTGACTCTGCTTATGGCCTTCTACAATACCTGACCTGACCGTCAGTCCTAGGTGACTCCTAATATCCAATTTGTTTCTATTCTTCAGCTGGCGTAAGTCACAAATCAAGCTGATTCCACCCAGTACATATTACGGTGAATCACCTCAGATAAACCCTTGTAGCTGCTAGTCAATCCTTCTGCTTTCTTCTTACTGACTCCATTTTTGGTCTCAATAAATCTCTTCGTGTATTTTCAAGTCCAAATCACAGCCCAAACACTTAATGCTTACAGTAGATGACACAACCTCCCACTCCATTAAGATCATGGTCCCTGGACAGGAACCCACTAAATTCCATTTAAACCTTTGCAGCCAGCATTACATACTCTTTCCTACTCTTTATTGGCTGAATTGAATTTCTTTTTGTTCCAGAGTAAGATGTGTTTTTATTCCTTGCTAAGGTTACCTGTGCCCTCCCTTTCCTTCTCCTCTAAGACCTTCCACTAACCATTATCTCCTCCCCTCACATGTATCCTCAATCTTTTCACTCTGAGTCTTGCCCACTGGTTTACAAACATCAAGTGTCCCCAGTGCTAAAAAGGAAAAAGCTTTGCTTGCAGTATCATCAGTCCAGCCACCTATGAACTCATCTCCTTTCATCACCAAACTTCTGGAATAAGTTGTCTATATTGGATGCCTTGATCTCTTCCTCACTGCCCTCTCTCCTTAATCTCTAGCAATCCAGCTTCCTCCTCTACTGAAACCTTTTTAATTTCAACCAATGACGTTTCAGTGGCCAAATCTTCATTCTTCTTAACCTCTCTGCTGCATATGACACTGCTGAGTACTGCTTTTGGGGCAGTCAAAATTCTGGGGCCTCTTCTCCTATGGTTTCAAAGGAAATATACTTTTCTCCTGTTTCTCTCTAGCCAGTCCTCTGCCCCAGTATTCTACCCTTAGCCCTCTTCTCTTTTATTTCTATAGCCTTTCCCTTAGCATTGTGATTTACTCTGGTTTCAATTCAATGCAGGTGACTTTCAAATACTTGTCTCTATGCCTGACCTCTCTTTTGACCTTCATATTCACATCTTCAATGGCCAGAAGGACATCTTTACTAGATGCCCCATTAACACCTCGAACTTAACATGTCCAAAGTGGAGTTTGTTATCTTTTCCCATATACTCAATCCTCCTTCTAACTTCTTCATTTCTATTGGTGTAACACACTCAGTCTTCTAGGTTCAAAATTTTGGTATTACTTTTGAATCAAATTTCCACTTCCCTTATTTTTTGGTTTTTAAATTAAATTTTTAATTATTATCCTTTTATTTCTTATATACAATTACTTACCAAATCCTGTCTCCTTCCAAAATCTCCCTCCCATTCATTTCTTCCTCTCTATTCCTACTGCTACCATACTAGTATAAGACTTCATTGCTACCCACCTTGACTACTGCAATAGCCTCCTTACAACCTATTCTACTTTTAATCTCTCCCTCTTCTGATCCTTTTGTAACCCTGCCGGCCAGCATGTGCTTTATTATGTACAGGTCTGGTAATGTAATTTTCTTGTTCAAAAAATCTTCAGTGGTTCCCTATAACCAATTGAATAAAGTTCAAACCATTTTGCCTGGCAGTGAAGTCCTTCCATAATGAGAAGTCGTCTTACTTCTCCAAGCTTATCTCCCATCATTCCCCTCCAAGTCCCCTAAGCACTTGTCAAATAGGACTATTCTCTGTCCTCCAAACACTCCCTGGGCTTTTCTGGCCTCTGTTCAAACTGTTTTCTATATCCTTCCCATCCCTTGTCTTCTATTTAAGTGCATTCTTTTAAGTCCAACTCAAATACCACCTCTTCTATGAAGTCTTCCCTGAGTTCTCCAGTCTATAATACTCACACACTCAAACACAGACTCCTCAGGCATCATATGACTCTTTGTGTTACTGTTCAAAGGCTCTTGGTCTTCTGCTCATTTTTCTCAAGTCTGGATTTTACTTTTAATTCACATGTTTTCTATGTCTTTTCCATGTTATATTACTCAAAAATTTTCTGGTTGGCTCCCATTCCTTTATATAACACCCTATGTAATTTGTTATTTGAAGTTTCCTATTTCAACAAAGTAAGATTAGGTTTTTAATAATGTGTTATACTTGTCTCCATGGACATTCAGAGGCCAAGGTAGAGACAAAATCACTTTAAAATGCTATCTATAATATATAAAAATATATATATATCTAATATAAGAGGAAGAATCCCATGAATTAATTGGGGTTTCAAAGGAGGTTGAGGTAAGGCTTTTTCCAACCTAGCTTGAAGTCATATGCCAAAACCTCAAATAAAACCAAACCCATTGGTTGTGCCCCTAAATGAAATAACTTGGGCTTACTTTGTCTCATTCATGAATCTTTAAGCCTATATTATGTACTATGTCATAACTTACAGGCTGAAGTATGTTAAAAGTCATGTCAGTGCCCAGAGCAGAGAAAGAGAGAGAGAGAGAGAGAGAGAGAGAGAGAGAGAGAGAGAGAGAGAGGGAGAGAGAGAGAGTTGGTTTGGGGCAGCCTGAAGGAAGGATTTACAGACCTACTTCCCCATGACTTCCTCCACTCACCTGTGTGAAATTGATTGGTCTATCTTTGGTAATACAATCAGCATATTTACAGGCAAACATCCCACAGTCACTCCCATTCATCTGCTGAGGAATTTCCTGAAAGAAAAACAACTGACACTCATTTGATTGCTTATTCCTCTACTCCTGGATTTAAATGGGCCTCAAGGGATAGACACACAAAAGGTATTTTCCTGGGTTGTTAGAGATCATTTTGTCCTTTCCTTCAGAAAGAAACAGAGAACTGTGACTTTATATATTTTTAAACTTGTAAGAGAACTGAATTCCTTGTGCTTACACAGCTCCCCTTAACCAGCATTTAAACTGGTACCAGTTCAGGCTGACTGACTCTTGAGAAGATCTAACCTGGGATGAAATCCTCAATAACTCTACTAATTGCTCTGACCTTGGTGGTGATCATCTTAGCAAATGAGGTAAGGAGTTTGGGGACCCAGTACCTGAAGGTAAAACTGCTAAGGCTGACCCCAAGAACAGAGAGGAGGACCTGCTGGGGAATTAAGCTAGTGGCCCGAGTATCAGGGCTTCTAGGATGCAACAATGGAACAGGAAGCAACATACCTGGCTTTTCTTGCTGAAGAGAAGCCAGCCATTGGTATCAAATTCTTTTCTTTTCTTGTCAAGGCTCTCTTGCTTTAGGTACTGCCTACAGGAGTTGAAAGGGAAAGATAAAAATAAGAGATTTGGGCTAAATCCGAGGTCCTGCCAGCTCTGAAATTTAATGGTCCTATAGAAGTCTAATCATAGTTCTCTATTTTCCAAACAGTTCCATTGTCTATACCATAAGAACCTAACTTCTCAGATGAAACAGATGATGCCATTTCTGAGCTGGGTCTTGGTAGACTGAATTGAACCTAAGAATTGCTATGCTTTCTCTGGGAATCTTGGGGGCACTGTTTACCTTTCAAATTGCACAAGATGCAATTTGAAAACCAAACTTGTATCCTCCATGTGACCAAAGATAGAGATGAGTTAGATATGATCTCCCCTTTCTCATTAGCATTGAAGAATGAATTGCTACTTATTTTTAGTTAGTTTGGTCCTTTTGAATTCAGGGGGCATGTGGTAAGAGCTACATTTCTAGAAATGTCTAGGTGGTCAATGACATTGATTAGGATAGCTTTGTACACTATTACTAAGTTTTATTCATCTTGTAAAAGAAATTAACTCTGAACTCTAACTAACCCCAGCTAACAGGGCAACGAAGGGAATGATATAATATGAAGGAAAGAACCCTAAACTGCTATTTAGATTCAAAAGACCAAAGAACATTGAACCTAGATGCTGATGTTCTCTCAAACACTCTAACCTCCCCATTCTTTTTTTTTTTAATTTTATTTTTTTGCTTTTTGGAGAGGGGAAGGCAGGGCAAACAGGGTTAAGTGACTTGCCCAAGGTCACATGGCTAGGAAGTGTTAAGTGTCTGAGGCCGGATTTGAACTCAGGTCCTCCAGACTCCAGGGCCAGTGCTCTCTTCACTGCATCGCCTAGCTGCCCCTAACCTCCCCATTCTTAAGCTACTCAGCTCCCATGATCTGTTGTTCCATTCCATTACTCTTGGTCTTGTCATCACCCACAACTGTAAGACTTCTATGACCAAGAACGATGAGATTCTTTTATTCGAATCACAACCTGATCTCTCAATGCTTCATTTCTATCAAACTTATTCTTGTTTTCGCTATGGCCTCCAATCTCTCCACTCCTCAGGACTCTCTCTGGCCATTCCCCCTGCACTGGCTTCACTTTTTTCCCTTCTCAATCTTGACCCTTTACTTGACTAGCTCAACACTACACTTTCTTCAATTCTTGAATCTTTTGTATTCCTGCCCTGTCACTGATTATTCTTTACAAACCCCATTCTTGGATCACTCCCACAGTCTCCCTACTCAGAACCTGCTGAATGGAGCTAGAGGAAGTCATATAACTATGATGACTAGGGCCAATAATAATTTGTAATTGATCTCTATTTTATTCACCATTGCAATTTTCCAAACTCTCTTCAAATTCTCACACCAACCCCTCTACCCACCTTCACAACTGAAAACATTGCTTTATGTCATCCATTGAGAAAATTGAAGCCATTTGCCATGAGCTCCCTCTTCTCTACATCTCAAAACCCCTTGACATCATTCTCCATTCTTTCCTCCTTTATATCTGATGAAGAGGTGGCCTTTCTCCTCATAAAGGCCACCCCTTTACATGATCCCATCTCTTCCTGTCTTCAGCAAAGTGCCCCTTTCGTCTTCCTCTCTATCTCCCTATCTACTTGTTCCTCCTCTGCTGCCTAAAAACATGCCTAAGCCTCTTCCATCCTTAACCTCTCAAGAGATCCCAGCATCTTCTGAATCATCTTCTTTCACAACCAAACTCCTAGAAAAAGCTGTCTACACTTTCTTTCCTACATCTCTCAACCTTATAATTTGATGAAGCACCACATCTGACATGAAGTGTTTCCTGATCATCCCCAGTTTATAGTACTTCATCCCCATGCACTGCAAATTATTGTACCTATTGTGCATAGACTTAGATATAAACTTGCCTCCCCTCACAAGACCCGGAGAGCAGGAACTATTTCACTTTTGTTTTTGTAGCCTTAGTACCTACCAGAGTGTCTGAAACATAGCAGATGCTTAATAAATGATGCTAATTTAATCTTTCTAATCTAACAAAGTAGGAGTCCTAAGATCATTTCTAATTAGTTTCTGATTTGGTATACTGTAGCTGTTATTTCCTGGTTTCTCCCCATCCAGCTGAATTTGTAATATTATTGTTATTACTATATTGTTATTAAATTTTACTTACATATACAGGTTTTTGGGGAACGGAATCTGTAATTTCACTGGTATAGAGAATTCCCAATGAGGATTCTCTCTACTGATACAACAGGGCATCTGCTCTTCAACTCAGCTTGGGGAGCTGCCTAAGATATTTAAACAGTTTAAATGACTTGCCCAGGAACAAAGAGTCAATATGTATCTGAGGTGGAATTTTAACTCAGGTCTTCCTGACCCTGAATCTAGGTGTCATCCATCATACCACCAAACACACATATGTATGTATGTATATGTGTATGCATGTGTATATACATATGTAGGAACACATATACAAACATTAAAATATGTGGAATATATACACACATATGTACTTATATATGTGTGTATAAACACATATTTATATACGCACATATACATATATACACTCATTTTGCATTCATATCATACCCCAATTTTCAATGAAAAATAGATATATGGCTTACCAGACATATTCTCCTAATTTTCTGATAATTCTAGAGTTGGAAAACACCACCCATGCAACCTGATATCTAATTATCTCCGTTAAAAGTTCCCTACTTACAGCAAGATTCTGCAAGCTTCACTGTTTATTCCACCCATTGAATCATAATAGGTGATATACTTCTTCCTGAAGTCTATTACCTAGGAGTAAGAAAAGACTGTGTTTACAAAGTGAACAGAACATACCTCCTGAACTTTCCCTACCCAGGCACTTTGTAAGTCACCAGCTGGGAGACACTGTATTTCTTTCTGAGTGACAGAAGGTGCTGAGAGCCCAGGGAAAAGCCTGAACTGATCCAAGATTCTCTATGGACCTTAATTTTTTCCAATTACAAAACACGGATCAATGAAAAAACAAAGCAACCTGACAAAAGCATCACTGGGACCACTGTGCCTAACAGGAGAGCCAAGTGATAGTAATGTGACTAATTGTGCTAGTGACTGAAAGTGATACCCCACACTTAGCACAGTGCCTGACATAAAGTAGGTGCTTAATGTCTGCTGATTGATACTGGGTTCTATTCTTTCTGCCACCACCACACCTCCTCTGATGTTCCCTACATCAAGAATATTTCTGTCCTCAGAACTATGGTATTTTGTCTCTCTTAAGCACCTACCAACATTTTATCTTATATTATGGTTATGTGTGTACATGTCTTATTTTCCTTACTAGACTGGAAGTTCTATGAGAGCAGGGGCTCTATTACTTATCATTGTATTTTCTTTTTTTTGCTTTTTTTTATGGAGGGGGGAAGGCAGGGCAATTGGGGTTAATTGACTTGCCCAAGGTCACATGGCTAGTAAGTATTAAGTGTCTAAGGTCGTATTTGAACTCAGGTCCTCCTGACTCCAGGGCCAGTGCTCTATTCACTGTGCCACCTAGCCACCCCTTATCTTTGTATTTTCTCAAGCACTATATTCACATTGCTTTGCATACTGTATGTATTTAATACATTTTTTAAAAACAATACAAAAATGAACAGTGAGTTATGAAAGGTTTTACTTTCCAACTTGAAAAAATTTGGACAAGTTCACAAATGTGCTGAACTAATTATATGACTAATGCTTAGTCATATAAATCATTAAATCAGTAGGCATGCATGATGAATTATGATCACAGATTCAGTCAGAAAATAAGAGTCACAGACCCTCTGGTACAGTACTCATGAGAAGTCTTTTTGGTCCTCTCTTTACCTGCAACTCACCTAGCTGCTCTCTTTCTCTGGTTTTGGTTTTTTTTTTTTTTTTTGGAGGGCAACTGGGTTCCTCTTTGTTTTTAATCCCCACCAAAGAAAATTCTAGTTTTCTTCAAAGTTATCTAGTGTCACCTAATCCTGACAGGAAGTTCTTCCTTCTCTCCAATCTGTAACCCTTCTCCAAAGGTCATTCTAATTTCTTCACGGTCCCAAGTGAAGATGAAGAACCACTATTCACTCTTCATGTCAATGTTTCTCTTAAAATTCATCAAAGGTTCTCACCGCTAAACACCAGTGTACTCCCAGGTGAATAGGTACCAAGAGAATGTCCACAGAGAATATATCCACTTTCTTTGTCCACCGTTTCACTGCCTGATACCCAGCCGTTTTTAATTTGGTAAAAAAAAAGGTATTAAATGCATGGACGCTTGGCATTCCCTTTTCTTTACTTCTCTCCATTATCATATTCATATAGAAATTGATGATCTAGGGAAGAAAGAAAGTTTGTATAAACATTATAAACTGTTTTTAAAAGTTATGCTGTATATAGAAAAAAGCACTTATGTACTAACAACTGTAGTATGCTTCCCCAATCAATTTAATGCCCTTGTTCTGTAAAGACATTCAAGGGTTCCTCACATTCTTTACCAATTTCTGACCAAGAAGATGAAGGGTGGTTAGTAGCAATATGGCACAGAAAGGAAGGAGAGCATGCACGTTTGTGTGTGTGTGTGAGAGAGAGAGAGAGACAGAGAGAGAGAGAGAATGAGAAAGAGACAGAGAGAGAAAAAGGACAAATGACTGTACTAGAAGACAGGCATAAAAGGATGTAGGGGTTAGGAAGAGTAAATGGAGAAAGGGGATGAAGGGACTTTAGAAACGTAAGACTTGGAGAAAGTTGGTAGGGGAGCAAAAAGAAAAGTACATGTGAATTAATGTGGCACATTAACAGTCACTTAATCAACTGGGGCTGTGCTGACAATTAAAATAAATCTTCAATATAACTTAAGCTCATACTTATTAAAGAATGTTCCTAATGAGGTCAAGATCAAAGGCTCAATTCTGCCCAAAGAAAATATATATTCTGCTCCATGGCTACACACTTCAAATTAGTCAACCACCTTGCAAAGCTTCATAAGGAAAACTTCATCACTGATACTGAAAAACCAATTCAAAGTACATGATGGAGACATCATTAACACCAATCTGATATAGGAAACATAAAACATGGCATAGAAATAATTTCTACCTCAAGTCTGAAATGAAAACATTAGTATATAACTTAAGGGCTACTCAAAGTCCCCACTGAGTCTGCTTAGTTAGCTTTCCCCATTTTTCTGATCCTGTTCATGTACCCAATATCAAATTGGAGTGAAAGAGGTAGAAAAGTTACATGGGAAAGATGTATGACTCTTTCAATGAAGGAAGCAATGTTCCCCTCACAGTGAACACATTTCCCACTATTCCCCATGAATCCAGAACTCCCTTGTACAGAAGCTTTAAGGTGATAGTGTGGAAGGCTGCTGCATGCTGCTTATGGCCAGCTGAGGCCAGCCCAGTGTCTGCCAACAGCCAAGGAATGAATGGGCTGCCTGACCCACAGCCTGGAAATATGACTAAGAAAACAGGGACATTTTTCAGAATGCTTTTTGGGGAATGGGAAAACACCCCCACCCTTTGACAAATATTTACACACCAGGATGCCAAAGCAGTGAGCTACTGCCCTTTAAGCCAACAACAGTAGGCGACTATATACTGGGGCAGGCAGTAAGGAACATTGCCTAGAGAAAAGCAATACTGATGCAGATGGCTGGGCAGTAACTGGCAAACCGCAATGGTGGGTGGGGGCTGTAGGGAAAATGGGCTGGGCAAGGACATCATACTGCCCATAGATCTAAGAAAGATCAAGCAGTGATGGGCCCAGAAGGCCCTAAGGCTACAAGTGCCCAATAGAATTTTAGTAGTCATTAAATAAAATGGACTGAGTCTCCCTTAAACTTTGTATAGAGTCTGAATTTCCAATATTTAGACTCTTTCCATTCAAGTTTTTTTAAGTGACATTAATAAAGTAGCTAGAAACCAAATACTAATAAATACTACTTAGGTAATATGACAAGATATACTATAATATGAATAATGGACGCCTGTTTACAAAATGAGAGAGAAAAGTATTGAGAATGGAAGTGACAAGGGGACCCAAAAGCAACAATATTATCTTAACACTGTAGAAGATAAATGAAAATACAAGTCTTATTGATATAATATTGCAAGGTAGCTCTTCCTGAAGGTACCAATTTTCTTCAGGGTAATAATCCTAAAAATACTGAATGTTTGATGTATGACTAGGATGGGGGGGACAGGGTGCAAGGGGAGGAAGAGTTGTGAAAATAAGGGCCAATGTTGGATCAACCCTAGCAAACCCACACACAGTGTAAAAGTTAATGCTTCCTGCTGAAACATCAGTAAGATTCTCTGTGGTTCATTTGCTGTTTTTGTAGTTATTATTCCTCTGACCTCTGAGTAACAGTCTTGACAAAGGTAGGGACAATCATGAACAATGCAAACTATTTGATAAGAATTTGGAAATATTTAAAAGCAAGTTAGCAGAATTTAGGTCTAGACCAATATTTTATACCATATAACAAAATAAGATCATACTGGATACATGGTCTGAATATTAACACATATTATGAAAAAATTAGAAAAGAACAAGATCAGGCATCTTTCATCTATAAAGAAATGAGTTTATAATATGAAGATAATGAAAAAAAAGTAGTGATAAAGGAGGCTTATTACTTATAGACCTAAAATCATATTGTAAAGCAGTAATTGACAAAATCATTTAACACTGATTAAAAAAATGGACACGCAAATCAATGGATCAGACTAGAATCAAATACAATTAAACTAATTAACCTAGACTTCAATTAACACAAGATCATAAACTACTTGGGGAATGACACCCTATTTGATAAGGTCTGAGGAAATGAAAAAGCATTTCACATACACACACACACATTTAGAACAAGCTCTTAGACTATATAAGTTCCAAATAAATAGGTACTCAACTCAGACAGAAAAGGTCCTATTATTTTTTTTTTAATTTGTGGGAAGTCATAATTTTACAAATTATGGCCAGTGGGACAATTTTGAACCAAACAAGGGATAAGGGCAATCACAAAAGATAAACTACATCATCTCAATAACAGGGACATTAAAATGGATTTATAGGGGAAAGAAACAAAACTAACTTAACTAAGATAATGGAAGCAGCCAAGTTGAGGGGGAAATATCTCTGTTTCAAATAGCCTTGATAAGGACCTGATATTCAAGATATACAGGCAACTAACACAAATATATAAGACCCAAAGGCATTCTTTTATGATAAGTGGTCAAAGGATATTAACACATTGTTCTCCAAAAAAAAAAATTACAAACTAATAACAATCATATGAAAGAATGCTCCAAATCAAAAGAATTAAGAGAAAAGCAAATCTGAAGAGAAAACAACCTTGGGCCTTCACCTAAACACACAGCAAACTGACAGAGATTAGAATGGGAATAGTCTATGTTAAAGGTGTGGGAAAACAGGCTCACTAGTGTATTCTTGGTGAGGCTGTGAACTTGTTCAACCATTCTGAAAAGCAATTTGGACTGTGCAAATAAAGTGACTAAAATGTCCATATCCTTTGACCCAGATTCTATGCCTCAGCATACATCCCAAGTAGGTTGTTGCAAGTTTCCATATACACCAAATATTTACAACGGCATTTTTGTGGTAGCAAAGAACTGGAAACAAAGTAGATGCCCATCATTTGAGAAATGGCTAAAACAAATAGCGGTGCATGCATGTAATGGAATATCAATTGTCAACAAGAACTAACTACGACAAAAACAGAGAAGCATGGAAAGATTTACAAGAACTGATGCAAAGTAAGAAAAGCAAAAAAAAAAAAAACCACCATACACAATGATGACAAAAACACAAATGGAAAGAACTGAAAGTGAATGTTAACACTGATAACATTCGCTAAAAGTGAATGTTACAAAATTACAAAGAACAAGCATGACCTCAACAAAAATGTACACTTTCCCTCAACTCTTTTGCAGAGATGGGAGGTCCACAGGCATGGAATATTTAATCTATTTTTGGAGGTTTTTTTTAAATGTATACTATTGATAAGTTTTGTTTATTTTATCTCTTCTTCCTCTTGTTTTTTCTTTTAAGAAACTTTTTTTTAAATATAGGATGGCTCTCTGGGAGAGGGATGAAGGAAATATAGGGAAAAACTTAGGTGACATAAAAACAAAACATACCAATGTTTTTCTAATAAAGGAAAAGTAAAATCTATTTATCCAAATCTCTAATAATAAGAGACATAAAAACCAAAACAGCTCTGAGGTTTCATGTCACAATAAGCAATTTGTCAATGATGATAAAAAATAGGAATGGTCAGTGTTTTAAGGGTTGCAGAAAAACAGGCTCACTAATAAAATGTTGCTGAAGCTGTGAATTGTAAAGCATCCTGGAAAATAATTTGGAATTATAATTAAAAAGTCACCCTAAGGAGGTCAATAATGAAGAAAGGTCCCATATGCACTAAAATACTTTAAAAACTGGAAACGAAGTAGGTACCTATTGAGGGGTGTTAAAAAATCATTGTAAATGAATGCAATGTAATTAAGAAACTAAGAATATGAGGGAAACAGAAAAGTATGGGACAATTTGTATGAACTGACAGAATGTGAAGCAAAGAGAACCAGGAAGCAATATACAACATTATTACAATGTTATCCTGACAGTGTAAAAGATACTGAAAATACAAGCCTTATTAATACAATATTGCAGTGCAATTTTCTTGAAGGTGGTGGTTTTCTTCAGGGTAATAATCCTAAAAATACTTAATGCTTGATGTGGTCAGGGTGGAGATAGGGAATAAAATAAATAAAGGCCTGTGTTGCATCAAGTCCTGTTAAACTCACATACTAGGAAATAAGAACTAGGAAACAATATGAACAATTATTAGAATGCATTTGGAAAGAGCATCAATGAAACAACTGAAATTTAATACTGTGAAATTAGTTACTAAGCTCAGTTCCAAAGAAAAGATATGAGAATGCATTTCCCTCCCTTCTTGGAAGGGATGAGGAACTATGGATATAAAACACTGAATATAATATCATTGTCAATATGGTTAATTGGAAGCACAACCAATAAAACAAGCAAATATCACACAGCATGTACACATACCCTTCTTTCCTTTTACATCTTCAATGAAACACCTCAGGAACATGGAGTTTAACCTATACAGACTATTTTGAGTTTCAGAGAGTGGACAACAGAGCTAAAGTTTACAGAAAAGATTACAGAGCTCTTTCAGGATGCATTGTTTTTTGGTGTTTTTAAGGAGCCCTCGTCCATAAATTTTCTATTTATGTTTTTACCTAATTTTTTCCATTGAGAAGGCAGAGACTTTATCTAAAGTCAGGACTTAATTTGCCTTTGGGATTATGTCCACACTTTACTATCTCTTTTGTAGACCCCTGGGAGAAAGCCTGGTGGCCTTTATTCAGGTCACTGCTTGATGCAACTGAGATACAATCATGCAAAAAAACAAGTGGAGAGTCAGAAAACAAAAATAATTCTATAAAAGCTCATAGACAAGATATGAGGATGAAGAAAAATTAAACAGTCAAAGGGATGAGAAACCTAGAATGAAAGGGAAGTTTTCTTAAATCTCCTTTTGGGAAGATGGATACATATTCCTGATGTTAAAAAAAAAACCCCACAACCCTTTCTTCAATATTTGAGTCTTCTAAGCATTGATGTCCAAGTTTGCTTTGTCTTTTTAAGAACTAGAAAGGCACTTGCAGGATTTGTTCTATTTTCCATCTTTCCCTGGATTTGTGTTCTTTTACACTTCCTTGTAGCCTTTGCTACTGGTACCCCAAAAGATGCCCAACTTACTTTTTCATTTGGTGGGGAACACCTTGCTTGTCTATGCAAATCTGTCTAGAAGTAATGGGGTTTGCTTACAGTGTTTTGTTTCTTTGTGATTTTAAGAGCAGTCAAACTAAAACACACAAAAAAAATCTCTTTAAAAAAAATGACATAATTTACATTTATATTGTTGCAGTCATTATGTATATCGTTTTCCTGTTCTTCTTACTTTATCAGTTCATGAGTTTTCCCATGCTTCTCTATTCTTTATATTAATCATATTTTCCAGCACAAGAATATTATATTACATTCATGCATCACAATTTGTTTAGTCATTCCCCAATCAATGGGCATTTACTTTGTTACCAAACCTTTATTACTATGATAAAGTACTACTATATTTTGGCAAAAAGTCAGTCTTTAAAAGAGAACCCAATATTTTTCCTATGACATATTTCATAATGACATGAATGATATTATAATTTGCATCCTCCTTGCCTTGCAGAATGCAAATGTGTATTCTCCTATGCATTTATTTAGAAGTAAAATATTTTATATCATTAAAATGGTTATTTCCCTCATTTTTTCCAATTTTATTTTCTCTGCTCCCTTCCCTATGAATGAATGAAAAAGCATTTCTTAAGTGCTTTACTATATGCCAACCATGGTGCTAAATGCTGAGGATACAAAACCAAAACCAACGACAATTGGTTTTGTAACCGTAATGTAACATAAAGTAACATCCTTGAAGACAGTTCAGCACTCAATAAACTTAAATTCTAATAGAGGGAAACAATTCATATAGGGGAGTATCCAGTAGTAATATCAATATTGATTTGATTATGGCTCAAGAACTACAAAGAGTAAGGATGGGGATATGTGAAAGATGCCTAAGTTTGGTGGCAAGTGGGAAGATGGTGGGAGGGGGGCAATAAAATACGGCTGGAAGAGCCAGTCTGATATAGTGGGTCAGATATGGGGCATTCACTAATCATAACCTGAGACTCCAGGATGGGGGGTCAGAAGCTAAAGAGGTTGTTTTCCAAGGTATAGTGTCTGGTTCTAGAAGGTGACTGATATGAAGATGGCAGAGGAGTAAAAGTATGTTTAGGAAAAGATTGTTCTGAAGCCCTGGGTAGCATTTTATTCCTAAGAAAAGGAAGAAACATATCTTTCAGATCTCACCTATAGATTTTTATTTTTACTTGTCCTTTTCATTTGCAAAGTCAAAGCAAAACTCTTGCCCATCCTCCCAACAGGAAAGTGACACCCAAAGAAGTCAAGGGACCTAGTTAAGTTCACACAAGCAGCAAGCAGCAGAGCTGGGTTGTGAAACAAGGCCTAACTCCAAATCAGAGAATGCTTCCTACTACTTTTGCCCCACAAAAAGCTATTAGTTCACCGATAATAATAACAGTAACAGTAGCTAACATTTATGGAATAACTCAAGGTTTACAAAGCTCTTTATATGTATTATCCCCTCAAAATTCCTGGGAGGTAGGTAATATGATTATTATGCTTATTTTACAATTGAGGAAAGTGAGGCTGAAAGAGGTTAATTGATTTATCCAGGGTTTCACAATTAAGATTTGAACTCTCATGTTCTTGACTGTCATTTGGTACTTTGGCCACAAATAGCTACTTCAATTCTATTCAAATAAAATATACTAAAGTATCAGGAATACACAGCACAGAGGGGTCAGGAAAGAGCTCTGTACTGCCCTGACTTGCAGAGTTGGCATACCATAAGATTGTTCTCTAATGAAAATACACATGGAAAAACTGTCAGATCTACCTACCCTTCTGCTATTGTTTCAAAGGACTTCAACATTAGCTCTCTAATTACTTCTTTTTTTTTTTGCTTTTTGGAGGGCAATTGGGGTTAAGTGACTTGCCCAAGGTCACACGACTAGTTTTTGTGTTAAGTGTCTGAGGGCCGGATTTGAACTCAAGGTCCTCCTGACTCCAGGGCCGGTGTTCTATTCACTGTACCACCTAGCCGCTCCTCTCTAATTACTTCTGAAGTGACCTCACTAATCCGGGGTTCCCTTTGGAAACCATTAGGAAACTGTCCAGGGAAGATTAACTTTTGGGCTAGTGTAGTTTATGATCTATCTCAGGACCACCACAGTGAATATCTCTTTATCTGGTATATAGTTACAGTGGTAAGAGTAATAATTCTCTTAAAGTGTCTGGCTTCTCTTTTTTTCTCCTTATGAGTACTTGGAAAATGACTCCCCACGATAAGAAAAAAAAAACAACTACAAGACTTTTTTAGTCAGTTTTCATCCTATACGAAAAACCTCTGCTTAGTGAAGAAGCCTAGGGTCTTGCAGATCATTTCCCTTCTTGATTTCCTTTATTTTTTTAATAAGAGGTTTAAAATTTTTTTAAATTTCTTTTTGATGCCTTTGGTTGTCACATCACAGTAATTTCTCAATGTATCTTCCATCCTCTACTATGAGGCTAACCAACCCACAAAACAAAGATTAAAAAAGAAAAGAAGTTCAGTAAACTGAACATATTAACTTGTCTGATGGCATATGTAACATTCCTCAACTATAAGACCCCATACTTCTACAAAGGGAAGAAGGTACATTTTCTCAACTCTCATCAGGGATCAAGCTTGGTCATTGTAATTACGTGGTATTAAATTTGGGATTTCTTGTTCTCTCCAGGTCTATTATTGTAGTCCTGTATACTGTTTTTCTTGATCATGCTTATTTCATATAAGTCTTTCAGTGCTCTGAATTCTTCATATTTGTCATTTCTTCTTAGCAGTTATTCCATTATATTAATATACTATACTTTGTTTTTCCATTTCCCAACCAATGGACACCTACTTTGTTTCCAATTCTTTGATACCACAAAAAGTAATATGAATATTTTAGTAGAGATTGTAGACTTTCTGCCTTTGACCTTTGGGCTATTTGTTTAGCACATTCCTTGGTCAAAGGTATGGACATCTTAGTGGCTTCTCAGCATAATTTCAAATTGCTTTCCAGAAAATGTGGCCTAATTTCAGCTTTATCAATGGTATATTGGTAAACTGGCTTGTCTTCCTGAAGCCCTTCTAACTTTGACTACCTCCACATTTTGTCATTTTGCCCATTTGCTGGTTGAGAGGTACAATTACCTTGCTTGATTTCCTCCACACCACTTAAGAGTTGTTGCCCATTGAGGAACTGAAATAATCCCATGACCATGTCCATGTCCACAGCCAGTCTGCCACTTTTATAATTCTGAACGGTTCCAGGTACCAAAGAGAAATCAAGCATTTAGGATTCTAGAACTGATTCTGTCACAGAGATCACGTGACTTCTGGTGAAGTCCATTCCTTGACTTTCCCAATTAATGACAGAATGGTAACACTTCCTCTACAGCACAGGGATGCTTTGAAACTCAATAACTGGAGAAATCAACAGCTGTGATCATTGACTTCAAGAGATGAGATTTGCAAAGCAGACATTTAGTTTGTCCAGTCAGCTAGGGCTCCAGAATTGTTAACATCTGATGTGTGTTTTCTAGCTGTAATCTTCCCAACTTGTGCTGCTTGTGAGATAGCCTTTTCCCCATAGTCACTCCTTGTTAGGGGAAAGTAAGAAATGCAGTATTTGAAACTCCCAATGCTTTTTCATTCTGACTCATTTTGCAAACATTGGTAGTTATTATTTCAGATCCATCAATTATAAGCAGAAATGAAAATGCACCCAGTTGACACCAAAAAAAAAAAGCCCCACCAAAAAAAACCAGTAGAAGATGACAAATAGAAGTTAGATCACTCCAGGACAGAAATTAGATGGAGGAGAAGAATCCTTTAACCATTCTGGCTTTTCTGGTAGAAATGAAATGACCAGGAGTGCACTGGGCTATATAGAGAAATAAAGTACCCATTGCTTATCTGCTTTTGCCCTGGGCAAGTGGTGTTCTTCCACTTACGTGCCTGAATTACTTCTATCAATTTCTTAATATAGATGATGTTTCACAAACCAACTCGGGTACTCTGGCAAGCAGATTTACCCTGCACAGAGAGGAGGCAGATTGTCCAGCCTGCTCCAACACAAAGGCCATAGGAGTCCAAGGGACTTGTTCATATTTTTGCTTTGCTCTTTGATCGTTAGTAGTGGCCTGCGCCTCTTTTAAGGGAGTCACCCAGAGATGGAGTGGTCCAATGGCTTTTTGCACAAATGGAGTAAAAAAGAGTTCTGATTTCCACTCCTGATTTAATGAATGACTTTTGGCACAACAGCTTCTCAGGTGCAAAGTTTGAATTTCTGTGAGTTCCGCACAGCACCAGAGGGAGCCTTCCCTTCTCCTTCCTGGGTCTCAGCTCTCCCATCTGTAAATGGGGAGAATAATACCTGTCAGCCACTTCTTCTGATGAAGAAAGACCTATAAATCACTGAAAGGTGCAATTTTTTAAAAAAGGCTATGAATTCTTTGTTAATAGAAATACCTGTTTGAAAGGAGTGAGAAAAGGAAAATTTCAGAAGGTAATAAAGAGACCATTAATTTAGAAATGAAGTGATGTATTTCAAAGTGGGTAAAGAAATGCCAGGTGATTATCATTCATTCCTTCCCACAATGTCTACTGTATGAGGATGAGATGCCTGGCTCTGCTGGCAACCTCCAGAGAGTACTCATCTTGGGCATTTGTGCCTATCTTCAGGGCTGACAAGGCTTGTAAAACTATTCAGAAAACAGGCATTCCCTCCACTGCAAAACAAGTCCAAACTCTCTTCCATATATCTGTGGCAAAGAGGATTGTCCCAGGTAGATGAGGTGGGAAGTAGACAAGGGAACTTACCTCTAAGTGTTTACCAATTTTCCATTCTCCTCCACTAAATAATGCCCTACCACACCATGAGTGTGAAGAACCACCCCTCTCAAGAATACAGGGAAATGAAAAAGAACTCTAATAAATGCTTCTTCAGTAAGGGTTTTCAAGAGCAAGAACTGGATTCATATGCCGCTCACTGCTGCCCCCTGGAAGGCTCTTTCCAAGAATGACCAAAAAAACTACAATCCTTGGTCCTGTTAGCCACAGGAAAGAGGAACAAAAAAATAAAATAAAAATAAAATCATAAATCAGTATCTTCAAGTCAAAGTTTTCAGATTAATGAGGCAGCTGATTGGTTTTTGGTTCGCATCTTCCCCAATGATATCATCAGGTTTATTTTAGAAAATAAATTACTAATATCTTTTTATTTTATATCATCTACATTTCCCAATGTACCTCTCCTCCCTGAGAACCATCTTTTATAACAGCAGTTCTTAATATATGGTTTGGGGACCCTTGGGGGTCTCTGAGACACTTTTAAGGGGATCCATGAGGTCAAGACTATTTTCATATTAATCCTAAGATGTTTTAATTTCTAACACAGTAAATATCAATAGACATAACCCATATAAACCAAAGGTCATTGGGGTGGGATCCTCTATAATTTTAAAGAGTGCAAAGAAGTCCTGTAACCAAAAGGTTTTTGAGAATGGCTGCTTTAAAACAAAGAATAAAAATATGGGGAGGGAGGGAGAGGGGGCAGTTCAGCAAAACTAACAAACTGAAAAAAATTGGAAATTCTCTGTGATGTTTCATAATCTTAGTTCCCTACCTCTAAAAGAATTGGGGAAAGTCACGACTTCTTTCTTTTGGACACTGTTTGGCCCACAGTTCTAATAAACAAGACTAGCATCCCTGGGAATAGGAGTGTTTCAGACTTCTTTACCTTTCTCTGAATCAAAATACCACAAGGAGAGAGTGATGTGCCACTGATATGCATATTTTGCAAACCGTCCTGTGGCAAAACAGAAAATAGAACTAGTCTGACATGGTCCAGATGGTACTCAAAGTAGCAGGCACAAGACACCATGCAATCCAATCAAAGCCCCAGGACTCTATTGACCTGAAACAAGATTCAAATTCAAGAATCTGATACTTATCTGAGGGTTCTTAAAAAGGCAGGAGATATGCAGATTCTGTCTTCTTAAAAACCCTCAAATAAGTATACTATATTCAGTGCTACAAAACCCTAAAAACACTTCAACTGGTTTGGCATACCATGCTGGGACTGAGTCTTACTCCAGATCCTGAGCTCTTTGACCCTAATCATCCAAGTAAGCTTAAGAACTGGATAATCAGGAACAGATGTTCAACCCAGCTCTCTTCAATGGTTTTGAAACAGTCTTCTCCAAATCAGACAAAACCCTAGTTGCTTAGGTGAAAGACAGATAAAATGAGATTGGGAGAGATGCTAATTCACCTGAAGTTCTGAGCTCTGGTGAAAAAAGACTCAGAGAATTGTGAATCTTCCTTGTTAACAACAGGAGATAAAGCAGGATACTAATTTCAAAAGAATCCTACAATGTCTTTTAGGTTAGATATCAACTATTTTCAGCAGTAACAGCTTTAGAGCCCCATCACTAGACACATCCAATTGCAACTGGTTACAAATCTCTAAACAAATTCATTGGGTTTTATTTGTTAGATTGTTTCATTGTTTCCTCTTGTCATGTAACCACATAAGGAAGGCAGGTACACAGTGGGTCTTAGAACAGGAGAGGAAGCATGTTCAAATGTTACATAGTCTCTGAGTGCTAACAAATAATCCTCTTATACGACTTTAAGGAGCACATCTCTGATACCTAGAATGCACAGCAACTGATTTCTATCAAGGCCCTGCTCAAATGTTTAACTTGAAAGTAATGACATGGCAAAGTCAATTCTGACCTGGTGTGAAAGCAAGAAGAGTTTCTCCAGGTCAAAATTCTGAGTTAAAGTGGCAAGCCTGGGCCTCTTGTGACTAACTTCTAGCACTTTACTCACCTCCCTTCAGGGACAGAAGAAATAAAAACCAAAAAAAAAAAAAATGGTAAAGTAGAATTTCTGTTTATAAAGCAGAAATGCCTGATGAAGAAACACAGTAACTCACGTGATGCGTGCTCAAAAGATGACAGATGAAACTAGAAGAGGTTTTAGAAAACTGATCAGAGTCAGGAAGTGGAACTACAGGCAGAAGGGAGAGGAGAAAGGAATATCTTGAGTTCAAATCTGGCCCCAGTCACTTGCTAGTTGTAAGTGCTGTTAAGTCAGCTGTAAGTTGAATCGGGGCAAGTCACTTAACTTTTGTCTGCCTCAGTTTCTTTCTCTACATAATGGGGTTAATAATAAGTACCTACCTTCCAAAGTTGTTGTGAAGACTAAATGAAATAATAGTTGTAAAGTGCTTTATGGGCACTTAGTAAATTTTCCTCCTTCCAATTTCTACCAATAGGGGAAAAACAAAGCTAGTCTATGAATCTACTTCTTATATCCATTGCCTATTCACTAACATTCCATTTGGCCAAAAGAGTTTAATGTTGAAACAGATGAGAAATTACCTCATCATTGAGCCAGTTCAGGTTATTGAGAGTCTGAATGTCCTTGCGGGTGATAGTCAGGCGGAATGCTTCACTGAGAACCTCATCCTGGTTGCCATTACGGAACACATTCTTTATTTCTTTCTCCATTTCCTAAAGAACCAAAGGTTGTTACCAATCAAATAAATGTCGTTTCTTTTACAGTCAGGAGCCAATCTCCACTGATTCCTGTGCTGCTGCCGCCGCTGCTGCCACCTCCTCCTCCTCCACATCACCACCACAACTAGTCTATAATCTTCACTGAGATGCAAAGGAACATTTCCCCATCCTTCTCACCTATGTTTTAGCTCTTGTTTCTTTACGGCAGTCCCCCTGACTACTTAAGAGTTCACCATTGTATCTTTTCCTCCTCTTCCCTTCACTTAATTCCTTTTCTTTTACTCTGCAATCGAATGACAGGGGCTTCCTTACTGTTCTTCAAACGAGACAGTTTCAACATCTCCCATCTCCAGAAATTTCCCCTGGCTCTCTCCTATTCCCAAAATGCTCTCCCTCCTCAATTTTTGCCCCTCGGTTTCCTTCAAATCCTAGCTAAAACCTACCTTTTATAGGAAGTCTTTTCTGACATTCCTTGATTCTAATGCCTGCCCTTTCTATTGAGTATTTCCCATTTATCCTACATAGAGCATGTTTGCATCTTGTCTCCCCCATTAACCATGTGCTCCTTGGGAGCACACAGAGAGCAAAGAGAGAAGAGGCTCTCTTTGGTCATTCTTTCTACCCCCAGTGCTTAGCACTGTGCCTGGCACAAAGTCGGTATGCCAGTTTATTGACTGACAGACTTCTACATGAAGGCCAGATAGATGCTTCACACTACTATCTGAGCCTGAGACAGCATTCCAATTCTCTAGTCCAATTTTTGCTTTCAAACATTCAACGTTCATCAAGTCTTCTAGTTTTATGCTCTAGTCCAAAATATTTTCAGTTATATTTGTCTCACTAGTTAGAAAGTTCTCTGGGAAAAGTAGCCTTTTAAAAAATTTTATTCCCTATGAGCACTATTTTTTTCTGATAAAAATATAACATATATGTACGATATATACTTACTTGCTACCGACAAAAATTTGTAAAGAGGAATAAAGATTAACTAGTAGATCATTAAAATATGCAAAAATTTTTTACCTTATTCTTTGAAACCAAAGTCTTTAAATACCTAAAACATTAAAAACTCATTGGTAGCACTGGGAACAAAGTAGATAGCCATTAATTTGGTAATGATTAAATAAACTGTGGTATATATCTCTAATAGAATATTTCTGAGCTATAAGAAACAATGAATATGAATAAAATTCAGAGAAGCATGTTCTGATTATGACCTAAGGATGATCAGATAACCTGACAAAAAGTGAAATAAGAAGAACCAGGAAAGCAATATACACAATAACTACAACATAAATGGAAAGAACACCACCAAAAGAAACTAAATGCTGTATCATTTTAATGATGTTTGGGTCATGAAGGAGAGAGGAAGAAATACACCTTCCTTCCACTATGAATGCAAGAACACAAAATACATTGTCATACTTGGCTGATGTGTTGGTTAGTTTTGCTGAACTGATTTTTCCCTTTCTATTTTTCTTTTCTTATATTCTTTTTTAAGGGGGACAGCTTGCTGAGAAGGGAAGGTAGTACATCTTAGGGTAAGGGAGGAGATACATTCAAATGGTACACAGTCTTAAGGCAAACAAGTAATTGTCTTATGCTGCTTAAAGAAGCATATTTCTGAGACCTAGAATGTGCATCAATAGAAATCCATTAAGGCCTTATTTAAATGTTTAATTTGAAAGTACAAGGCAAAGTTAATTTCAACCAACTGTGAAAGTAAGAAGAGATTTCCTGGGCCAAATCTGAATTAAAGTTATTTAGAAACTAATGTGATATAAAAACAAAAGTGTGACTTACATTTATAAAGGGTGTTTCAATGAAGTTCCTCAAAGGAATCAGGGTCCTATCATTAATCTTCAATGTTCGCTAATATAAAATCAAGCTCAAAAGTAACACTTCACTACAAGAGCAGTGAAAATGAAATACTAGAAATTCTTCTTCTTCTTTTATTTTTTTGCTTTTTGGAGGGGGGGAAGGTAGAGCAATTGGGGTTAAGTGACTTGCCCAAGGTCACACGGCTAGTTTTTGTGTTAAGTGTCTGAGGCTGGATTTGAATGAAGGACCTCCTGACTCCAGGGCTGGTGCTCTACTCACTGCGCCACCTACCCACCCAAATTCTTCTATTCTTTTGCTCTCTGAAATAGGCTTCTGTCTTTCCAATGTAGCATAAAACATGATATATCTGCTTGTACATAAATATCCCTTGGATATAACTCACCTCTGTGATTTCAGGAAACTCATTTTCACTTTTAGTCACTTTACTAGGCTCTTTCTCTTCTTCCTGGGTGACTGTGACCGGGATCTCCTTTTCAAGAGGCACTCGAAGATGCAGATCTATTGAGTCGTGTACAGAATATTCTTGTTCTTGCAGTCTCTGAAAGAGAGACCTTTTGAATCAGAGGGCTGTGCAGTCACTGTACTTAGGCCTGCTACCTCTGAGTGGTACAAGCTGGACAGAGAAAGAAAAACTATTCTACACTGTTTTTTCAGGCTGAAGAATATTTGATAGACTTAACATACAATGCACGATCTAAGCTGTCACAACAGACTTCATCCCAAATCCAGATGCCCTCAGCTTGGCTGGGCCAACAGTCTATCCCCTTTACCTGGTTTTGAAGCTGTAATGCCAGAGCTTTCTGTTCTTCAATTTTACGTAATCTCTCCCGTGCTCGAGAATCATAAACGCTGGTTCTAGGAATTGGAAAAAAAATTACGTAAATAGTGACATCTCTTTAGCACTGAACACATTTCAGATGCATATTAAGAATTAAATAAGAAATGCATTTTAAGAAATGAAGTGAATTATGTGAATTTACATACAATTCCTCAACTGTGAATAGATGGACTCTGAGATCTTTTAGCTCCTTCTTTATCTATGATTTTAGGTAACCAGATCTCAAAGTCCCTGCTCCCACTACATTAGTCTTTTCACCTTGCTCCAGGGCAGAGAAACCTCACAATACTGGAAATCAGGATATAGAGGGCAACCATATTGGTATAAATGAGGAAGAAAATCAGGTTGCTTGTCAGTATAATCTTTTGGGGCCACTGAAGGTGAGATTTTGAAATGGAAATTAAAAATTTGGAACTACAGCCTTTCCCAAAGATGAGAATGGGAATCAGCATATAGGGAAAGAGAAACATAGCAAGAAAGTATCATTATGACTCAATTTGCTACGTTAGTAACTAACAAAAAGAAGAAATTTGGCTTTAAAAATCATCTACAAAGGGGGACTGGTTGCTCCAAACTGGAGTGGAAGAAGAATAAGGAGCACTGCCTTGTAATCACTTCTGGTCCTGAAGGGACTCTAAGGGAACATCAGAAATGAAAAACCCTAACAACACTGTGAGTTGCCAGTAAGGTTCATATCCATAACACCCAAACTATTCCATCTGTATTGCCTTGTAAGCATATCCACTTACCTTCTGTACCACAAGAGCTACAAAACATATGGGATATATAAATCTGCTACCCTAGAAGAAGACTGCAGACTAGCTTTGTAAATGGCCAATTCAATGCAGTTCCTCCAAAAAACCACCAGGGATAACAAGACAATCAGAGGTCAACATCAGCATACTAGTCCTGGTGATTATTTACTATGAAGGTTTTGGAAGTCTTATTTAATGCCCCTATAGTAATAACAAGTCACTGTCTTCAGTGCAAAGTACCAGCCCCCCTTCCCTTTCTTCTTCTTATCCATTCTAATATCCTCTTCAGACCAAAGAAACTAAATCAAATTGTTCAAGAATGAATAGAGTGAGAATACTTCCTCTATAGAACTGCATATATATCACCATTAGGCAACACAGTACAGTGAAAAGAACAAAAGCTCTGGAATCTGAGGACCTGGGCTCAAATCCTACTTCTGAACACTACTTGTGTGACCTTTAGCCTCAATTTAAGTCTTACCCTTCCTGGGCCTCAGTTTCCTCAACTGTAAAAAGAAGGCTGGAATAAATGGACTCTGAGATCCTCTCCAGCTCTTTATCTATGATCCTAGGTGCCCAGGGCCAAAAGGAAGCCAAGAAGATGGTTTAAAATATTTTCCTTTCTATTAGTCTCACTGGTTTTCAACACAATTTTTATTTGTAGAAAAAATCTTAGTGTGCAAACTCTGGTAAAATATATTAGCTTTTTTCCCTCAATGGACCAAAGAGGGTGGGGAAGGACAGCAAGGGACATTACTAAAAGTGGGAAGGCTGGTAGCAGGTTGGAGGAATAACTACATATGGAGTCTCCAAAGCCTGGGTTTCTGGGACAAGAACCAGTCCTGGTATAGAATTCTGAAAAAAAAAACCAGATATCTAGCATATGTTTTGGAAACTGAGTGCTAAAGACTCTAGCAGTTTTGCCAGTTACTCTGGATCTCTGAAATGTTAGTACATTATATTTACCAATGTGAAAACTAAAAGAACATGTATTTTCCATTTCTAAATAATGACTAGCACTGAAATACTTTTCCAATTGAACTTGGCTTCAACTATTATTTTACTTCTAACAAAACTAAGTACTTAAAATGCTTTAATTCCAGTAGAATTTTCTAAAAATGAACTGATGGTGTAATTGAATAATTCTTATTGACTAACTAGATGACTGGATTGCTACTTGGATAAAAAAAATGGATAGAAAAAAAAGGAAAAATATTCCAAAAATAAGTAACTTACAATTCTTTGATCCACAGCTCTGCCTGGAAGAAGGAAGGACTAGGGAAGAGGAAAAGAAAATGTGACAAATGAACAGTAGGCTTATGGGAAAGTGGAAATAGTTTCATTAAGTAACCAAGAATTTAAAATGGAACTAAACATAACTACTTAGATGCAAAGTAAAAGACATTTAGATCAAATGAAATAATTGTAACTGGGCAGAAAGGTGATAGGCAGCATGGATAGTGATTAGAGAGCTGGCCTCAGAATCAGGAAGTCCTGGGTTCAAGTCCTGCCCCAACACACACTGCCTTTGTGATCCTGGGTGAAACATCTAATCTCTTAGTGCTTCTAGACAATTCTCTAAAAGTCATGACACAGAGAAGGTACTGATCTGCCCTGATCAAGAAAGTTCCTTAACAGTAAGGCCTCCAACACCAATAAAATTCATAGGTCTTAAAAAAAAAAAGCTATAATGGGCATCAAAGGAAAATAGTCATATAGATTAAACTGTATGCATATTAATAGAATCAAGAGACAAGGGCCAAAGTTTGGCAAAGAAATAAAGGTCAGTACTATTCCACAGGGTCAGAGAAGAACCCATCATAATATGAGGAAGCACATTCCAGTCCAAGATAAATAAATTGAACTGGAACTATTACTCTCTTACCCACAAAGGTTCAAAGTAAATGAGTTTTTCACCATTTCTTAAAAATGTAATGTTAGTCAAATGTATTTATATTCTCTTGAAAATATATGTACACATGGGCTCTCAAAAGCCCATCTGACTCTCTTAAGAAGAATGGTTCTCAAGGAAGGGGAAGGAAAAATAAATATACTGAGAAATGAAGGTTATGTAAAAACCAAAATACAACAATATAAAATTTAAGTAAAATTAAAAGAACAAGAAAAAAATCCCATTTGAATTAAAATTTACCTAACCCAATCAGTTATTTACTGAAAACCACAAGGCTCCAAAAATATATCCAATATAACAGAATACGTACAGAAACAGGGTAGCAACTTAACTTTATACCTATTGGAGTGAAGGCCAACCCTACCTAACCCGATAACCCCTTCCTTCATGAGAGCTATTTTAAGAGAACAAAGTCTCAGTATAGAACTATGTATATTTACTAATTGTGTTAAATAGTGATTCTCCTAGTCTTCCAGCTAATAGATAATGCTGCCTCATATTCCTTATGCCCTCACTCCAACCATGGGAGTCTTCGTGGTTGGACAGGGATTCCTATTGGCTTGCTTTCTACACTTGTGTTAATAAGAGCAAGAACATGGACCTTTCCAAAGTTTACCTGTGAGTGGGAGATCTGGAATCTTTCACCTTGAGTAAAATGACAGAGTCTGATCCTAGACAAAAACAAAGAGCACTCAATTAATAAGAATTAGTCATTACTTATGTAATTATTAGTAATAATCAATATAGCACACTTTCCTACATTTTTTAATCAGCTACAACGCAAGTTCCCATACTTGGCTACATTCCAGTTCCACAAAGGGAACAAAGTCAGATGAAACTATGATGAGTTTGAAGGGCTAATGAATTCACAAAGTGATAAGAACCAGATCCAATGCCAGAAAATATTAAATTTCTAGCTGAAAAATCCTGCAGCATAAATTGCCAGGATGAAATAAATCATCAGTTTGCCCTTTCACAATTTTCCCTTCATTTCTCTCTTCCTATTAATATGGCATGGGGGCAAGCTTAGAACTCATGGGCCCAGACAATGTACTAAGAGAAACAAACTTAAAGAAGCAAATCCTGAAATTAACATCTCTTCCACAAAAGGAGCAAAGCAAGGATGCTCCCTTTTCCCTGTTGTAATTAACATGGCTCCACAAATGCTAGTGATAGCAATAAGAGAAAAAAGTTAAAAGCATAAACGCTGATAAAGAAGAAACAAGAATATGCCTACTAGCTGAAGACATGTTCTACTTCAAAAAGCCCCAGAGAATTAGCAAAGAAATGGAGACAATTGAAGGTTCGGTAAAGGAGCAGGGTAAAGAATAAATACACACATAAAACCTCAGCATCTCCAGACAGAAATCAAAACAACTATGAGGTTTCACTTCACACCCAATAAATTAGTAAAGATGACAAAAAATGAAAATAGTCAATGTTGAAAGTGCTGAAGTGAACAGTCTGAAGTATTCTAGAAAACAATTTCGAATTATGCTAAGAAAGGAACTAAAATATCCATACCATTAACCCAAAGATCCTACTGTTAGGAATATATTGCAAGAAAAAGATAGAAAGAAAGGCCCTACATACAACAAAAAAAGCAATGCCTTTGTGATAGCAAAAAACTGGAAACAAAGCAGGTGTTCATTGATTGGGAAATGGATAAGCAAACTGGGTTCACAGGAATGTAAGGGAATATTGCTGCGCCATAACAAACAATGAAGAATTCAGAGAAGCACAGAAAGAGATATGAATTTATGTTTAAAGAAAGCTGAACCAGGAAACGAATATACACAATGACTACAATAATGTAAGCAGAAGGAACAAAAAATCTGAATGCTGTATAATTATAATGACCAAGTTTAGCCCAGAAAGAGATAAGAGGATGTCCCTGTCACCCTTCTTTGCAGAGGTGGAGGAGTATGAGTATGGAATATTACACATACTGTCTGATGTGGTTGATGTGCTAGTTTTGCTAAAATATTCTTCTCTTTTAAATTTTTTTTAAAGTGCTGTGAATTTGAAAAACATCAACAAATATGATCCCTTCCATATACAAACAGAAAAGATTTGAACCAGTGTCAGAGGAACATCATAAGATCATCAGAGCTAGAAGTAACATTATAGGTTAGTTAGTCCAACCCTTCATTTTAAAATGGGAAATTGAGACCCAGAGAGGTTCGCCCCTGGTCATGTTAGGTAGTAAATGGCAGATTTGATTCCCAACAAAATGCTTTTTCTCATGTAGACTGCTGCCTCCCTTCCAGACTCCAGGGCTGGCCCAATCTCTCTGTTTCCAGCACACTGTCTTGCCCTGCCTTATTAAAGTATGCTTGTGTTTTCTTTCTAATTGCTCAGACTACGAGACTGCTCTCCTTCAACACTGAAGATCCCATAGTGCTTCAGCAGTATAACCATGAACAACCATCAATCATAACAATCTTGAACACAGAGCCAATGGATATTTTTGAGTGACAAGCCCCATTATTAAACAAAAATAACTTCAAGAGTAGGTTATACATCTAAATGTGCACAGATAAATTATCAGCTTGTCTCTTGTCATTTGCCTTTTATATTTTATTTAAAAATTGGGGGATTCTGGGGGGGGTTTTAGGCCTATTTAATCATAAGGTGTACTGTAGCTAATAAGACTCTAGATCTAATTAAGTCAGGACTAGATAACAATATTTCTAATTTGGGAGTAGAAATTAAGACACTAGGGAAAAAAAAACCCAAGTAGTAGGTTACACTCTATTTGTACAACAATAGGTTTACCTTCAGACTGTGCATTTGGAGCTGGTATGTGATTTGGCTGATGTGGAGGAGACGGGTGTTGGTGAGGTTGGCTGTGGAGATCAGAATTCTTGCATTCATTTGTAGCAACATCTGGAAGGTAGGGAGGCTGGGGAAATGGTATAGTGGGATGGGACAGCTGTTCTCGGGTATTTAAAATGCTGGCTGAACTGCTTGATGGAGTGTCAGAGCCAATGATCTGAGCTGCATGTGAGTTTGAATCTTTAAACACTGGATCTTCCAAAGCACTCTTATTGGAACTGAGACATCGAGACCTAACAAGAGAAGAATATAGTCTCAATATCAAGTACTTAAACAGTGGCATCAGATTAACTTGAAATTTGTGTTTCTGTGACTCACAGGTGTAAAGGAAAATGTGTGGTAGGTTTGGCTATGGAAAACTGTTTTCCAGTAACCATCTGTAGCAACTGTCTGTAGATCTCTCTTTCTCCTTCTCGAACTGTCTGTGAAAAAAATAAAAAAAGTCAAGCATTTACTTCTGAAAACAGTGTTTGGGAGGTTCTGCCAAAACTGTGGCAGGTTCCTAAGGAAGAAAAAAGAAAGAGCCAGGAATTGTGCTACCTTCGTACACTCCATGCCTAAAATGCAGGCCCTTTTCCCTTTAGCACCTTCAGATCATTAACTTTCTTAGAAGCTCAAAGGTCACTTCCTTTTAATTACTGCTCCCTCGTCAAATTATCTGGTACTTATTTATCTGTATACATTCTGACTTCCCCCAGTACAATGTTAAAAGAGGCACAGAGGAGCAGAAGGAAACACAGAAAAGTAGAGTAGCTCTGAAAGTTTAACATGTTTAATTTACTATGCTTTTGGAAAAAAAAAGCAATCTATACATAATAGAGATTTGCAGTTTCACACATGATCCTCTTTCTCTGTTCTAATTTGTATACAGAAATGGATTATTTTTAGTGTGTGTTAAATTGAGAAAGATTGTTTAAAACAAAAAAGTAGGACATTTACCTAAAGACTTAATTCTTCCATTATATTTAATTTCTAAGAGAAGCAAAGACTTTCCAGAAATTAAATGACTCATCATTTACATGCTTTTTGCCACTATCTCCCTCTTCCTTTACCTTTCTTTCACATGACACAACCTTCCTCTTCACCAAGGTTAATTCTTCCACCTGTTCAAGTGATCTCATTCCGTTGGGTCTCCTCCAACAGAATGACCCCTCCATCATCCCCACACTTTCAGTTATCTTCAATACCTCTACTGGTTCACTCCCTCCTACCTACAAACATGCCCATGTTTTCCCCATCCTGAAAAAAAACCTTCACTTGATCCTTCTACACAGTTAACGATTACCCCATATCTCTTCTGCTCTTGGAGGCTAAACTCCTCAAAACTGTCATATAAATACTTTTTCTCCTCCCACTCTTTCCTTTTACTTTAAATCCATTACTTATTTGTTTTTATAATTTTGAGTTCCAAATTCTCTCCTTTCTTCCAGCCTTTCCCCACCAATTGGGAAGGCAAGAAATATATGATATCAATTATACATGTGAAATCATGAAAAACATTTCCATATTAGCTATATTATCCTCCAAAAGTAAGAAAAATAAAGTTAAAAAATTATGCTTCGATCTGTACTCAGACTCCATCAGTTTTTCTCTCTGGATGTGGAAGGCATTTTTCACCATAAGTCCTTCAGAACTGTCTTCGGTAACTGTATTGATCAGAATGGTTAAGTCATTCACAGCTGATCACTGTACAATATTGTTAGCATGTACAATGTTCCTCTGGTTCTGCTCACTTCACTTTATATCAATTCATTAAGTCTTCCCTGGTTTTTCTGAAATCATCTTGCTCTACATTTCTTTTTTTTTTCCTTAATAGTATTTTATTTTTTTCCACATTATATGTAAAGATAGTTTTCAACAATCATATTTGTAAAATTTTGAGTTCCAAATTTTTCTCTCTCCCTTCCTTCATTTTCCCTCTCCCAAAACAGCAAGCAATCTGACTGATATAGGTTATACATGCACAATCATGTTAAACATATTTCCACATTAGTTATATTGTACAAGAAGAATCAGAACAAAAGGGAAAAAATGTGAGAAAGAAAAAAATTTTTAAAGTGAAAATAATATGCCTCAATCTGCATTTAGACTCCATATTTCTTTCTCTGGATGTGGTTAGCACTTTCCATCACTTTTGGATTTGTCTTTTGGAATTGTCTTGGATTATTGTACTCCTGAGAAGAGTTAAGTCTATCATGGTTAATCATCATACAATGTTGATGTTGCTATGTACAATGTTCTCCTGGTTCTGCTTACTTCACTCAGTATCAGTTCATGTAAGTCTTTCTGAGTTTTTCTGAAATCCGCCTGCTCATTTTTTTTCTTTTCATTTTTTGGAGGGCAGTTGGGGTTAAGTGACTTGCCTAAGGTCACACGGCTAGTTTTTGTGTTAAGTGTCTGAGGCCGGATTTAAACTCAGGTCCTCCTGACTCCAGGGCCAGTGCTCTATTCACTGCACCACCTAGCCGCCTCCGCCTGCTCATTTCTTATAGCACAATAGTATTCCATTACATTCATATACCACAACTTGTTCAGCCATTCCCCAATTAATGGGCATCCCCTCAATTTCCAATTCTTGGTCACCACAAAAAGAGCTGCTATAAATATTCTTGCCCCTTTTTTATGATCTCTATGATCTCTAGTAGTGGTATTGTGGGATCAAGGAGTATGCAGAGTTTGGTTGCCCTTTTGGGAATAGTTCCAAATTCTCTCCAGAATGGTTAAATCAGTTCCCAACTCCACCAACAACACATTAGTGTTCCAGTTTTCCAATATCTTCTCTTTTTCTTTTCATTTTCCTTTTTTGCCATATTAGCCAATCTGATAGGTATGAGGTGGTACCTCAGAGTTGTTTTAATTCACATTTCTCTAATCAATAGTGATTTAGTTGCTCTACATTTCTTATAACACAACAGTAGTCCATCACAACTTGTTCAGCCATTCACCAATTGATAGGTATCCCCTCAGTTTCCAATTCTTTTTTTTTTTTTTGCCTTTTTCTTTTGGAGGGCAATTGGGGTTAAGTGACCTGCCCAAGGTCACACAGCTTGATTTTTGTGTGTGTGTAGTGTCTGAGGCTGGATTTGAACTCAGGTCCTCCTGACTCTGGGGCCGGTGCTCTATTCACTGCGCCACCTAGCCACCCCTAAGTTTCCAATTCTTTACCATCTCCAAAAAGAGCTGCTATAAATATTTTTGTACATATAAGTCCTTTTCCTTTTTCTGAGGATACAGTCTTAGTGGTAGTATTGCTGGCTCTCACTCTCTTCTTAACCCTCACAGGTGGCTTCTCATCTTATTCCACACCAAAATTGCTCTCTCCAAAGCTACCAATAATCTTTTGGTTGCCAAATCCAACATTTTTTTCTCAGTCTTCATTCTCTTTGACCTCTCTGTAGCCTTTGACACCACTGATCACCCTCTCCTCCTTCACGCTCTTCTCTCTAGCTTTTCAGGACTCTGCTCTCTTGCTTCTCCTACTGTCTGATCTCTCCTTCTCAGTCTTCTTTGCTGGATCATTATCCAGGGCATATCTGCTAACCATTAAGTGTCCCAAAGGGTTCTGTCCTGGGCACTCTTCTTTTTTCTCTCAATACTATTTCACTTACTGATCTTATCAGCTTCCATAGATTTAATTACCAACTCTATATCAACAATTCTCAAACCTTCTTATTCTGCCCCAACCTCTCTACTGACTTTCAATCTTGCAACTGTCTTTCAGACATCTCAAACTGGATTCCAAAAGACATTTTAAAATAAATATGCCCAAAATAAACCCCATTATCTCTGCTCCTATCTTTTTCTCCTTCTACCTCCCCTATTATTGTAGAGGGAATCATTTTCCTCCCAGTCCCTCAGGTTTACAACCTAGCAGTCATCCTTGACTCCTCACCCCACCTGTCCCCCTTCAATCTGTTGCCAAGGCCTACTGATTTCACCTCTGCAAATATCTCTCATAGCTGATCCCTTCTCTCCTCTGACACTGCCACCACTGTAGTGCAGGCCCTCATTACCTCACACTTGGGCTACTACAATAGCCTCCTGGTGGATCTGCCTGTTTCTAGTCTCTCACTATTGCAGTCCTTCTTAGCCACTAAAGTGAACTGCCTAAAACTCAAGTCCAACCACATTGCTCACTATTCAATAAACTCCAGTGGCTCCCTATTTGTCTCCAGCATCAAATAGAATCTCCTCTGTTTACTATTCAAAGCCCTTCATAATCTAGCTCTCTCCTACATTTCCAGTATTCTTATATCTTTCTCCCACACGATCTACTCTTCAATCCAGTGATAATGACTTCTTCACTGTTCCATAAAGAAAATACTACATTTCTCAGCTCCAGGCATTTTCTCTGACTGTCCTCTATGTCTGGAATGCTCTCCCTCTTCATTTCCACCTACTGACTTCCTAGGTGGTTCAGTGGATAGAGCACTGGGCCTGGAGTCAGGAAGATTCATCTTCCTAAGTTCAAATCTGGTCTCAGATACATAATAGCTGTGTGACTCTAGGCAAGTCACTCAACTCTGTTTGCCTTAGTTTCCTCATCTGGAAAATGATCTGGAGAAGGAAATGGCAAACCATTCCAGTATCTTTGCCAAGGAAACCCCAAATGGGGTCATGAAGAGTCAGACATGACTGCAAACAACTGAATAAAATCCTATCTTCTACAGGAAGCCTTTCCAAACCTCTCTTAATTCTAGTGTTTTCCCTCTGTTAATTATTTCCTAGCTACTCTGTATATAGCTTCTTTGTATATATTTATTTAACACACATACACACACCCATTAGACTGTGAAGTACTTGAGTGCAGATATTATCTCCTACATTTTTTATATCCCCAGAGCTTAGCATGGTACCTGACACATAGTAGGTACTTAATAAATGTTTACTGATTGATTGACTGTTATGTCAGTCTAGCCCTTTGATACCTTTTCTCCTGACTTCCTCCTGTTTCTAGGGGTAACCAACAGAAATCACACCATTTATAAACAAAGATTTAGTAATTAATCAGGTTTTTGTCTTGTGATATCTCTTGGCACTATTTAACTTTTCCCTTATTTTTGACTTATCTTTCCAACTAGATCTTTGAGGGCAGGGTCCATGATCCAGAGAATGTAAGACAATGTAGTAAAGTGAAAGGAGTCAAAAACACATTCATATAACTACTACTAGTACTAACAGTAATTCCTTACATTTGTATCACACTTTACAAACATACAAACTGTTTTCACATACACTATTAAATTTAGTTCTCACAATAACTGAGAGGTTGTGAGTATAAGCATTCCAACCTTACAGCTGAAGAAACTGAAATGTAGAGAAATAAATGACTTGTTCAAAGTCACTACCCAAAAAAGTATAGGAGGCAGGATTTGAACACAGGTCTTGAGAAACTCAGTCAAGAACTCTTTCCATTAAACCACACTGTATGACCTTGGCTAAGTCCCTTAACTGGTCTCAATTTCAATTGCTCATCTCAAAAAGTAGGATAATACCTATCTGTCTACCTCAAGATGTTGTCATGAAGAATACACTGGTTAATGTATGTGAAATCACTCTTAAAATTGTAAAAAATTACACAAACATAATAATACCTTACATATCTTTATAATGGTCTCTAACACATAGCCTTGCACACAGTAAATATTCAATTTATCAACTGCATACTATATTTCCTTTCATGCAGTTGAAAATTAAATCATAAACACAGGCTTTTGGTGTTTAACATTTGCTGAATGTCCATAGAGAATTGAATGCTGAACAGAATACTTATGATATCCAAAGAAACGTAACGGTCCATGGTCATGACAAAAGGTTCCAATTCTCAAGTATGATGACACACAAACATACACATACATATCCCCTCTCCTCCTTTTTTGGGGAATAAGAGGCTGGGGGAGCAGGGACTACTAGATTTCACTTCTTGTCTTTTTCTTGATGTTGGAAGTTTTTAGGGATGGATCAAGAGTGAAAGCCATTTAACAGAGATGACATCTAACTCACCTAGCCTATTAGGTTTCAAAGGAGGCAAGGTTAAAGTAGATCCTAAACGGGGGAAGGGGAATGATTTGACGTATGGAATATTGCTCAAGTGAGAAGAGAAATTAAAAGAAATAGGGGCAACAGAGAAAATAAGAACTCGCATAAAATACTTCCTTGAAAATGTGAATGGCAGCTGGCATGGTTATTAGATAGGAAAAACACAAGAAGGCTAGAAAGATGGACATGATACCATAAAAAACAGAAAGGAATGAGATTAGGTATCTTTCATAACTATGGTTGGAAGAAAAAAATTTTCTTTCTTCAAGAAAAGTTTATTAAAAACCTAGGCATGCAAACTGCTTTACAAAAGAACTACGAATATGAAATGTCAATAAACTTATCTGAACTTCCCCAAGATTGGAGTAAAAAATTTTCAAAAGAATTTCAAACTACTAACAATCACATGAAAGACTGCCCTAAATCACTAATAAGAGAAATATAAAACAAAACCTACAACCAGCAAACTGGCAAAGATGAAAAAAAGAGAGAAATGGCCAATACTAGAAGGGTTGCAGGAACACAAACATATTAATACAGTGTTGGTGGAGTTGTGAATTGTTCTAACCATTGTGAAAAGACATGGAATAATGCTAAGAAAGTCATTAAAATGTCCATAATCTTTGACCCAGAAATTTTACTGCTAGGCATATACTCTACAGAAATAAAAGGCAGAAAGAACAGTCTCAGATAAGCCAAATTATTCAATGTAGCATTTTTTGTGCGATCAAATAAATGGAAACAAAGTCAATGCCCTTCAACTAGAGATTGGCTAAATAAACTGAGATAGAAGAATGTAATATAATGACTGTTATAAGAAATGAGGAATATGAATAATTCAGAGAAAGACAAAGATTTGTATGAACTGATATAAAATGAAGTAAGCAGAACCAGAAAAACAATATACAGGAGTATAACAATGTAAATGAAAAGAACAAAAGAAAACAAAACTGAACAAGAGTAATTATAATGACCAAGCTTGAGCTCAGGGGGATCAAGAGGTGATGGACTAGGTACAGAATACTGTATACACTGTCAAGACACAGATGATTTATTGGTTGGTTTTGCTGAAATTATTTTTTTCCTCCTTTTTAACTGTTTACCATAAGAAAGGGTTCACTATGTAAGGGAGGGGAGGGAAGACTCAGAAATTAATGTAATTGGGGCGGCCAGGTAGCACAGAGAGTAAGAGCACCGGCCCCAGTGTCAGGATGACCTGGAGATCGAATCCGGGCTCCGACACTTAGCACCCACCCAGAAACACCTGGCCGTGTAACCTTGAGCAAGTTACTTAACTCCAATTGCTTAAAAAAAAAAAGAAATTAATATAATTTCAAAACAAAAGATATCATAAAAAATAAGAATAAAATTTTTTTAAAAATGATGAGAAAAAAAGACAAACTGGAATATCAGATAGCTGAGTGAGGAAAGAGATCCAATAGCTTTTCTTACCTCTTCTGCTGTAGTAATATATCGCCTCTGGGTTTTCTTTGGGCTTAAAAGATTACGACGACAAGAACCACTCCATGATGGACTTGTAACAGGCTTAATAGGAAAGGTTTTTTCATATGCAGTCATATGACAGTGATGGTTTGACTTTCCAACAAAAGTGTTTGACATGCCACTGTGAAAAGAAATTATGACAAAAAACATTAGTTGACAGTTTTAAAAAGGTAAGATTAATTTAATAATCACTGTGTGTTTTCTCTTGGAAAGAACATAATTCAACTAAATACAATAGCATTGATCTCTCTACCTAACAGAAATGAACCATATCCATCATATGCTTGGGAAGTGGACAGTTAGATCGCACTTAAGCATATACATGTACATGTGTGTACACACACATACTTCTTCACGACCACCCCATTCTGTACCTCAATTTTTTGGATAAATTAAAGACGCAGATTCAAGTCCCCGCTCTTCCAATTACTACTTGTGTGGTCTTGTTCAAATGTATGACCTTGTGTGAGCATGAGCGAGAGAGGTTAAGTTTCTTCATCCATAAAACAAAGAGGTTGGACAAGATGGCCAAAGAGCACCGACTATAAAGCCAGGATGACCTACTTCAAATTTCACCTCTGGATCTTACAATCTGCATGACCTTGAGCAACTTGTTTAGCTGCCCTGGGTCTCAGGTTTCTCATCTGTGCAATGAGGGAATTAGTCTAGATGGTCTCTGAATTCCTTCCCGCTATAGATTTATGATCTTCTGATCCAGCATTGCAACTAAGATGGAAAACAGAATTGCAAAAATGTCCTGAGAGGCAACACCAGAGGGCGCCCAAGCCTTCCTCAAAAACAAGTATGGCTTTATTTCCTTGTATCACTGTCATTCTCATCTCATTATTCACTCCCTTTACGCACCTATTCTCATATAGCCAATGTTCCTCAAGTCACAGATTTAATGCTTTCAACTATCTCCCATCCAAAGAATATCCCTGTCAAACTAGAATTCAGCATTTTTCACACGCAAAAAAGACCAAGTAAGAAATTATATTATATTCTTTGTGCTGCCCAGAGAGAGCTGAACTAAATAAAACATCCTTGTGGGCAGAACTAATCAAGCCCTATTTTTAAAACTGAGTCAATATCTCTGTGTGCTTTTTCTCATCTGTTTTCATCCTATACATATAAGATGCCTACCCATTAGCTAAGAGCTCAGAAAAAGGATACACATCTGACTAAATCACAATTAGCATAGTATCAATATTAACATGAAACTAATTCTTTAAATGAGTACATGCCACTGATTCCCTTGGTCTAAGGGAAAATCAGGTTTGATCTGAAAAAAAAATCAGGAAACAAGAGTAAAGAAACTTAAAATACACTATCTCATTGCTATTCTACCTTTATCTACTCCTCATGGTAAATCAGTATACAGGGAATAGAAGAGGAAGGAGTGGAAGAGAGGGAAGGGATAGGTGAAGGTAGAACTCAAATATTGCTGCTTCAGAAAAATGCCAACATTCCCACACAGAGAAAACACAAATGTTGTTAGGCAAGAATGGAATGAGAACAGGTAGCAAAGTTAAGAGTAAAATGTGTACCTTTGTGAGTATATCATGGTCTTCAAATTAGATCAATTTTTAAGACTTTTTTATTTGTTATTTACTTATTATTTGCTCCAAAGCTAAAGAATATTTCACAGAAAAAGTAGTTTACAGGTAAATAATTACCAATGCTAATAAAGAAAGTACAGGGGGTCAGAGCCAAGATGGCGGAGTAGAAGCACGACCTTCCCACGGCTCCGGCTTCCACCCTCCCCAATCCATGTAAAAAGGGGACTCTAAACAAACTTTGGAGCAGCAGAACCCACAAAATGACACAGAGAAGCTAACCTCCCGCTGAGGACAGCCCGGCAGGCCGGCAGGAATCAGCCAGCGCAGTGCTCTGGGAGCCGAGCCCAGCCCCGCGCCGAGGCTTTAGCCCCGGGGCGGGACTGACCAGCCGCCAGCCAGAGGGACTCCAGATCAGCAGAAGCTGTGGCCGTTTGCAGATTTATCAATACATAGATGCGAAGGACAAGGTGAGAGGCCAGTGCAGTCTGGACTTTGGGACCCAGGAAGTGGGAGTGCGTGGCTTTTACCCCCGGAGCGAGAAACCACTGAGACGCCAGCACAGCCTGCCAGCGCCACTTGGCGGCTTCAGCTCCTGGCCTGCAGAGTGTAGGGGGACCAAGCACCAGTCTGAGGGGTCATCGCTCTTGCTTTAACCTGCTTGGATCTGGATTGCAGTCTAGGGTGGAGGTCCTGGGGTGTGTGTCCAGCTTGCCAGAGCGTGTGGAGACCTCAGAGAGGGCACCCATCTAATACCTCCGGCAGCTGAGAAAACCCCAGCATTTGGGACGAAAACTTCCCTGTCTGGTGGCAGAGTCCTACTGTGGCAAAAAGCCCAAAAGTCAAATCATTGAGTGGCAAAATGAGCAGGCAAAGGAAACAAAGCAGACAGAAGATTCCAACATTACACTCCTATTTTGGGGATAAGAAGGAGCAAGGCATGGAGCAGGAGGAAAACAGTGAAGTCAGAACTCCTGCACCAAAAGCTTCAAAGGAAAATACAAGCTGGTTACAGGCCATAGAGGACCTTAAGAAGCAAATAAGAGAAGTGGAGGAAAAATTGGGAAGAGAAATGAGAACAATGCAAGAAAATTATGAAATGAGTGTCAACAGCCTGACTGAAGAAAATAATACCTTAAAAAACAGACTGACTCAAATGGCAAAGGAGGCTCAAAAAGGCAATGAGGAGAAGAATGCCTTAAAAACCCCCAGATGGAAAAAGAATCTCAAAAGCTCACTGAGGAGAATCATTGCTTGAGAATTAGATTGGAGCAAATGGAAGCTAAGGACTTTATGAGAAATCAAGATGCTGTTAAACAGATCCAAACAAATGAAAGAATAGAAGGCAATGTGAAATATCTCATGGGAAAAACCACTGACCTGGAAAATAGATCCAGGAGAGATAATTTAAAAATTATTGGACTGCCTGAGAGCCATGACCAAAGTAAGAGCCTGGAAAGCATCCTCCAGGAAGTTCTCAAAGAAAACTGCCCTGATGTTTTAGAACCAGAGGGCAAAATAGAGGTTGAAAGAATCCACCGATCACCTCCTGAAAAAGATCCCAAAAAGAAAAATCCTAGGAATATTATAGCCAGGTTCCGGAATTCCCAGATTAAGGAGAGAATATTACAAGCAGCCAGGAAGAAACAATTTGAATATTGTGGAAACACAATCAGGATAACCCAGGATCTGGCAGCTTCTACACTGAGGGATCAAAGGGCCTGGAATGTGATATTCCGGAGGTCAAGGGAGCCGGGATTAAAACCAAGAGTCACCTACCCAGCAAAACTGAGTATCACGTTTCAGGGGAAAATATGGTCATTCAGTGGAATACAGGACTTTCAAGCATTCTTGCTGAAAAAACCAGAGTTGAATAGAAAATTTGACATTCAGATACAAGAAGCAAGAGAAGCATGAGAAGGTAAACAGGGAAAAGAAATCATAAGGAACTTATCAAAGTTGAACTATTTATTTTTTTGAAGCAATCAGGGTTGAGTGGCTTGTTCAGGGTTGCATGGCCAGTTATTGTTTCTGAGTGTGGTGCTGAGCGTCTGGGCCCGGATTTGCTCCGGGTCGTCCCGGCACTGGAGCCGGTGCTCTTGCTCGCTGAGCCACCTGGCCAGAGTTGAACTATTAACATTCCTACATGGAAAAACAATAATTGGGGCGGCCAGGTAGCACAGCAAGTAAGAGCACCGGCTCCAGTGTTGAGAAGACCTGGAGATCGAATCCTGGGCTCAGACACTTAGCACCCACCCAGAAACACCTGGCCGTGTAACCTAGAGCAAGTTACTTAACCCCAATTGCTTAGGGACGGCCAGGTGGCTCAGCGAGTAAGAGCACCGGCTCCAGTGTTGGGACGACCTGGAGATCGAATCCCGGGCTCAGACACTCAGCACCACACCCAGAAATAACTGGCCGTGTAACCTTGAGCAAGTTACTTAACCCCGATTGCTTAAAAAAAAAAAACAATAATTGTAACCTATGAAACTTTTCTCAGTAGTTGAATGGATTAGAAATATATATATATATATATATGTCTTTATATGAGGGTATGCGGGCATATGAATACATATGTGAATGTGTGTATATATGTTTACAGGTATACATAGATAGAGGGCACGGGACCAACTTAACAGGAAGGGATGATACTTAAAAGGTGAAATTAAGAGGTGAGAGGAATATAATGAGAGGAGATGGGGAGAGACAGAGTGGGGCAAACTATCTCATACAGAAGAGGCAAGGGAAAATGGTTACAATGGAGGGGAAGAATAGGAAGGCAAAAGGGAATAGGTCAACGTTATTCCTATTGAATCTGGCTTGAGAAGGGAGGGAAATACACACTAAATAGGGGATCTCACCCTCCAGGAGAATGGGGGGGAAGGGGACGTGAGGGGGGATGATGGAAGGGAGGGTAGGCTGGGGGGGAGGGAAGTTGGAAGCACCCACTTTTGAAAAGGGACAGGATCAAAGTAGAGAATAGAACAAGTGGGAGGTGGGATAGGAGGGAGGGAAAAATAGTCAGTCTTTTACGATACATCTACCATGTTATTGTTTTGCATTAGCCACACATGTACAACCTATACTGAACTGCTTGTCCTCCCAGTGGGGGTGGGTGGCAGGGGGGGAAGGGAATGAATCTGGAATTGAAAGTTTTAAAATCAAATATTCAAATATATATAAAAAGAAAGTACAATCCTGTACAATAAGAAGAGAGAATTATCTTGTCATCACCCAAAGGTCCATCACCAAAGCAGAATTTTAAAAGCTGCCACACTACACTAGGGCAAAAAAAAATGGTTTTAGTTAAGCAATTCTCCATTGGATAAATTGTCAAAATTGAAAACAAACAGTTATCAAAAAATTTATCAAAAAAATAAACAAATTATTAACAATTATATGAAAGACTGCTCCAAAACAAAAATAAAAGAAACACAAAAAAAAATAACTGTTTTAGCTCACACAAAGCAAATTGCCAAAGATGAGAAAAGATAGAGTCAACACTGAAGATATTGTGGAGAGGCATACACTAAAGCAACTATTGGTGGAGGTGTGCATTGGTCCAACCATTCTAGAAAGAATATAGAATTATATTAATAATGTCACAAAAATGTCCATACCCTTTGACTCAGAGATCTCAGTAATTTATCTCCAAAGGTCAAAGATTAAAAAGAAAACTTCAATACACACCAAGATATTTATAGTACCATTTTTAATGGTTGTAAAGAACTTGAAACAAAGTCCATACTGATGAACTAAGGAATGCTACGGCACATGAACATGATGCCATATTATCATAAGAAACAATAACTCTTAGGAAGACATATGAATTAATATTAAGTGAAATAAGCAGAACCAGGAAAATTATTCCACAATGACTACAGAAATGTAAATAGAATGAACAACACTATTTGAAACGCAACACTGTATATAATAATGACCAAGAATGACTTGAAGAAGAGGTATGAGAATGTACTTTTCTCCCTTCTTTTCAAAGGTAGAGAACTATGTTAAATACTTTATATCCTGTTAGACTTGATTGACCTGTTGATTAGTTTTGCTGCACTATCAATTTTTCCTCTTTTTTATTCTGTTATAAAGAATGGCTCTCTGGGTAAGGGAGGGATACAGTGGGAAATGAGGTGATTTAAAAAAAAGATAAAAATCTGTTAGTAGTTTTAGAGTAGGAGTTCTAAATCAGGGGTACATGAACTCTTCTATTTAAATTTTTTTTCTTATATATACAGACTTTTGGGAGGTAAGATGGCAGAGTAAGTAATAAAATGCTGTAACTCTCCCATATTCACCTCAAAACAACCATAAAATAGCACCCCCACACAAATCCTGGAAAAGCAGAACAAGAAAAAAAATGGGGTAAAAGAATCCTTGAGCCCCAGAAACTTGGGAAGATCAGCAGGAAAGGTCTGTCTCACTCAGCAAGCCAGCAGCAAGCCCCACCTCAGCAAACCAGTGAGAGATCCTGAGCCTCAGAGTGCTGGAGTAGGTAAATGTCAACATCAGGACCCTATATGTGTTCTCAGCATAGTCAAGGGAAAGGTGAAACACCAGTTATGAGAACCACCACATGCTTTAGTGTATCCCCAGGGAAATGCAGAAACACTGGGACCCCAACTCAGCACTAGGTAAGCTGCCAGACCCCTACAGCCTCCAGCAGTGCCAGCTACATCCCACCCCCTCAGCACAGCACAAGGGTCCCCCCCATATGCCTCAGGGCAACATCAGCACAGCACCAAGTAATCAGTCAGAGCCTGCAGTCACAAGAAGTCTACAACAGTACCCTGTCCACTCTGGGAAAAGAGCTCAAATTTTAAAGAAAGGAAAAAGGCCAAAAAAGATGAGCAAATAAGAACAAAAAAAGAATCTGATCACATAAAGTGATTATGGTGACAGGGAAGATAAAGACAAACTCAGAAGAGGACAACAATGTCAAAATGCCTTTGGGCAAAACCACAAAAGAAAAGAAGGAAGTGGTCTCAAGTCTAGGAAGAACTCACGGAAGAGCTAAAAAATGGAGCTTAAAGATCATATAAGAGAGGAAGAAGAAAAACTGGGAAAAGAAATGGGAGGGATGCAAGAGAATTATGAAAAAAGAGTCAACAGTTTGGAAAAAGATAACAACTGCTTAAAAAGTAGAATTGGCCAAATGGAAAAGGAGATACAAAAATCCACTAAAGAAAACAGCTCCTTAAAAAGTACAATTGGCCAAACAGAAAAGAAAGTAGAATTGAGCAAGTGGAAGCTAATGACTTTTATGAGACATCAAAAACAACCAAATTTAAAAGAATGAAAAACTAGATGGAAATGTAAAATACCTCATGGGAAAAACAAATGACTTGGAAAACAGATCCAGGAGAGAAAATATCACAATAATTAGAATACTTGAAAGACATAATAAAAAGGAGGAAATGGACAGCATTTTTCAAAAAACTATCAAGGAAAACTGCCCTGATATCCTAAAACCGGAAGGCAAACTGCAGAGAGGGTGCCCTCCTAATAGCTCTGGCAGCTGCGAAAACCCCAGTGATTTGGGACAAAGCTCTCTCCACTCTGGAAGCAGAGTTCTACCGTGGCAAAGAGCTCAAAAGTCAAGTAACTGGTTGCTAAGAGGAGCTAGCAGAAGAAGCACAGACCACAGAATCCTTTTTTGGGGACAAAAAGGATCAAAGCATGGAACAGGAGGGAAGACAATGAAGTCAGAACTCCTGCATCAAAAGCTTCCAAGAAAAATATGAACTGCTTATAGGCCATGGAGGAGCTCAAGAAGGATTTTGAAAATCAAGTAAGAGAAGTGGAGGAAAAATTGGGAAGAGAAATGAGAATGATGCAAGAAAATCAGGAAAAGTGAGTCAACAGCCTGCTAAAGGAGACCCAAAAATACACTGAAGAAAATAGACTAACTCAAATGGCAAAAGAGGCTCAAAAACCCAGTGAGGAGAAGAATGCCTTAAAAAGCCCAATTTGCCAGATGGAAAAGGAATTTCAAAAACTCACTTAAGAGAATAACTCCTTCAAAATTAGATAGGAGCAACTGGAAGCTAAAGACTTTATGAGAAATTAAGATACCATAAAACAGATCCAAAGAAATAAAAAAGTAGGAGGCAATGTGAACTATCTTATTGGAAAAACCACTGACCTGGAAAATAGATCCAGAAGAGATAATTTAAGAATTATTGGACTACCTGAAAGCCATGATCAAAAAAAGAGCCTAGACAACATCTTTCAAAAAATTATCAAGCAAAATTGCCCTGACATTCAAGAACCAGAGGGCAAAACAGAAATTGAAAGAATTCACTGATCCACTCTTGAAAAATATCCCAAAAAGAAAACTCCTAGGAATATTATAGCCAAATTCCAGAGTTCCCAGGAAGCAGAAAATACTGCAAGCAGTCAGGAGCAATTTGAGTACTGTGGAAACACAATCAGGATAACACAAGACTTAGCAGCTTCTACATTAAGGGACTGGAGGGCTTGGAGTATGATATTCTAGAGGTCAAAGGAGTTAGGACTAAAACCAAGAATCACCTACCCAGCAAAAGTGAGTATAATGCTACAGGGGAAAATATGGTCATTCAATGAAATAGAGGATTTTCAAGCATTCTTGATGAAAAAACCAGAGCTCAACAGAATATGTGACTGTCAAATGCAAGAAGCAAGAGAAGCATGAGAAAGTAAACAGGAAAAAGAAATAATAAGGAATTTATTAAAGTTGATCTATTTACATTCCTACATGGAAAAATGATAATTGTAACTTGTAAGACTTTTCTCAGTATGAGGATAGTTGAAGGGAAAATGTGTGTGTGTATATATGAGAATATACATACATACATATATGTAAGAATATATATACATACATATATATGAATATATATATAACCTATCTTCCCAGTGGGAGTGGGTGAGGAGGGAAGAAGGAAAAAATCTAGAACTCAAAGTTTTAAAAACAAATGTTTAAAAAAACTTGCTTTTTGTATACATGCAACTGGGAAATAAGATATACAGGCACTGGGGTATAGAAATCCATCTTGCCCTACTAGAAAGTTAGGGGAGTGATGGGAGAGGATATAAGAGAGAACAGACTGGGAGAAGGGGTATTCAGTAGGCTTGCTATTCTGGGGTGGGTGATAGGGGAAAGACGGGGAGAAAAAATTGTAACTCAAAATCTTGTGGAAATGGATGTTGAAAACTGAAAATAAATTTAAAAATTTTTTTTAAATTTGATATCTGGGGGTGGCCAGGTGTCACAGTGAATAGAGCACCGGCCCTGGAGTCAGGAGGACTTGAGTTCAAATCCAGCCCAGACACTTAACACAAAACTAGCCATGTGACCTTGGGAAAGTCACTTAACTCCAACTGCCCTCCAAAAAGCAAAAAATAAATTTAAAAATTTGATCTCCAATATCAAAACCCAAGAGAAGCATAAGCAGGTTAAAAGGAGAAAAGAAAAAATAAGGGATTCAATAGAGCTAAACTGTTTATACCCCTACATGGGAAGATGATACTTGTAATTCTCAAAAAAATGTGTTACTAATAGTACAGCTAGAAGGAATATATACAGACATAGGGTATAGGTGTAAGGTGAATTTGAGGGAATGATATGATAATTAAGGGATGAAAAAGAGGAGTGCGCTGGGTGCAGAAGGAAGGGAGAGGTAGAATCGAGTAAATGATTTCACAGGAAGAGGCTCAAAAGACCTATTACAGTGGAGAGGGAGATGGGAGGGTGGGTGATCAGTATTGGCTCAAAGAGGGAATCATATGCACAATCAGTAGAATATAGAAATCTATCTTACCCAACAGGGAAGTAGCAAGGGAGGAGAGAAAGCAAAGGGAGGAGTGGTGCTTGACAGAAGGGAGGGCATATCAGGGCAGGTAGTAGACTGAAGCAAAACACTGGTGAACAGAGAAAGGATGAAAGGAAAGAGAAGACAAACAGAAGGAAAAAATAGGTTGGAGGGAAATACATAGTTAGTAATAATAACTGTGAATGTGAATGGGATGAACTGTCCCATAAAACAGCAGCAGATAGCAGAGGGGATCAAAAACCAGAACCCTACAATATGTTGTTTACAAGAAAAATACTTGAAGCGGAGAGAAACACACAGAGTAAAGGTAAGAGGCTGGAAGAGAATCTATTATGCTTCAGGTGAAGCAAAAAAAGCAGGGGTAGCAATCCTGATCTCAAAGTAAAAGCAAAAATTAACTTAATTTTAAGAAGATAAAGAAGGAAATTAAACTTGCTAAAAAGTACTACAGACAATGAAACAATATCAATACTAAACATATATGCACCAAACATATAGCATCCAAATTCTTTTTTTTTTTTAAAGCAATTTGGGTTAAGTAACTTGCTCAAGGTTACACGGCCAGTTATTTTTGTATGGGTGCCGAGTATCTGAGGCTGGAACCAATCCTGGGTCTCCCAACGCTGGGGCTGATGCTCCTACTCACTGCGCCACCTGGCCGCCCCTTAGCAACTGGGTTAAGTAACTTGCTCAAGGTTACACGGCCAGTTATTTTGTGTGGGTGTTAAGTATCTGAGGCCAGAACAGATCCCAGGTCTCCCGACTCTGGGGCCCAGGCTCTTACTCACAGCATCCAAATTCTTAAAGGAGAAGTTAAGTGAGTTATAGGAAGAAATAGACAGCAAAACTATACTAGTGGGAGACCTCAACTGTTCCCTCTCAGAACTCAATGAATCCTCAAAGAATCAACAAGAAAGAAACTAAGAAGGTAAATAGAATATCAGCAAAGTTAAATATGACAGGCCTTTGGAGAAAACTGAATGGGAACAGAAAGGAAAATACCTTTTTCTCAGCAGCACATGGCACCTACACAAAAACTGATCATGTATTAGGACATAAAAACTTTAGAATCCAATGTAGAAAGGCAGAAATATTAAATATTCTTTTTGGATCATAATGCAATGACAATTACATTCAACAAAGGACAGTGGAAAAGTAGATTAAAAATGAACTGGAAACCACATATTTTAATCCTAAACAATAAGTGGGTCAAAGAACAAATCAAAAAAAAACAAAAAATAATTTTACTAAATGGAATGACAACAAAGAGACAACATACCAAAATTTATGGGATGCAGCCAAAGGAGTATTTAGGGGAAAATGTATTTCTCTAAATTCTTACATCAACAAAATAGAAAAAGAACAGAACAATGAATTGGACATGCAACTAAAAAAAAAAACTAACTAAAAAAAGAACAAATTTAAAATCCCCAATTAAGCACCAAATTGGAAATCCCGAAAATCAAAGGTGAGATTAATAATACTGAAAGTAAAAAACCTATTGACTAATTTAAAAAAACCCTAGGAGCTGGTTTTATGAAAAAACCAATAAGGGGACCGCTAGATGGTGCAGTGAATAGTGCACTGGCCCTGGAATCAGGAGGACCTGAGTTCAAATCCAGCCTCAAGACACTTAACACAAAAGCTAGCTGTGTAACCTTGGGCAAGTCACTTAACCCCAATTGCCCTACCTTCCCTTTCCCCCCCCAAAAAAGCAAAAAAATTATTAAAATAAAACCAATAAGACAGATAAGTCATTGACTAATCTGATTTAAAAAAAATTAAAAAGAAAACCAAATATCCAGTATCCAAACTGAAAAGGGTGAAATCACCACCAAAGAAGAAGAAATGTAAGCAAGCATTAGGAAATATCTTGTTGAATTATATTCCAATAAATCTGATAATCTGAGTGAAACTGATGAATATTTACAAAAATATAAATTACCCAAATTAACAGATCAGGAAATAGAATGCCTAACTTACCCCATCTCAGAAAAAGAAATTGAACAAGCCATTGATGAACTCCCTTAGGAAAAATCCCTAGGGCCAGATGGGTTCACAAATGAATTCCACTAAATATTCAAAGAACAATTAATTCCAATATTATATAAACTATTTGGAAAAACAGGTGAAGGAGTCCTACCAAACTCCTTCTATGACACAAATATGGTGCTGATACCTAAACCAAGGGAGAGCTAAAACTGAGAAATAAAATTGTAGATCAATATCCCTAATGAATATCGATGCAAAAATTTTCAACAAAATACTAGCAAGGTGACAGCAATATATCTCAAAGATTATACACTATGACCAAGTATGACCAGTAATGCAGGGTTGGTTAGGAAAACTATCAATATAACTGACCATATCAATAATAAAACCAACAGAAATCATATGACTATCTCAATAGATGCTGAAAAAGCTTCTGATAAAATACAGCACCCACCCCTATTAAAAACAACAGAGAGCATAGAAATAAAGGGAGTGTTCCTTAAAATATTAAGCAGTTATCTATCAAAATCATCAGTAACCATCATCTACAATGGGAATAAGCTAGAAACCTTTCCAATAAGATGAGGGGTAAAGCAAGGATGCCCATTATCACCACTATTATTCAATATAGTACTAGAAATGTTAGCTACAGAAATAAGAAAAAGAAATTGAAGGAATTAGAATAGGCAATGAAGAAACAAAACAATCACTCCTTGTAGATGATATGATGGTACACTTAGAGAACCCTGGAGAATCAGCTAAGAAACTTTTAGCTGAAACAATTAACAACTTTAGCAAAGTCTTATGATATAAAATAAACACACAGAAATCATCAGCATTTCTTCATATGACCAATAAATTCCAGCAGGCAAGAAGCAGAAAGAGAAAAAGTTCCCTTTAAAATAACTGTGAATGATTTAAAAAGCACCTGCCAAGATAAACCCAGAAACTATGAACATAATTACAGAAGACTTTTCACACAAATAAAAGTCAGATCTAAACAACCAGAAAAATACCAATTACTCATGGGTAAGCTAAGCCAATATAATAAAAATGACAATTCTGCCTAAACTAATTTATTTATTCAGTGCCATACCAATCAAACTATCAAAAAATAATTTGAAAGAGCTAGAAAAAATAACAACAAAATTCATCTGGAGGAACAAATATCAAAGAAATCAATGAAAAAAAATACAAAGGAAGGCTATAAATACCAGATCGAAACTATATTATAAAACAGTAATCATCAAAACTCTCTGATATTAACTAAGAAATAGATCCCAGCCTTTGGGATAAGAACTCACTATTTGATAAAAACCGCTAGAAAAACTGGAAAACAATAGAACATAAACTAGATATAGACCAACACCTCATACCATATGCCAAGATAAGTTCAAAATGGGTGCATGATTTAGACATAAAGGGTGACATCATAAGCAAATTAGAAGAGCAAAGAACATTCTGCCTATCAGATCTATGAGGAAGAAAAGAATTCATGACCAAAGAGATAAGAGTACTATAAAATGTAAAACAAATAATTTTGATTACATTAAATTAAAAGCTTTTGTACAAACAAAACCAATGCGACCAAGAACATAAGGAAAGCAGAAAGCTGGGAAATAATCTTTACAGACAGTGTCTCTGATAAAGGCCTCATTTCTCAAATATATAGAGAACTGAGTCAAATTTATAAAAATACAAGCTATTCTCTGATAGATGGTCAAAGAATATGAACAGGCAGTTTTCAGATAAGAAATCAAAGCTATCTATAGGCATATGAAGAAGTACTCTAAATCACTACTGATTAGAAAAAGGCAATTTAAAACAACTCTGAGGTACCACCTCACACCTATCGGATTGACTAATATGACAAAAAAGGAAACTGATAAGTGTTGGGAGAGGATGTGAGAAAATTAGGACACTAATTGGTGGAGATGTGAACTGATCCAACCATTCTAGAGAGCAATTCAGAACTATGCCCAAAGGGCAACCAAACTGCATATACCCTTTGATCTTGCAATACCAATACTATGTCTGTATCCCAAAGAGATCATAAAAAAGGGAAAAGGACCTACATGTGCAAAAATATTTATAGTAGCCCTTTTCATGGTGGTAAAATATTAGAAACTGAGGGTATACCCATCAATTGGGGAATGACTGAACAAGCTGTGGTATATGAATGTAACAGAATATTACTGTGCAATAAGAAATGAAGAACAGACAAATATCAGAAAAACCTGGAAAGACTTGTATGAACTGATGCAAATTGAAATGAACAGAACGAGGAAAACATTGTATATCGTATCAGCAACACTGTGATGATCAACTATGAATAACTCAGTTCATCTCAGTAACACAATGATCCAAGAAAAATAGAAAGAACTCACAAAGGAAAATGCTATCCACATCCAGATAAAGAACTGATTGACTCTGAATGCAGAGCAAAGCATATTTTTTTCACTTACTCTCTTTTGTGTTTTTCTTTCCTTTTGATCTGTTTCTTCTTTCACAACTATGACTAATATGGAAATGTTTTACATGATAGCACACATATAACCTCTATCAAATTGCCTACCATTTTCAGAAGAGGGGGAAGTGGAGGGGAGGAAGGAGGGAGAAAAATTTGGAACTTAAACATCTTGTAAAAATGAATTCTAAAAATTGTCTTGATATGTAATTGGGAAAAAATATTATTAAAAAAATTTTCGGGCGGCTAGGTGGCACGGTGAATAGCGCATCAGCCCTGGAGTCAAGAGGACCTGAGTTCAAATTTGGCCTCAAACACTTGACATACTTACTAGCTGTGTGACTTTGGGCAAGTCACTTAACCTCATTTGCCTACGAAAAAAATTTTTTTTATAACTATTTCAATATAATTGTTAACTAGGAAAAAATTATTCTCTATAGCTTTCAAAGATATCTTCCCATAAACTATCAGGTGAGTAGCAGTACTTCTGTTATAAACAAGGCCAAGTTGTTTAAATCAATTAAAGAACTGAATGGGTACATATGAGGAAGAAACTTGCAAAAAGTACTGGTTTCTCTAATACAAGAACCACAGAGACCAAGTTTGGTCGGTATCCAAAGTAATCATCTTGACCCTAAAGAAATTCTCATATACTTATGTGCCTTCAATAAGATTTCCCCTAACCCTCCCATACCTGAGGCTGATAGGGGTTTGCCTTTACCAAACTTAATAAAAAATAATTCTAATTATATCAAATTTAAGAACAGATTTGTTCCAACTCTCAACTCAAGACTCCAAAAATTCCTTCCTACTAAAAAGTAACAATAATAGCTACTTTGTGTGAACATTCTTGAAATCTGAGGTATGACTGAAAGTAGTGTCTTATGTGGATACCATACCAACCTGGAGCCCTTTCGAGTGTCATGGTAAAGACTTCGGCTGATTCTGGGTTTCTGTAAAGTTGAAGTTGGTGCAGGGGTGGAATTTCTCCAGTGGCCATTCACACTTTGACCAAATGTTCTTGGCTCAACCAGAAAACTGTCTGAGGAAGGGCTATCTGAAAGAGAAAAATTATGTATACCATAAATAACTATACCTGGTATTCTGTACATATTGCAGTCATGTTAATGTTCCAAGTAAAGTGGCAAATTAGGTATCTAAAGAAATTGAGTCTCAAATGCTAACAATGTTTACTTTTGCAAACCACAGTTGATTCTCAGTCTTGCTAACCTAAAACTTGATGAAGAAGATTAATCCTACTATAGCCATGTGCCTTATCTATAACCAATATGGCTTTAGGATGTACAATCAAAGTCAATATTTTACCCCAACTACATCTTGCAAGTAGGTAAAAGTTTAAGGAGCATTTTAATTAAAATGAAAAACATGAGTTACTTAATGAGCAGTTGGTGCCATTTCCTTTTTGTCAGGCCCTGTCTTCTCCCACCAAGGACCTTCTATAGAGAGGTGGTCTACTAAACACTCTCTAAAGCAAGGTAAACTCTGGCTCTCATGCAACAGAAATGACCTATCACCTGCACTGGAGACCTGCTTCGGTTTGTCCTCAAGCTGTTGAGGCACATGACTATTAGCTGTATAATTCTGAGGATTGCTAATTATTGATGCTGATTTTTCTAACCTGGGGACTGAAAGGAGCAATGGCTCTGAAATCCCACCTCTGCAGTCATTTACTAAGCAAGTCACTTTTCTCCTCTGCAAAATGAAGGACTGGGACTAGATCACATCTGAGGTCCCTTCCTATTCTAGCACTAATAGGACCAATTAGAAGCAGCAAGATGAAGCAGTAGCTAGAATGTCAGCCCTGGAATAATATGTTCAAACCCAACCTCAGACATTGACTAGTTATAGGACCATGGGCAAGTCACTTAACTTCACTTAATCTGTTTGCCTCGGTTTTCTCATCTGTAAAATCAGGATGAAAATAACACCTACTTCCTGGGGTTATTGTGAGGATTATAAGTCACTTAGCATAGTACTTGGCACTCTAAAGTAAGCACTCTATTAATGTTAGCCATAGGGACAGCTAGGTGGCACAGTGGATAGAGTGCTGGGCCTGGAGTAAGGAAGACTCCTCATAGTGAGTTCAAATCTGGCCTCAGACACTTACTACTAGCTGTGTGACCCTGGTCAAGTCACTTCACCCTGTTTGCCTCAGTTTCCTCATCTGGAAAATGAGCGGGAGAAGGAAATGGCAAACTATTCCAATATCCTTGCCAAAAAAACACCAAATGGGGTCATGAAGAGTTGGACGTGATCAAAAAAAGGACTTAATAACAACATTATTAGCTATTATTGTCTAAGGACAAAACTGCACCAAGTGATGTAGCACTTTTTATTTATTTGATAAGGTAAAGAAAATAGAGATAGTGAGATGGAAAATTTTTTCAAAGTAAAATTATGACATCTGTTTAAAATTACCTGTATTTAGGGTATATTTATAGAAAAAGGAACATTTATAGTACAATTGCTTTAAAAACTTGTATCAGTTGACATTTTGTCCTTCAAGATAAGGCTAAATAAACCTATGATCCTTTGATTAATCTGGAACTCATCCAACAAAATTAGCTGATAAAGAATTTTCCCCTCTATTCAACTATGGTGGCCTCCACTGTGTTGGTTGTGAAAAAGGCATGGAAATGGGAGTCAGAACACCCAGATTCATATCCCAGCTCAAGATCCAGAATCTGTGGGACTTTAGGTGAGTCATTTAAGTGCTCTAGGTCTCCGTTTTCTCATCTGCAAATCAAGAAGGATAGATGATACAATCTTTAAGACCCATTCTAAGCTCTAAATTATATGATCTTACAGAATGGAAATATCAGAATGATTATTATTGACTCATTTTCTAAACTATTCACAAATCCAAAGTTTCTTTCACAGAACTTTTTTCAAAATTCTACTATTTAGATTAGTACAAAATATTTCATCAATTAATTTTAGCTTAATGACAAGAAATTTGCATCAATGTGACTTCAAAATCCGATTGTAATATATTTTTCCTTTGTGTTAACGAAATTCTCAACACAATTTCCTAACAACTACATTCACCTGTTGGTGCTATCTTCATACAAAGTCAAAATAACAAGTCTCAAAAGCAATGCCATAAAAATCAAATCCTAAAATGCACAGTACAAGCTTGCACTGACCTTTATCCCTCACACTCCTAACCAAGAAATAGTCTCTAAGTACTGATGTCTATTTGAGGAATAAGTCTGTCAAGAAACCCAAATTATCCTGACAGGCATGAAATTTGAGACCACAGCTGATGCAGAGTGACCTTCCCAACAGTATGTAATAGAAGTTTCAGTCTCAAAGAATATGATACCAGGGAATCATTACATCCAGAATTAGCTGGTTTTATCAGGGTCTCAGTGAAATCATAGAATTCTCTTCAGCTGTTGAAGTGATACAGCAAAGCCAGACAAGGTCTAGCAGGGAGCACCCCAGACATTGTCTAGGAAGGGTTTTGACCTGGGATTCTGGCATTACAGAAAAGTCAAGAGTTGTAAATGTCATAGTTAAGACTACATATTAAGCAATAACTTGACAAAGAGGTGAGGATCAATGGATCACTTTTCCGGAGGTGCACTAAGTTTAGTATCCACTTAAAAACTACTGCAATAAAATATCTTCAAAGTAAATAGCATCCAAAAAGGCACTAAACTGTGCACACCCTTTGACCCAGTGATTCTACCACTAGGCCTATACTATGAAGAGATCAAAAAAGAGGTAGAGGACCCATATGTGAAAAAAATATAGCAGTTCTTTTTGTTAGGACCAAAAAAAACAACAGATAACAGAGGGGGGTGACTTTCAAATGGAAAAATGGCTGAACACATTTTGAAATATGAATATGATGGAATATTTCTGCATCACAAGAAAATGACAAAGAGGGGCGGTTAGGTGGCACAGTGAATAGAGCACCGGCCCTGGACTCAGGAGGACCTGAGTTCAAATGCTGTCTCAGACACTTAACGCTTACTAGCTGTGTGACCTTGGGCAAGTCACTTAACCCCATCTGCCCTCCAAAAAGCAAAAAAAGAAAAAGAAAATGACAAAGGGGGTGGTTTTCAGAGAAACCAGAGAAAGTTTGTATGAACTGGTACAAAGTGAAATGAGTAGAACCAGGAGAACAATTTATACAAAATCTTTGGAAGATTTAGGAATAATAAAGAAAAGGAAAGAAAAGAAAAGGTCACTGGAGTATTTTTTAATAAGTGATTCAAGCTGGACAGCATTGAAAGATCCATGTTAAATTTATTATATACTTAAAAAAAGAAAATCAAGCTATATATAATAAGGATTCATAGTTTCATGAAATATTTTTTCTGTTTTACATACATTGAAATGCTCGTTTTACTTAAGTTCAGAATTATTTTTTAAAAGCAAATGTTCTCATCTTAGTAAATGGTGTCTTGATAGCCTAAAAGGTTAATGCACCTTCAGAGCAATAACCTGTACCTCTAGAGCATAGGTACAAATTAAATCATTTTCATGCTAAGCTACTTTTCTTTGTTCAGAACAAAAACCTTTTGTCTTCCTTCTCAGGTGGTCTTAATCAAACAAAATGATTTAAGATTTAAGAATCTAAATGAGATTAATAGCTGACTCTAAGACTGAAACAAAGTTATTATTTTCCTATTATCAAGAATAACCTTTTGTTTTGTTCATGAAGAGCTCAGAAGCAGGCTTTTAAAAATAGGATAGGAAGAGGGCCTAGACCAGTGAGCTCACTAGTATGGGGAATTTCTGAGTGAGGTTACTCCCTCTACCAAAGCGGGTGTCTGGCACCTTCTTTTGCAACTTATGGTCTGAAGAGACCTAGGGAACTGAGATTACCCAGAGTCAGAGAGCCAGTATGTGTCAGAGACAGAATTTGAATCCAAGCGTTCTTGGCTCCAAGGCCAATTATTTATCCAATGCACCATATTGTTTTTCTTTTTAAAATATTGGTCTCAAATTGATAAAGATTTAGATTTTTAAAAATTTGATTCAAGAAGACAAGCATAAACTCTATGACTTACTAAAGAGTAATAATTGTTATGACTCCAGGGATCCCAGCTTACCCGACTATATTTCAGTCAGTCACCAAGCATTTATTAAGCACCTACTATGTGCCAGGCATTGTGTTAAATGAAGGAGATACAAAGGAAGATAAAAAAACAAAAACAAGTAAATAAACAAACAAAAAACCACCCAGTGCCTCTTCACAAGGAGTTCACAGTCCAACAAGGCAGATAACAAGTAAATAAGCTACTATGTACAAACATATTTGCAGGATAAATTAGAGATAATTAACAGAGCAAAAGCACTAGCATTAAGAGGGACTGGAAAAGGCTTCCAGTAGAAGGAGGGATTGTAGCTGGGAAGGAAAGAAGCCAAGGAAGCCAGAAGAAGGGGAGAAGATGGAGGGAAGCCAGAGATAAGATGGGAGAACATTCTAAACAGGGGAGAGAGCTAATGAAAATGCTTAAAATTGGGAGATGAAATGTTTTATGTGATGAAGAGCAAGGAAAAGAATTTCAGAATCAGAGAAGAAGCAAATATCAGTATATAGGCATTATGACAGGACAGAGAAACCAAGGACCTCCATTTGGTCTAATCAATTATCAAGAAGCAAGGCCAAGGCAACAAGGGTAGTAATTGTTTAAATAAATGAATAGGTCCAAAAGACAAAAACAAACAAACAAAAAATCCAGCAAGATACACAAAAGATTGGACATGAATAGACTGAAGGAGAAATTTTAAAATGAATACACAGTTAACAAGCAAGATTATACAAAAAAGCAAATGGGTAGGGTTATGAGGAAATATATCTTGGATTCAAATGGAAACATTAATCACACAAATCCTTTACTGATTGGCGAGTCAGTAAGACAGTGAAAAATTAGAATTTCAGACTTGGAAGAAATCTTAGAGATCATTTGGTTTAACCTCTTCATTTTGCATAAATTAACTAAAGCCCAGATAGGTTACATGATTTGCCCAACATCACATTTCCGATTAATGGCAGAATCATAACTAGAATATGAGACTCCTGATATCCAGTTCAGTGCTCTCTCTTCTACAAAGTCCAATTTAGAGATCAATGACTCTCAATCATGCTACTTCTCAATATACTTAGTATACCTCTTTTCTATGTGACCATCAGTTAGGAGGAAGGCAGAACATAGGCTGGCAGGCCAGGAAATAGGGACAGCCCAGAAGAATGTAGGCACCTGCCAACCATGGAATATAAAATGAACAAAAAGGAACAGCTATGACAGGTGCTAGAAAAAATGTATGGCTAATGTGTCAATGAACAAGACTGGGTCCGAGTAAAGTATCACTGTTCATGTTTAATTATTCCTGTTTTGTTTTTTATTGCAGTCCTCCTTCACTGGAGTTTTTAAGGATTTTTTGGAGATTCTCAGTGTATAGTTAAACCTTTTAAAACCCAAACACAGTTTCTCAAAGAATATATGTAGATTATGATAGGCCAAATATTAAGTTTTAAATCAATGCCATGTTCTCTGTACATCACCAAAAAAAAACCCAACTATAATTTTTTTCCAACTGCCACTGCTGTTCTCCCCACATAGAAATGTAACTGCAAAATAGGAGAATGGATTAGAAGAAAACTATCCAAACAGTTTGGTGACATGATGGATAGAGTTCTGGGCCTGGAATCAGGAAGACCTGAGTTCAAATCTGACCTCAGACACTTACTAGTAGTGTAACCTTGGGCAAATCACTTAATCCTATTTATCTGTTTCCTCATCTGTAAAATGAGCTGGAGAGGAAAATGGCAAACCACTCCAGCATCTTTTCAAGAAAACCCCAAATGGGGTCACAACTGACTGACCAAACATCTAAATAAAAACTTGAATTGAGCTGTGACTTGAATTGAAAAACAGCAACCAAAAGAGCTTTAAAGTAATGCTTTAAGAGAGAAATGACACATCATTCTTGACAATTGCTAAACTTTAAGTGATAGCAACTACATATGTCCTAGTAGAAAGAAATATACAGCATATTAAAAGTGTATTTTATGACTCCAAGAAATGCATCATACCTGAATAATAATTTGGGTTATATACTGTACTCCTTGTTGAACAAGTAAAGGATGGATCCAAATTTTCAGTCCTAGAAGGCAAAACCTACACAAAATAATGTTTTTTAAAATCAGATTTCAGATAATAAGATGTGAAGGAAGACACATATATTAAAAGAAAGTCTATTCACTGAGATTACAACATATGTTAGAAAGAAAGAAATTAAGCAAAAATCTGAGAAGGAAAAAAAATGGCAGCTTGATAAAGGGTTTGAAAAAGGACGGAAGGGGGGTAGCTAGGTGGCACAGTGAATAGAGCACCGACCCCGGAGTCAGGAGGACCTGAGCTCAAATCTGGCCTCAGACACCTAATACTTACTAGCCATGTGACCTTGGGCAACTCACTTGACCCCAACTGCCCTGCCTTCCCCCCTCCAAAATGCAAAAAAAGGCAAAAGGATGGATAATTCAAAAGCTGTTTTAAGATTTTATTTTAATTCAAAGCATGCTCATTAGTAAGGTACACACATCTTATGATATGAAATATATCCACTTATTTGAATAATGAATCTATTCTACATCCTTTTTGAGAAAGCTATAGCCTAAAGCACCAAAGAGAAAAACGTGGCTCACTAGTGGATACCACTTGCTTCCTAGAGGCTTTTGGGTAGAGACTATTGTAGACTATTTGGGTAGAGACTATTTTTGGGTAGAGAGAGACAGCTCAATTGGAAGTTCTCAGAACAGCTACATGCAGAAACATTTTCTTTACTGTTGCCCAGCAACTTTACTAATTTATTAGAGTACTTATGTTTATACTATAATACACAGTAAGTATCTATTAGGAATGTAACATGTTTCCTCAATGTTCTTGCCCCAAAGGTAAAATGTCTCATCGGCAAATTATCAAATGCTAAAATTTGCTCATTAATTATCTGTGAAAATTACATAATGGTCATTTGGACAGAGAAATATAACTATATTCAAGAAAAAATTTAAAAGAGAAAACATTTAAAATAAGTAAAGAAGTGATTCCAAACCTGGTGGTCAGAAAATGAAAGCTGGTTCTCTTGAAAACCTATCTCTGGCAGAAGATGTGTTTTGAATATGGTATTGTGGTTCACTAAAGTTGTTTTTCTAGACTCCATTCCCATAGTATCAGAAATCTCATCTGGGGGAAAAGAACACAAATTAGTCCATTTTACAATATGCCTCAATCTAAATTCTCTCCTGCTTGAAATCAAACTTTTTGTTATAACTTACTTTTTAATTTTATTGATGCATTATTTTATGCCACAATCACAAGCCAGGAACCTCTCCCCATAACCCTGTCCCCCACAACCAAACAAATGATAAGTTTTTTTAAAAACTTAATTTTTGGACACAACATAATTTGAGTGATTTCCAAAGATGATGTTATGAAACAATTCCACAATTAAGTGGAATCTCTCTCTAGCTACTCTAACCACTAGTAAGCCATTTTAATTTGAGCAAGAAAAAGGATTAAGTACAGAAATTGGCCTATTTACAGGTAGGGTGTACTACAGGCAAAGAAGCAGATAGAATCTTCAGAAGTACATAAAATGCCTTATTCAAGCATTAAAAATTAAGTATATTATTAAAAACCACACTTCCCCTCCCCAAAAAAACCTCCCACATTTTGCATTTAAATAAAAAATAAATCTATTTACACATTTTAAAACTTTATGCTATCAAATTTTTTTTGAAGAACGAACCTTTTTTGGTTTTTTTTTTTAACTTGTATCTCTTTCTTTGATTTTCTTTAAGACTTTCTTTACAAAGGAGAGTGAATCACCAACAGCTATGGCAATTTCCAGACTTCTCAACCCATAAATGCCAAAAAAAAAGTAAGAAGTCAGTCGGCAACTCTGTTGGAACTGGGTGGAGAAGAGCATGGTCTGGCCCCTGCCCCCAGAGAGAGAAGTGATGGAGGCCTGGCTGCTGCAGTTGCTGCTGCATGGCTGACTCCAGAGCTCCTGGCCTGCAGATTGTAGGAGGACCAAGCGACCATTCAGAGGGTAATAGCTTTTGCTTTAAACTGCTTGGATCTGGATCACGATCTTGGGTGGTAGTCCTGGGGTGTGTGGCCAGTGCACCAGACCTTGTGGGGGCTACAGAGAGGGTGCCCTCTTAATAGCTCTGGCAGCTGCGAAAACCCCAGTGATTTGGGACAAAGCTCTCTCCACTCTGGAAGCAGAGTTCTACTGTGGCAAAGAGCTCAAAAGTAACTGGCTGCCAATAGGAGCTAGCAGATGAACCACAAACAGACCACAGAATCCTTTTTTGGGGGACAAAAAGGATCAAAGCATGGAACGGGAGGGAAGACAATGAAGTCAGAACCCCTGCATCAAAAGCTTCCAAGAAAAATATGAATTGCTTATACACCATGGAGGAGCTCAAGAAGGATTTTGAAAATCAAGTAAGAGAAGTGGAGGAAAAATTGGGAAGAAAAATGAGAATGATGCAAGAAAATCAGGAAAAGCAAGTCAACAGCCTGCTAAAGGAGACCTAAAAAATACTGAAGAAAATAACACCTTAAAAAATACACTAACCCAAATGGCAAAAGAGTCCCAAAAAGCCAATGAGGAGAAGAACACCTTAAAAGCCGAATTTGCCAGATGGAAAAGGAATTTCAAAAACTCACTTAAGAGAATAACTCCTTCAAAATAAGACTGGAGCAAATGGAAGCTAATGCTTTTATGAGAAATCAAGATACTATAAAACAGATCCAAACAAATGAAAAAATGGAAGGCAATGTGAAATATCTCATTGGAAAAACCACTGACCTAGAAAATAGATCCAGGAGAGATAACTTAAAAATTACACGACTACCTGAAAGCCATGATCAAAAAATGAGCCTAGATAACATCTTTCAAGAAATTATCAAGGGGCGGCCAGGTAGCACAGAGAGTAAGAGCACCGGCTCCAGTGTAGGGACGATCTGGGGTTCAAATCCGGGCTCAGACACTTAGCACCTACTCAGAAACACCTGGCTATGTAACCTTGAGCAAGTTACTTAACCCCAATTGCTTAGGGGCGGCCAGCTGGCTCAGTGAGTAAGAGCACCGGCTCCAATGTTGGGATGACCTGGGGTTCAAATCTGGGCTCAGATACTTAGCACCACACCCAGAAATAACTGGCCATGTAACCTTGAGCAAGTTACTTAACCCCGATTGCTTTAAAAAAAAAAAAAAGAAATTATCAAGCAAAATTGCTCTGATATTCAAGAACCAGAGGGCAAAATAGAAATTGAAAGAATTCACTGATCACCTCTTGAAAAACATCCCAAAAAGAAAACTAGGAATATTATAGCCAAAATCCAGAATTCCCAGGTCAACCAGAAAATACGGCAAGAAGTCAGGAAGAAAAAATTTGAGTATTGTGGAAACAAAATCAGGATAACACAAGATGTAGAAGCTTCTATATTAAGGGATTGGAGGGCTTGGAATATGATATTCCAGAGGTCAAAGGAGCTGGAATTAAAATCAAGAATCACCTATCCAACAAAACTGAGTATAATGTTTCAGGGAAAAAATATGGTCATTCAATGAAATAGAGGATTTTTAAGCATTCTTGATAAAAAAAACCAGAGCTGAACAGAAAATCTGACTTTCAAATACAAGAAGCAAGAGAAGCATGAGGAGGTAAACTGGAAAAAGAAATCATAAGGAACTTATTAAAGTTGATCTATTTACATTCCTACATGGAAAAATAATTGTAACTCGTAAGACTTATCTCATTATGAGGATATCTGAAGGGAATATATGTGTGTGTGTGTGTGTGTATACACACACACGCATATATATGTATAGGAGGGCGTATGTATGTATAAATATATATGTGAGCGTGTGCATATGTATGTACATGCATACACAGAGGGCACAGGATCAGTTGAATATGAAGGGATATCTAAAAAAATAAAATTAAGAGGTGAGGGAAGAATATATTGGGAGAAGGAGAAAGGAAGAGATAGATTAGGGTAAATTATCTCATATAAAAGAGCCAAGAAAAAACTGTTACAATGGAGGGGAAGAGCAGAAAGGTGAAAGGGAATGGAACAGCCTTACTCTCATTGAATTTGGCTTAAGGAGGGAATAACATACACACTCAATTGGGTATCTTATCCTACAGGAAAACAGAAGGGAAGGGGATAAGAGGAGGAAGGAGAGAAGGGAGGGCAGATTGGGGGAGAGGGTAGTTAGAAGCAAACATTTTTGAAAAGGGACAGGGTCAAAGGAGAAAATAGAATAAGTAGGGGGTGGGATAAGGATGAAGGGAATTATAGTTAAGTCTTTTACAATATGACTACTATGGAAATGTTTTGTGTAACTATACGTGTACCTGTATTGAATTGCTTATCTTCCCAGTGGCGGTGGGTGAGGAGGAAAAAAGGGAAAAAAATCTGGAACTCAAAGTTTTAAAAATGAATGTTTTAAAAAAAATTGATTTTTACATGCAACTGGGAAATAAGATATACAGGCACTGGGGTACAGAAATCCATCTTGCCCTACTAGAGGCAAGATATAAGAGGGAGGACGTAAGAGAGAACAAATTGGGGGAAGGGGTATCAGTTGGTTCACTATTTTGGGATGGAGAGAAAAATTTGCAACTCAAGATCTTGTGGAAATGAATGTTGAAAACTAAAATAAAGTGGAAAAAAAGACTTTCTTTACAATAAGTATCCCCAGAAGGTATAAGTGGGGCTTAACAGATAAATTTACATCAGTCAATCACCAATATAGAGTAAGGCCATTATTTCCGCTACAAAATAAATTCAATTGGACATATATAGGAAATAGAAGCAAGGGCAGGTAACCAATGATAAATGCAAAAGAGTAAAAATGGTAACAGGAATCCTAAAGCTAAGAGGTTGATGGTGAATACTAAAGACAACAAAAAGAAGCTTTCTAGTTATAATGGGACAGAAATGATAAAAAAAGGGACAAGATCACTACTCAATGTGGATGGAATGACAAAGAATGACAGAAAAGGCATGAGTATATCCAACCTTTATTTTGCCTCCATCTTCTCTACCAAGAAAAAAAAATCTTTGGGCCATAAAAGATAGAATCAAAATGATTAGCAGGAAGGTGAAATGCATATGAAGTTCATGATAGGTGAGGTGATCAAAAAGCACCCAGCTCTCCTCAAGCAGTTCAAGGTTTTAGGTCCTAACAAACTGCATCCCACGGTAATGACAGAATTTGTGCACAGGTGACTACAGAAGTACAATCAGTGATCCAGCAAAAATCACGGAGAGGGGAAAATATGCCACAAACCTGAAGGCAAGAAAATATAATACTAATTTTGAAATAAAAAAAGATCGTAGTCTTCATATTAAAGCCAAGAGGGCTTGACCAATTCCTGGCAAAATTTTAGATTATATGATTTTAGAAAGAGAAGTGGTGCTCTCTAAGAGTAAGCATTGCTTCATCAATAGGTCATGGAAGATGAATCTCATTCCCTGCTTTGTAAGAGTTACCAGTTACTCAAACACTGATAATGAATGCTGGGATTTCTCCCAGGTATTTGCTAAAGTTTCTTACAATATCCTATTGGACAAAATAGGGAGATGTGGGTTAAATAACTGTATAGTTAGGTAGGTTCTGAATTGTTTGAATAGCTGGATCCAAAGAATAAGAAGCAAAGGGTCTACAACAATCTGAAAAGAGGTTTACAGTGGAGTGTCCCAGGAATTTGTTCTGGGCCTTGTACAGCATCTTTTATCATTGTATTGGTTGAAAGTACAAATAGTTTACTTGTCCAGCTGGCAGATGACAGAAAGCTGGGAAGGAAAGTTAACATGTTAAAAAACAGAGATGGATTCTAAAAAGATTTCAACAGAATAGAAGGATGGGCTGAATCAAAGAAGAAAAAACTGGTTAAGGATAAATGTCAAATTTTGCCCTTAGATTCAAAAGTAAAATGTTCAAGGATAGAACAAGGGAAGTATGGTCAAAAAACTGTGTGTGTAAAAAGAGTTCTGGGAGTCTGAGTCAACTGTAAACTTAATTAGCACTGTGAAATGACAGCCAAAAATCTAACTCTATCTTAGACTGCATTAATAAAGGCAGAGTATCTATAGAGATGATACTCTCCCTTGTACTCTGTGCTATTTAAAATGTTTTGAGGGCTCTGTTCAGTTCTAGCCACATTTTAGGAAGGAAAGTGACAACCTGAATATATAACGAGCAGAGTCACTATGATGGTGAGGAGCCTGAAGAACACAATTACTAGATTCAAATGAAAGTACTGGGAATGCATAGTCTTGAGAAGAAAAAGTATAGAAGGGACACGAGTTATCTTCAAGTACCTCAGAGCAGTTATATAGAAAAGGGATTTTCTGTCTTAGAGGATGGGACCAAAGAAACTGAGCCGTTTCTAGAGATAGTGGATTTCCCCATCATTGGAGATCTGCATGTGAAGGCTAAATGCCTACTTGCTGAGGATATTGTGGAAGGAATTCCTATTCACTAAGTACTGTCCTAGATAACCTGTGAGGTACCTTCCAACTCTGAGATTAGTTCTGTGACTCAGTGCTATTTGTTATTAACCAGACAGATGTAGCCTAAATTGGTAGCCTAACATGGAAATTCAATGAGAAACAAACAATATGGTAGAGGAGGGAGGAGGGAAGATAGGGAGGGGATGTTGTAAAGAGGAGATGGAAGAGAAGAAAATGAGAAAAAGAACTGAAAGAAAGGAAGTAAGGAGGGAACTAACAGAATATAAACATCACAGGATATAGTAAGTTATAATCTTACAGCTTTTTATAGCCAATCTCAAATTCCTTTCAAATTGGCTACCAGTAGATTCTTACATTGATCTCTTCTACAGAAAAAAAAGTAGACTGCTATGAACTAAACAGTGGGAAATATTATAGCCACAAGATTTCCCAAGACTATATAAATGGAACCAAAAATTCACATAAAGCAGATTTACTGTACTTTGCTTTCTTCTATAGGAGAAATTAGAAGATGCCTCTTAAATGTTCTATTTAAAAACTCCTTATCAAAATAAGGTTTGTGTACATATTAAATAATTAGAAGTGAAAAAGCACTTAAAATTACCATCAAGTACAAAGATAAAAACCCTAGAACTATAAGAAAAGATCGTTCTCTTAAGTCTAGTGCAGTTGAGTTGTCATAGGAGTTAATACTTCTACCTTCATATGGTTGTTCTTACCCATGTCAAGTCTTCTCACATCACATAATTCAGAGAATATACAGGGTCCTAGAAAAGACAGTACACAAAGGAATATTGATTATGCTTTTTTATACACACACATTTATAATAGTAGTATAAGAAGCTATAGGAGGGGGGCGGCCAGGTAGCACAGCAAGTAAGAGCACCGGCTCCAGTGTTGAGAAGACCTGGAGATCGAATCCCGGGCTCAGACACTTAGCACCCACCCAGAAACACCTGGCCTTGTAACCTTGAGCAAGTTACTTAACCCCAATTGCTTAGGGGCGGCCAGGTGGCTCAGCGTGTAAGAGTACCGGCTCCAGTGTTGGGACGACCTGGAGATCGAATCCTGGGCTCAGACACTCAGCACCACACCCAGAAATAACTGGCCGTGTAACCTTGAGCAAGTTACTTAACCCCAATTGCTAAAAAAAAAAAAAAAAAAAAAAAAAAAGAAGCTATAGGAGGATAAGTTAGTCTTTGTGTTCCTTGTAAATAGTTAAAAGCAAATAAACATAACACAAGGGGGAACTGGCCCCATTTCTGTCAAATACAAAATGAAGAGTTGGGTTAGATCAGGAGTTCTTAACCATCTTTGTGCCATGTAACCTGGTGGGAATCTGATGAAGCCTATGGACTTCTCAGAAAGATGTTTTTAAATTTATAAAATAAAATATATAGTATTACAAAGAAAAGTAACTATATTGAAATAGTTATCTAAATATTTTTTTAAAAAGATCAAAGATGTCAGGTCAAGAAGCCCTGGAAGAGATGGCTTAAAGTCCCTTCCAACTTTAGATCTATGACCCTATGACTCTATGACAGGAAAATAAATGATTAGAAAGTAATAAAACTAAGCTGGAGTAAAGTAAAACTATCTCTTATGCTACAAATGTGGAATCTAGAAGGGACATCAGAGATCACTAGTCTAACCTCCTCATTTTACAAATGAGGAAACTGAGGACCAGAGAGTAAGTTAAACCATTTATCTGCAGTCACACAACTTGCATAAAGCTAAAAAGTCAAAATTAGAATTCAAGTCTTCTTACTTACCATGGTTTAGTGCTTTCTCCAATATAGCAGACTAAGCCTACCATCTAATTCAGGCAGTTTTATCTAAAATCGACTCTGAAGGACTTTCTTAGTTCATACATGTATCTAATCATAAATTATACACAGATAGAAAGATTGATAGGTAAAAGTCTGGCAGTGTTTCAGGCAGTATATAATTCTCTGCCTCTTCTCTGATTGATATTAACAGACATGCCCTAAGATGAAATAATGCATAATATACAGTAGAAAGATTACATAACATGAAATGTAATGTAATAACATGTATAACATACTGCACAACTTCTTCTTAGAACTATTAAAGATCCAAGTGTCTGATCACTTAGATGTGTTAAAAAGGTGTCCCCAGGTAGAACTGAAGTTTTAAAGTTGCTTAATGAACCAGACTCTCCCTCTCAAAAGATAAAAGACACTGTTCCCAACCACCCTGCCCCCACATTTTCTTTTAAAAACGTCTTCAGATCTTGGTTAAGAAGAGAAAATAAGATTTGTCATAGAATTAAAGTAGCTTTTTCTCAGTTCACTCCATCAGGCAAGTCACTCAATAACCAACTTTCACTATTCACTCTCTACTCACCTTAAAAACAACAGCCCTAAAAAAATTCTTCAGAACCCCCTTTCCCTTTTCCCAACCTGCTTAGAGGATGCTTCTTCAGAACCAATTTCAGGAAAGCAACAACAATCTTTTTTTTTTTTGCCTTTTTTTTGGAGGGCAATTGGGGTTAAGTGACTTGCCCAAAGTCACATGGCTAGTAAGTGTGTCAAGTGTCTGAGGCTACATTTGAACTCAGGTCCTCCTGACTCCAGGGCCGGTGCTCTATTCACTGCACCACCTAGGCGCCCCTAGCAACAACAATCTTTAACTTCACTGTCTACTCCACTTTTCCACAGAACTGGTACTCATTCCTTAAATACATTTTTCTGGAATAATGACCAAGTCAATTCTGCCAATTGTTCCTATATAAGATGTGTCAACCTATTCCCAGTTGTCCCCATTCACCAGCTCTCTAACTTTATGGGGCAAAGTACCCCTTTCTAGACACCATATGCACAAAATTTGTTTGTTTATGCATTCATCCTCTCACTGCAAAAAAACAAAACAAAACTCTTTTTTAGGACAGAAAGGTTCCACTTCAAATTCCCCATTCTATGGTTTTTTATGTTTTAGTGAGATGGAAGTAAAAAGGAAAATAGTCTTTCTTCTAAATTCCAGCACCATTCAACCTTTCCCCCAAAAGCCACTAGAATACAATGTGACCGTTGCTTGGGGATTTGGGGGAGGGAGGATTGTGGAACACATTTTTAAAAAATAAATGTATACAGTTTGTTCCCTCTCCACAGAATGTGTATTTACTTTGTTATAAGTCACGTATGTACAATTTATGTTCAAAGACTTCAATCAATCAATAAACATTTATTAAGCACCTAATATGTGCCTGGCACCACACTAAGTGCTGGGGACACAAAAGAGGCAAAAGACAGTGCCCTCAAGGAGCTTCCAATCCAATGGGAGAGACAACATACAAATGAATATATACAAATCAAGTCAAATATAGGGTAAGTAGAAAATAATTAACAGAGGAAAGGCACTGAAATTAAGAGAGGTTGGGGAAGGCTTCTAGTAGGTATGATTTTAGTTGGGATTTAAAGGAAGCAAGGCAGGTCAGTAGTCAAAGTGAAGGAGGAAGAGTGTTTTAGACATAGAGGATAGCCAGAGAAAATGCCCAGAGCCAAGAGATGGACTGTCTTGTTTGTGGAACAGTCAAGAGGCCACTGTCACTGGTGTGGTTGAGAGAAAGGTTTAAGAAGACTGAATAAACAGGAGGGAGATAAAAAATGGCTTTGAATGCCAAACAGAGCATTTTGTATTTAATCCTGAAGGCAAAGAGGAGGTGACATAATCAGACATGGGATTTAAGGAAAATTACTTTAGTGGCTGAATGGAAAATGGCCTGCAGTGGCAGGGAGACCTACCAATAGGCTATTCTAATAGTCCAGATGTGATGGTATGTAATAGCACTAGAGAGATAGCAGTATCAGGGGAGAGAAGGATGTGTATTCAAGAGATGTTGTAGAAGTAAAATCGACAGGCCTTGACAACAGATTGGATAAGGGGACATGAGAGACAGTGAGGAGTCACAGATGACTCCTGTGTTGTAGGCCTGAGAGACAGGAGGATGGGATGGTGTTGCCTTCTATAATAATAGGGAAGATTGGGCAGTGGGAGGGGTGGGGGGAGAGTACAGTTAAGGTGAAAGATGGTGAGTTTCATTTTGGACATATTAAGTTTAAGATGTCTACTAGACATCCAATTTGAGATGTCTGAAAGGCAGTTGGAGATGCAAGACTGGAGGTCAGCAGAGAGGCTGGTGAAGGACAGGTAGATTTGAGAATCATCAGCATAAAGATGGTAATTAAATCCATGGGAGCTGATAAGATCAATAAATGAAGTAGTATAGAAGGAGAAAAGAAGTGGAGATAGAACCCTGTGGACCACCTATGGTTAGATAATGTGATCTGGATAAGGATCCAGCAAAGAAAACTGAGAAAATGAGATCAGACAGCTAGAAGAAGAACCAAGAGATAGTGGTGTCCCAAAAATCCAGAGAGAAGAGAGTATCAAAAATAGAAGGATCAAGTGTCAAAGTCTCTACAGAGAGGTCAAAGAGAATGAGGACTGAGAAAAGGCCATTGAATCCGACAACTAAGAGATCATTAATAACTTTGGAGAGAGCAGTTTCTGAAGGAACCATTGTAATATGGTCTTTTTGAGTTTAGCTACAAAGGACAGAAGAGATAGGATTATAGTAGGGGAGACATGGATATGTTTGTATGCAACAGGAAATGAACCAATAGGCAGGGAGAGACTGAAAATAAGTTTACTTCAGGGTAGAATAACCCAAAGAAATAAACATAGTTTTCAAAGGAGAAAAAATGGAACATGAAAATTTCAAGGTTTGCTTAGGGTTCACAAATATCTTGACAATTCTAATGATGACCTCTGGTGCTGCTCTAACCTAAGTAGTTTGGGAGATTCTCTGAAGTTTCAACAAAATTAATTGGTTAAAAATGTACATTAATGGGGCGGCCAGGTGGCTCAGCGAGAAAGAGCACGGGCTCCAGTGTCGGGATGACCTGGATCAAATCCGGGCTCAGATACTCAGCACCACACCCAGAAATAACTGGCCGTGTAACCTTGAGCAAGTTACTTAACCCCGATTGCTTTAAAAAAAAAAAGTACATTAAAACCATCTCTCGGGCAGCTAGGTGGCACAGTGAGTAGAGTGCTGGCCCTGGAGTCAGGAGGACCTGAGTTCGTATCCAGCCTCAGACACTTAACACACACAAACAAAAAACCTAGCCGTGTGACCTTGGGCAAGTTACTTAAACCCAACTGCCCTCCAAAAAGCAAAAAAAACAAACAAACAAAAAAACCATCTCTCGAATGTTAGACTATATCATGTTCATCAAAAGAGAAGAAAAACTCTAGTGGGGAAAAATTTGTCTAGAAAGAACTCTAGAATAACAACAATTCCAATTTTTCTTGCTGTCAGTGAAATAATGAATTTGGCATACAGGATAAGTGCTGCCCAGGTCCCATGGTTGTATGCATCCAACTGACCAACTCCTCTCAAGTGAATTATTACATTCTGAAATTGCTAACAATTCTGTCATAATTTTACATCACTTTAAGAAACCTAGGAGTCCTAAAACTTTAGAAATAGCACCTTAAAAGTTCTATTTAACTAATAGGGGGCAAAAACCTCCCAGAATTGATAGACTGGGTTCCCCTCAGCAATGCAAGGTTATAAGACAACTCCAAAGGGCTCATGATGGAAAAGGCTATCCACATCCAGAGAAAGAATTACGGAGTCTGAACGCAAATTGAAGCAAACTGCTTGCTCTCTGTTTCATTTTGTTTTGTTTCTTCTTCCTTGTTTTTCATTCCATTGGTTATAATTCTTCTTTACAATTTGACTAATGTTTAATGTGTAGATATATGTAGAACCTATATTGGATTGCATGCCACCATGGTGGGAGGGTGGAGATGGGGGGGGAGAAAAGTTGGAACTCAAAAACTTGCGGAACTGAATGTTGCAAACTAATAGTAAATACTTTTTTTTAAGTGAAAAAAAAAGGGGGGGGGCAGCTAGGTGGCACAGTGAATAGAGCTCGGGCCCTGGAGTCAGGAGGACCTGAGTTCAAATGCAGCCTCAGACACTTGACATACTTTGCTAGCCATGTGACTTTGGACAAGTCACTTAACCCCAATTGCCCTCCAAAAAAAAAAGCAAAAAAAAAAAACATACTATCTAAGTCTGAGCAGCATCAGAGGTTATCACTATAGCTAAAGGCAAAAAGGCTTATCCGTGGTCATACAGGTATTAATAGTACTAGAATTAACAGTGATAAGTGCCAAAAAGAGATGGAGCATGAGGACTGAGAAAAGACTATAGTTTTGGCTGGATGAAGTCATTAGTTATTTTTAAGCAGTTTTATTAAGGTGAGGAGAGTAGAAGCAAACTGAAAGGAATGAAGGAAATAGTGTGGTTCGAGGGCAAGAGCAGTAGATTTAGGGTCAGAAGACCTGCTATTGGCCTGCTGTGGGCAAGTCCCTTTCCCTCTAGTTCTCAATTTCTTCATCTGTAAAAGAAGGGAGGTGGACTCCTAAGGTCTTCCTGTCTTAGTTCTTTTGCCTCCCTGACCTGAGTTCATGAACTTTATGACTGAGTTCATAAAGCTGCCAGACATCCTTCCTCAAAGATACATTTGGTCAGGATATTCTTTTGTTCAAAAATCTCCAGTGAGTGGCTTCTTATTGCCTATCAAATAAAGTTAAAATTCTTCTGTCTAATATTCAAGGTCTTTCACAATTTGACATTACCTTGTTTTTCAAGTTTTATCTCACACTACTCCTAAGTCATTCTGTCAGACTTGTCTGGAGCACAGAATACAGGATGTCCCTAAAGTCTGAACACATAGGAAATTTCATTAACTATGCATATTTTCAAGAAATTAAATGAAATTTTCAACAACATTTTATTAAATTTATTTAATTAGTATAAATGAGATTTCACAGGAAGACATAGTAGACACACAGTAAATCTCATTAATTAATGAAATTAAGTTAATCTCATTAATATGGAAAATAGTCCCCAATAGCCAATGAAAGCTTTTATTCCATATGAAATTGTCATGGCTAAAAAAAAAAAATGCTAATTAGACGTTGTTGAAAATTTCATTCATTTCATTTCTTGAAAATATGCATAGTTAATGAGATTTCCTATGTGTCCAGACTTAAGGAAATCCCTGAATATTTTTTGCCCCTTACCACCTAAGACCTATTCATTAGCCAAGGTCTAGCTCAAATGCCATTTCCCTCACCAATTCCAACAACTGAAGAGTGGTTGAGTATGATGTGGTATATGAAGATGAATCTTTTTGTGCTATAAAAAAATGAGGAAACAAATGATTTTAAAAAGACACGGAAAGACTTCTATGAACTGATATAAAGTGACCTGAGCAAAACCAGAACAATGTATATCAATATTCGAAAAATGAGCAGTTTTGAGGTTTTTTTGTAAACTGATAAAATAAGCAAAACCAGGACAATTTATACAATGACAATGATGCTATAAAAACAAACAACTCTGAAAGCTTTAAAAACTATGATCAATACAGTTACCATTCATGATTCCAAAGGATTAATGAAACATGCTATCCCTGACAGAGAAATGATAGATCTGGGGTACAGAATAAGACATATGACTATGCATATATGTTAAAAGAAATCTGTCTTTTTTCTTGTGCTTCTTCCCCAATGGGGTGGGGATAGGAAAGAAAATAGATTTCTGCTATTTTTTTTTTAAATAGAGATGGGAAGTGCTACAGATGTGAATGCTGTATGCACTCTCAGATGAAATCTCTGTATTATTAAGTTTGCTTAACTGTTTTACTTTGTTACAAGAAACTTCTCATAAAGTTGGAGTAAACTATAAATGCATGTAATGTAAAAACAAAACATATCAATAAAACTTAAAGTGACAAAAGAACGAAAACAGCATATAACTTTTTAAGACCCTGCACTGTGCTTCTCTAATTACATACTATACTTGACAGAATAATTTTTCAGGCTTTCAAGTATCACATTTTTTACTACTGTTTGATATTTTGCTTATTGTTGTGTATTGGGTCATCTTCTCACCAAAACTTTGTAATTTCCCTCAGGGTGTCTCCCTCTTGGAATGCCATACTTTACTGCTTGGACTTTACTCAGGTAGGCAACTAAGACCAAAGGGCATTGAACAACAAAATGACAAATCAGATCTGTGCATGAGAAAGATAAATTAATCTTATCTATCAAGTTAAACAGGCTGTGAAGAATGATTTTGAAAGGATGATGGGAGACTAGAGGCTGGGAGATGATGGAGGAGTTTATGGCAAAAGTCCAGGCTGATGGTAATGAAGGCATGCAACAGGATGGCAACAGGACAAAGAAGGGAATAGCTCTGAATGTAAGAGTTAGCATTTATATTGGCTTTAACATTTGCAAAGCACTTTACATGTTATTTAATTAGAACTTTGCAACACCCTGTCTGGTTTGATACTATTATTATCTCCATTTAACAGTATAGGAAACTGACAAATGGAGGTTAAGTGACTTGGCCAGTCACACAGCTTGTCAGTGACTGAGGCAGGATTCAAACTCAGGTCTGCCTAGTTACGGGTCCATTCTATCCACTGTACTACATAGCTTAGAGTGGCATACCAAGTGGATGTGGAAGGTAAGGGAAACAGAAGCGTCAAAGAAAACAAAGGTTTCAACCACAGATAATCGATTAATTGTAATACAATTGAAAGAAATAGTATAACAGGGAATGGCGTTGTTGTTGAGTTGTGTCTACCTCTCCATGACCCCTTTGGGGTTTTCTTGGCAGAGATACTGGAGTCGTTTGCCATTTCCTTCTCCAGCTCATTTTACAAATAAAAAAAAAAAAGAGGCAAACAGGGTTAAGTGACTTGCCCAGTGTCACACACCCATTAAGGGTCTGAGGCTGAATATGAACTTAGCTATTCCTGATTCTAGGTCACCTAGCTGCCACAATAGTTTTGTAGGGTAATGTAATCTTTTCTGTATATGATGAATGTAGGTCCCTCAACAACATTTGGGTAGAAATGTTTCTGGGGAGGAGCTGGAGCTGAACATATAGACAAGGGAGACACCTGCACAGCAGAGCTATGGTAGTGAATAAATAAGATCAGTAAAGAAGAGAGCAGAGAGAGAATGGAAAGCCAAAGAATCTTAGAAAATGTCTGATTTAACAGGTTAGGAGAAAACCCTAAGAGAGAAAAGAGTGAAAAGAGGATAAAAGAGGAGGAAACCCAGACTTCTAAAGATGCTGAAGGAGTATAAGATGGTCAACAAGTGTCCAATGCTGTAATGAGGTGAAAGAGGAAGAAAAATGAAGGAGAATCATTGAACCTTTAACAAAATGAGAATGATTTCCATGGGGCATTGAGAAAGGAAGACAGATTACAGCAGGCTTAGAAGAGGTTAGGTTTCTTTGGAAACATCCTACATAGAGTACTTTTTAAGAGGCAAGGCAGTGAAGAGAAGGAAAAGTATAAAACGAAAAACTCCGTAAGAGTAGAAAGGCTAGTGGATTGGGGAGACCAAATATATTAGTTCAGGTAATAGAAAGGAACAAAGAACCTTGGTTATTCACCCAGAGTCACAAAGCTAGTAGGTGTCAGAAATAGAATTTCAGCCTAAGTCTCTCCTGATTCCAATCTCTTTCTACTAGATCATGATGTCTCTAAGGAATAGATCATTTTCTCATCCAAGGCAATTCCAAAAGACTTATGATGGACAATGCTAACCACATTCAGAGAAAGAACTATGGAGTCTGAATGCAGGATGAAGCATACTAGTTTCACTTTTTTTTGTTTTTTATTTCTCATGGTTTTTCCCTTTTGTTCTGATTCTTCTTTCACAACATGACTAATGTGGAAATATGTTTAACATGATTGTACAAGTATAACCTATATCAGATTGCTTACTGTCTTGGGGAGGAGGAAAGTGAGGGAGAAAAATCTGGATCTCAAAATTTTACAAAAATAAATACTGAAAACTATCTTTATATGTAATTGGTAAAAAAAATGCTACAAATAAATACTGGAAATTAAAAAAAGGAATAGATCATTTTCATTTGGGAGGGAGAAGAAAAGGGGGAAGGATTAATGGTAAGAAGAGGTAGCCAATGAAGGCTTCATAAGAGATGTGTCTTCAAAGTCAGGGCTTCAATGAAAGAAGATGGACATGGTAGAGGTGGTTGAAGAGGGGAAACAGTTAATTCAAA
>NW_027185811.1:4514750-4633934 GCF_028583685.1 Petaurus breviceps papuanus | reverse complement strand
AGAGAAGAGAAGAGAAGAGAAGAGAAGAGAAGAGAAGAGAAGAGAAGAGAAGAGAAGAGAAGAGAAGAGAAGAGAAGAGAAGAGAAGAGAACATAGAAGCAAAGGCCTAGAGGCAGGATGAGAATAGGTGGTGAACTGCAGAGTAGGAAGTAGTCCAGTTTGGCTAGAAAAAGTAATAATGAGAAGGCTGGAAAAACAGGTTCAAGCCTCACTATAGAAAGCCTTAAATTCTAGAACCTGTTTATAGTTCACTGAGTAGGCATGGGGAGTCAGTGGAGGGGTGTGACCAATGGCATGATCACTAGAACTCAGTAAATTACTTGGGCAGTAGGGTAGAGGATGCATTGGAAAAGGAACAGACTGAAGACAGAAGAAAACAGCTAGAAGGCTATTACAATCTAAGCGAGAAGAGATGAGGACATGAACTAATTAAGGCAGTTGCACTGGGAAAGGAGAGGAGATTGGATATACAGGTAAGGAAAAGGGAAGTGTAGATATTAGAGAGAGAGAAAGGCTTATGGGACATAATGATGATTTCAGTTTTAGACATACTCCATCTGAGGTGATAAGTGGATTTAATTCAGTAAGCACTTATTATGATTTTCCATGTGCTAAGAGTAAGTTCCCAACATAGTCTCCAACCTCAAAGAGCTTACAATCAAATAGGTATGTAGATCAGTAAGTATGCTACAGATTAGAATGTGAAAGCTGCAAAGATGAGAGCTAGTCAAAAATATTAGACAATTTGGAGAGGAAGAGCTTACTTTTACTTGGAGAGTAGGAGAGGGCAGAGAAAACTTCCAGGGGTTGATGGCACCTCAGCTGAACTTAGAGAAAGTTGACAAGAGGAAGATGTGTGAAGAGTCTCAGGAATGGAGTATGATGACCTACACATCCGTAGAGGGACAAGAGATGACACGGTGACAACAAGGAAACAGTCCAAGGCATACTGGAACACACACGGCATTCATATCAAGAAGCATTTATTAAGAAGAAATAAAAGTTATCTATAGTCATATGAAAAAATGCTCTAAATCACTACTGATTAGAGAAATGCAAACTGAAACAACCCTGAGGTACCACCTCATCCATATCAGATTGGCTAACATGACAGAAAAAGAAAAACGACAAATGCTGAAGGGGATATGGAAAAATTGGGACACTAATGAACTGCTGGTGGAGTTCTAAACTGGTCCAACCACTTTGGAGAAGAACACTTTGGAACTTCAATCAATATCAAATTGCTTACCTTTTCAACCAGGAGGGAGCGAAAGAGAAAATTTGGAACTCAAAATTTTTTTAAATGATTGTTAAAAAGTTTTACATGTAATTGGGAAATATTTAATGAAACAAATAAACATGATTTAAAGAAAAAAAGAAAGCAGATTTATTAAGTGCCTACTACATACAAAGTTCTGTGCTAGGTTCTGAGAAAACAAAGCCAAAAAATATCCATCTTCAAGGAGATTACACAAGGTGAAGACACAAGGTACAAAGAGATTAAGTAGGATCAGGAGAGGCTACATATAAGAAGCAGTACCTAAGTTAAACCTTGAAAAAAACTAAGGTGTAAGAGGTAAAGCGTCTATGAAAACCACCTTACAAAGGCATAGGGAAACAGGAGACGGAAGGCCAAGAATAGGGAACAGCAAATAGACTGATTTGGTTAAAACATGGAGTGCAAGAAGGAAAATAATTTGGACTAAGATTGGAAAGGTCAGCTTTTCCCCATTTGTGAAGGGCTTTCTTTATATGCCAAACTAAGGTGTCTATATTTTAACCTTCATTCTCTAAGTCATGTAAAACATAGAGAGAAGAGAGATGATACACTAGAGCATTTAGAAGCCTATTATGATCATCTATCCAAGAAGTGATAAAGGTCTGACAAGGTGATAGCACTATGAATGGGGAGGACACATCCCAGATATTTAGTAGAACTGCAAAACCTGGCAAATGACTGGATATGTGAGAATGACAAAAATAATCAAAGATAATAGGTTTGGTTTGATTTTGCAGAGTAAGAGATAGTGGAGTTATACCTGTGGCTTTACTGGCATAAGGAATTTCTGGTACCACAACTCCCGTCAGTGAAGCAGATGGGCAACATTTGTGTAATTTAAAGAGTCTTAAGAGCTACTCGGGAATTACCTGGGACATTGACTTGCTCAGTCACATAGCTACTATGTATCAGAAGCAGGACTTGAACTCAGATTTTCCTGAAAGGCTACCACCCATTCACTATGCTACCTCTCAAAATTAAGGGTAGTATCATATTATTAAATCGATATAAATTGAAATGCCACATCAACCCCATACTACTATGCAACTTTGAGAAAGTCATTTAGTCTCTGCAAAATCCAGTTTTCTTATCTATATAATGTAAAAGTTGAACAAAGTAGTATCTTAAGTCTTTTTTATTTCAGACCTTCTAACTCTGTGATTCTCCTTATTTTAGAAAAGTGAGGTAGTTTGCTTTTAGAAGAATGATGTATAACTCACTCATGTAAAGGAACCCTTTAACTTTCTTCTTGAATATGTGTGACAAGTATTCTGGTATATTTATGCTGCTACAATGAAGAGAAAGAGGGAAAAAAATAGGAAGCTGCATACATATAATAATAAGTCACATACATATAAAGTAACAAAAATGGCAGGGGGGAAGGAAGCACAACACATATTGAGAAGGGTGGTACAGAGAATGCTATTTAGTAATTAGTTATCAAGAGGGTGACACTAGAAAGTTATGAGGAAATGTATTAAGAAGAAGACAGTTATTCCCACTCTCTCCTTTCCCCCAGTATGACATACATTGAGGTGACTGTTCTCTTTGGAGAGGCCAACCCTTCTTCATGTGCCCTTGCTCCTATCCCTTATCTTCTCCAGCAGATCTCAACCTCAGTTATCTTTGTTTTCTAATCTTTGATCTAATTGCTAGTTCCTTCCCTAATACCTTCATGCATGTCCAAGTGTCCATAATCTTTCAAAAAACTGTACTCTACTATTCTCTCCAGAGTTCATAATTCCATCTGTCTCCCTTTCTCAGCCATACTTCCAGAAAAAAGCTATCTACACTTGCTACCTCCATTCCTTCACTTCTCAACCAACTGCAATCTGACTTCTGACCTCACCACTCAACTAAACGACTTTCCAAAGTTACCAATGATCTCTTAATTGCCAAATTATATGGTCTTATTTCAGTCCTCATGTTTCTTAACCTATCTGCTGAATCTAACACTGCTAACCCCCCTGTTTCTAAATACTAGTTCAAAAGCAAACAGTGAAGGGCTTTCATGACACTGCTCTCTCCTGGTTCTCTTCCTACTTAACCACTCCTTAGCAGTCTCCTTTGTGAATTTATCATTATATCATGTACCGTAACCGAATAGTTATAAAAAGTTAAAAAAAAATAGTTAAAAAAAGAACCCCAAGGTTCTGTCATAGTCCCTATTCTATACTTTTGCTTAGTGACCTCATCAATTCCCATGCATTTAATTATTATCATTACACTTATGAGTCATGAGTTATATATCCAGCCCCAGACCCTACCCTGAACTTCAAACTGAATCACCAACTGCCTACTAAACATTTCAAACTGGATATCCTGGAATGGTTGGTTGTGGTTGTAGCAGGATCAGGCTGGTATCAGGGGAGGAGTTCTAAGTAATTATTCTAGTGTTCTTAGAACAGCCACCACTAGAAGTGGGGCAGAGCCTGACCTGTTTAACCAGTAAAGTTGACTGGACTCAACCAAGATAAAAAGTTAGCTAATTAGCAGCATTTCAAACTTCTTCATGTTTTAATAAGGATTAGCTATCAGCATCCCAGCACTCTGTAACCCACATTTATGTCATTGAATTCTGTTTAAATTGTTTTACAGTGCTTTCTGTGGTTCTATATTTAGCCTTTCTCTGTGTATAGGAATAAACTACCTGGTCCAAATTAGATTCATATCATATATTGAGTACATCTTGACTCTTCAATTTAGGGAGATTCAGACATTAGCTGTAAACTAAACCAGAAATAAAACTGTCCCTGGGAAACCAAACCTAGGGTGGGAGCTTATTAAAGAGTCAAAGAATGTGAGAACGGACCTAATCCTCCTAATTAGAGGTCAGGGTTCCCCAAGACTGAACTAGGTACAAACTGAAATAGCTGGGTATAGTAAAGGCAGGGGATGAATGTTCCTGCTCTACAAGCCCCAGCAGTAGTTACTCTAAGTTATAAAAGTCAAAACAAAAGAATATTACTCAAGGAGCTCATATGCCACTAGGAGATATTACATGTGGAAAGTGAGGATTCTAATAAGACCCACAAAGGCTTCACACAAAAAGTAGACTTAAGTGCAACTTTGAAGAAAATTAAGGATTCTAAGGAGACAGAAAGAGGGCAATCCAAACAGGACAAAGTCAAAGACAAGAGTAGGGGTTGAAATGCCAAATTCATAGAACAACAAGTAGGCCAGCCTGACTGAAATGTAGGGTGAGTAAATCAGAGATAATGTGAAAAAAGTTTGGAAAGATCAGCTGAAGCAAGACTGTGAAGGGCTTTAAATGCCAGGCTAAAATATTTTTACATTATTATAGAGGCAACAGATGATCAATGAAGCTTCTTATTCAGGGGGATGACATGGTCACATCTATGCTTTAGGAAAAACATTTTAGCAGCCGTGTAGAACATGGATTGAATAGGAGAGAATCTGGAAGCAAGGAAATCTATTAGAAGACTACTAAAATCCTCCAGATAAGAGATGGGTAGGGCCCTAAACTAGGAGCAGTTGGATGGTTCCCTGGATTGAGTATGGGACCTGGAGTCAGGAAGAACTGAGTTCAGATTTAGCCTCAGACAAGTACTAGTCATGTGGCCCTGGGCAAATCACTTAACCTCTGTTTGCCTTAATCCACTGGAGAAGGAAATGGCAAACCACTGTATTATCCTTGCCAAGGAAAACCCCACGGACTATACTATGAGGAAGAATCAGACATGACTGAACAACAAGGGTCTAAACTAGACTAGTGGTCATATGAGTGAAGAGATGGAAACAGATGAAAGATGTACAGGAAGAATTAAGAAGATCTGGTAACTGATTAGTTATAGGATATGAGGGAGAGAGGAGAATCAAAGATGTTTCTGAAGTTATGAATCTATGTGATTGCAATATTAATGGTGTTCTCAATAAAAATAGTCTGGAGAAAGGTCAGAATGAGGGAGAAAAGCCATGAGTTCCATTTTGTGCATGTTCTGGAAATAAAATAATTAAATAACCCTATCTTAGAAAAAGAAATTGAACAAGCCATAAATGAGAAAAAAATCTAAGGGCCAAATTTTGCCAAACATATCACAATTAATTCTAATACTCAGTTTTGTACATGTTGAATGTAAGTTGCCTATGTAATCTGGAATGACATTTTACCTCTCAAATGTTGGGGATCAAGGTGATGAAGGAAGGAAAGCTATTTCAAAGATTTTATCACTGTCCTAAAGTATCAGAAAAGGATATGTAACAAAAGAATAACAACTTCCAACAACGTGCTACTTTCAAGTAATGACCAGGGGAAAGGAAGGAGAATGACAGAAAAGGGATGAAGACTTCAAACTTTAAAGCAATATGTAGCAGTTATCACCTAAAAAAAGAAGCACTGGAGCATGTTTTAATTTCCATTCCCACCCACCAGATTTGGCTCTCATCAAATGGGTGGTAGTAAGACCTGTTTTGAATATTAGTTGAAGGCAATGAAAGGAATGGCCTCAGGATTTCAGAGTAGAATTTACCATCATTTCTCCCCATCTCAAAGAGTAGAACAAGAAGAGGTGTTAAGGAGAGAAAAAAAGGAAGAAGGCCGAGGACATGCTTAATGATTTCTTTCACGTTTCACTGTAAATAAAATTTCTCAATTGGATATAATTTATATTTTGAAGTTCTTATGTGATACAAATATTTAAGAGACGAAAAGTTCTAGAATCCATTCAACCAGTGATCATGTTCCTTCAACCAACCAACAAACTAGTTTACGGCCTTGAAAGGCTCACCAGTTAGTTAACAAGCATTAAATGGGGACTATGAGCCAAGCAATGTGCTAAATGCTGGGAATACAAGAAAGAAAAAAGTCCCTCTTCTTAAGGAGCTCATAGTCTAATGGGGAAACAACATGCAAATAACTATATTCCAACGATAAAGAGAGGATAAATTGGAGATAATTAATAGAGGGAAGACACCAGAAATAAGCGGGATCAATCAAGTCTTCTTGTAGAAAGCAAGATTTTAGCTGGAACTTCAAGGAGATCTGAATATGCAGATTAGAAAGGACAGAATTCCAGGCTCTGTATCTTTTTAAAATGACCATCACAGCTGATGTCCTTATAAACGGCACTAAATACAATGCAAAGAGTCTTCAATAGTGCTGGTTTGGAAGTGATAAAAGGGGTGTAAGTTGTTGCAAAGGAAGATACTGAATATACTGCACAGCCACTGATAAATAGGCATCCTCCTGCTCAAGTCAGAAGAAATTGGGCATCTCTCCAGTATCGCGCACGTTTGGGGACTTCAAGGGAGTGAGTGTGACAGCTCCTGGAAAAATTACCAGGAGGAATGAACCAGGTGAGCAAACAAAGGGGCGGGGGGAGTTAAAGGAAACCCGACCCCAACAGTCTGGACTCCTCACAAGTGGTGGCCTCGGAGGTGGTGACTCCGGTGACAGCGGGGGGCTGCTTGCGGGGAGCGAGATCAGGGTGCAGAGACGGGATCAATGGACCGGGGAGTGGGGTCACGAGGATGCTCCAGAGCGGCCTCCCATCCAGGCTCCAAGGAGCCCCCCCCCCCCCCCCCCCCCCCCCCCCCCCCCCCCCACCACTTGTGAGGAGTCCAGACTGTTGGGGCCGGGTTTCCCCTAACTCCCCCCCCCCCCACCAGGTCTACCCCAGGAGGCGCGGGTCCTGAGGGCGGCCTCAGTCGCGGGGCGCAGGCTGTGCTCCCTCGGCAGACGGCGGGTAGAAATGCCGCCCCCCCCCCACCCCCACCAACGGTCTTAAGGATTAACGGCTGCCGGGGGGTGGGGGGAGGAGAGGGGAAGAAAGAGAGGGTTGGCGGGCGGGGAGGGGGGGGGTGAGAACCTCCGCCCAGCCCCACCTCAGTCAGGTTTGTCCGGACCAAGCCTGGCTCGGCCTCTGGGCCCCAGCTTCCCTTGGCTCCCCCTCCCGCTTCCCGCCGCCACTCACCGAACCGGAACCGGGCGCCACGCGAGGGGGTTTCCGGCCGGGAGCCGAACACAGAACCCGGGAACCGCTGCGAACCGGAACCACCTCCGTCGCACCGGAAGCTTTCCTTGGCGGTGGCAGCGGCGGCGGCGGTGGCAGCGGCCGGGCAGCGGCAGCGGAGGAGTACACAGAGCCGGGAGCGGGAAGAGCCGGGGTGGGGGCCGTGCTGAGCGTCTGCGCGTGCGTGGGGAGAGGAAGCTCCGCTGAAACCCTCTCCCGAAAGAAGCCGCAGCCGCTTGAAGAAGAAATAGAATTAGGACCTCCTCGTTTTCTCTGGGGATCCTCTGAAACCGAGTTTTGCGTTGGTTCCCCTCCCCTCAGCCCGAGAGGTCTCCTAAGCTGAAGTCAGAGGACTTCACTTCCCGCCCTGCGCCTCAGTTTCCACCTTTGTAAAATGAGGAGTTGGACCACATGGCCTCGCGGTCTCTCTCCTGTGATCTGCCGGGCCTGGGGCACTTGGCCTCCTCCCTGCCTCTTGCTAGGGATCCTGGCCAAGGGGAGGTCGAGTAAGGGTGGGTCAAATTAAAACTTCCCAGTTCTGCAGCAGGAGTTCCCTGGCTTAAAAAAAAAAAAAAAGCAATGTATTCCCTCCCCTCCAATTAAATGTAGGTTATTTAACTTTCGAGCCACCCTGCCTTACGGGCCTGCCTTCAGTCATCGCGATTTTTTTGAGGTCAATCTGATAATTACAAGTCAGGCGGGTTTTTTTCCTTCTTCATTATATTCATTTCCCATTTTTTAAATCGATAGGCCGGAGAAATGCCGTAGCTGTGCTATCCCTAGGTTCCAGCAAAGCAATGGACAAAATCTCCCAAAATATCCTTTGGACATTATAGGGAGGTATGGGCAAGATAACATAGGTTGTATCCTGCATCTCACTATTTCAGGCTACAGGTCAGATAAAACCTTTATTATCATACAAATTATGGCAGAAAACGGCCACTTGGTTCACAGAAAAGTTTCTGTGTCAAATAGGCTTTCTTTGGTGCCATTTAATGTTTATATATAGTATAAAATGAACATAAATGGCTGGCAGTTGGGCTGAATTGCAAGTTTTTAAGTATGTGAAAACAATATTGTTTACAGGGAGAGATAGGGGTAAGCCAAGGAGTTTTCAGATAGGGTTTTTGTACCATTTTGCAGCATTGTTCATCACAATGATAAGAGAAACACCCGTTGAACACACCAGGAAAGGCCGTGCAAGTGGCCTGGGGCAGAGATAAACTTAAATACAGGAAGGAAGCTAGCATAATTCTCGGCTCTCCTGGAGGCAAGATGGAGCTTATATTGTGGGAGGGTTCTAGGGGTAGTCTAGAGGAAGAGTTTTGGGAGGGTCTTCAGGAGGAGTCAAATGAGGTCAGACTCCAGTAACGAAAGATAAGAGTGGGAAGTAGCTGGAGGCTACCAGGACAATAGAGGGCTAGGCTAGTTTAAGGGTAACAGATTTGGGTGTAGATATTTTAGGAGGATCTAGGGTGGGGAATAGCTGGACAATGGAGGACTAGGTTAGTAACAAAGATTTGGGCTGAGCTATAATGAAAGGCTTATGGCCTCGGGCAAATGGTTTTTGTGGGAAGATTCAAGGAGAGCTCAAGGGGGTTCCCAGAGCCTGTACCTCATCTGTTCCTTCCTTGCCTAGGTACCAGTAAATGTACAAATATTATTCTTTCTATATTCATTGTTCTTCCTGTTAATATATATATATATATATGTTTGGGGGATATAATGCAATAGGATCTCTTAAACTTGACATAGTTTAAGGTTTAAGCATGTTTAATCCTGTGCCTGGGACCAGGGCTGAGGTCAAAAGGACGAGCACTTAGTCCATTCTTACTGTGTACTAGACACTGTACCTGGCTAGCTAATACAAGCAAAAAGACTATGCACCCAATTCTAATGGAGGAATACAGTACACAGAAGGGAAGTTGAAAGGGGAAAGGGATGGATTGGTGTGCAAGATGGGGTTGATGAAGGTGGTCAGGAGGTCTTTTGCACATTCATATGTAATCCCAGCATATTTATTATCTTTGACCTATCCTTACAAATCTGTAGATCTTTTTTCTTGACAGAAAATAGGCATAAGAAAGGAAATAGTCCCACCTTCTAGAACAGATTGCCTTTTAAGAGTCTCGGGCCATGGGATCCTACCTATATTATCACTGAAGTCTTTGAAATTATAGTCTGGGGTACAAATCAAGCCATGTAGGACATTCCCCTCCCTTGAAGGGGGAATTTGCAATAAACCTTCAAATTTAGAAATGCCAAACAAAAAGTTCTAACCTAGAGGCAAAAGGGAACATGAGCAGGGGAATGGCATAGCCAAATTAATGCTTTCAGAACATACCATTTTCATATTCCAGTCTTGAAATGCATACTCTTAAGTCTCAGTGATACATACCTATAAAGTTATTTTTACTCCAAGTTAAGAATTCTATTTCATTTATTACATGCACATTGGTATGTATAGAGAGAAAGACATGAATGTTATTTCTGGTGGTTCCCAATGATCTTTTCTGGCTTTTTTCTCTAACCCTCCTCTTTGGGTAAACTCATTAACTGCCATGGGTTTGTAGTAGGGAGGGACTATGAGCACTTCCAACAGAAAGGAGCCACTTGCATGGGAAATCCTCCAGTCTACTCCTGCCTCCATGAAGGTTCAATGACTACTCTGTCAATGACTCCCAGGTCTATACATCCAGCCCTGGTCCTTGTCCTGAGCTCCAGTCGTGCCTATTGGACCTATCTAACTGGATGTCCTATAAACATCTCATACTGAACATATCCAAAACAGAACTCATCTTACCCCTCCCTCCTAACCAAAACCAGTAGTCTTCATGATTTTTCACAGGTCTGGAGTATGTTACTCTTCTTCCCTCCCTTCCTCTTAGAATCCTTCAGTTCCTTCAAAGCTTACCTCAAGTGTTATCTCCATGAGGCCTTTCCTTAATCCCTCCAGCTTCCTGCACCTCTTCTATCTTGCTGAAATTACCTTGTAATCTCTCTTTATATATTTTATGTATACTTATATGTTGTATGGGCAACTAGGTGGTGAAGCAGATAGATTGCCAGGCCTTAAATCAGGAAGACTCCTCCTGAGTTCAAATCTGCCCTTAGGAACTTACTACCTATGTGACCCCAGACAAATTACTTAGCCCTGTTCACCTCAGTTTCCTTATCTGTAAAATGAGCTCGAGAAAGAAATGGCAAACCCCTGCAGTATTTTTGCCAAGAAAACCCCAAATGAGGTCATGAAGAGTTAGACACGACTGAACAACAACTATGTATTATACATTTTTATATACTGAAGGAGAAGCTGAATTATGTCATTTCAGTCTTGACATTCTCACTATAAGTTCAGAGGAAAGAAGGGCATTGTAACTGAATGGTTCCCCTTGTTGAAGCAAAGGCAGAGTTGGTTCTCTGTTATACCAAAATGCAACAACTACTTTATCGAGATATGTGATCATTTTGTATGGAATGATCATAATAAGGCTTGCAAAAAGAATACCGCTTAAAAATAAATGCCGCTTTTGCATCAACATTGGTTACAGAGGATAGTGGGGGATGGGAGGGGAAGAGAAACTCTACCAAGAACTCAATAAAAGCCTCCAAGTTAAATCAGTATGTATTTGGATAGTTGGTGACTCCAAGGCAAAGGTGGGAATAGTTGAGGATATTGAAAAACACCCTAGAACACAGGTCAGGAAGAAGGAATGAGAGAAACCAATAATTTGTAGACTACATAGAAGTCTCACACCTTTATATTATGAATATTTTCTTCAAGAAGATAATTGTTAGGTTCTGGATCTAAACACAGAATAGCATCACAAAAATGAAATTGGTTATATTTTAACACCTAGGAAAAAATTCATTCTTAATGTGGGAAGCATCCCTACATTAGCTGTATGTCAGACCACTGACTTGTTAGAGCAAATATCAAAAGCTAGAAAGAAATGTAATAATGAAGAAAAGATATGGCATATAACTGAAACAATTCAGTCCTGAACTATATTTAAAGTAATAAATTAAAAATAACTGATAAATTAAGAGATGACTGATAAAAATTATAATTTTATGCAGTTTGTATTAACTCAATTGCCATAACAAGGAGACAAAAACAGCCTTAAAAGCCTGTTAGTCAGCAAACGCTTGACTTATTTGATAAGTGGAAACAGAAGTTGCTCAAAGGCAGCACTGTATTAGAATATCAAACAAATCTCATGGAAAAGGATGATGAATTCCTGGCACATAGCAGGTACTATATAAATGTTAGCTATAGATTTGAAGTGGATTCAGTCAGTAGCACTTGAGTGGAAAGAAGTGAAAATGGCTTGACTAATCCAGTATTGTGATTTGCTCATTAGAGTAGGGGAGCAAAGAATTCAAGAGTAAAGGAAACTTTAGAGTTAAACTAGTTAACCAAAGGGTTAAAACTAGAAAGGGAAGAGTTGTGCCAGCATAGGGGTATGACCTGGGAAAGTACTGAGGGGTGAAGGAATTGGAGATCCTGGTGGATGACAAAGAATAGGTTTAGGAGGGGTGACATTTCAAGTTTTTTTATCAGGGATATGAACAAATTTTTAGGTTTTAAGATTAAAAAATTATAAGTACCATGGTGTGTGACTGAGTTGGAGGAAGTCATGGGAATTAAGGAGATTTGGGAATGACATCAACATGTATATTAAAGTCCTTTAGTATAAGGACAGGAGCTGGAATGGAAAGGAAGACTGTGAGACCAGAACTGAACTTCTTGAGAAGGGAGAGGTGATTCACTGTCATAAGGACACGGATTAGGTGATAAATTTGGATAGTTGGTGGTGGTGGTAGTGTTGTTTAGTCATTTCAGTCATGTTTGACTCCTTGTGACTCCATTTTGGGGTTTTCTTGGCAAAGATACTGGAGTGGTTTACCATTTCCTTCTCCAGCTCATTTTACAGATGAGGAAACTAAGGCAAACCAGGTGAAGTGACTTGCCTAGAGTCACACAGCTAGTAAGTGTCTAAGACCAAATTTGAACGCACGAAGATGAGTCTTCCTGTTTCTAAGCCCAGTGCTCTATCCACCATGCCACCTAGCCGCCCTAAATTGGCTAGCATGAAACTCAAATTAAGAGAGTAACAGCAGCAAAGGAAAAGTCTAGAAGTGGTAGTGGGATGCAATCAGCATTCCAACTTCCAGGACTGTGTTTCAGAAGGTATGAGAGAAGCTGGAGTCAGTAATATAGAGAATGACCAGGAATACAGTGTCATTCAGAGGGGCCTATGATTCTATTAATGCCAGAAGATGGAAGGAACATGAAAGAAAGAGATGAAAATGAAGGGATTTGTGAATTGGGAACTCCAAAGAGCACAATAAAGGGAAACATGAAGAGGTATAGAATTGAGGTATATGAGACTGAGAAGAAGTGGAGATTAGAGAGGGGAGTGTTTTATTTTAGTCAACTGACAATCAGCATCACAAGGGTTGGGAAAGTAAAACAATAAGTATACATATTACATATCTGTGCTAGAGATAACTGGATTATGAAGTAATTGAAGATTCATAATGTATCTGAAGAAGAAAACACCAAAGGCCACAGACCTTATGTATATATTTATATACTGAGTCCATGGAATGTCAGCAACCTTTTACCTATATTACGTACTTTCTCCTTTACACAAACAAGTTACATAAATTGAGGACCCTCTCAACCAGGGTGTTAATAGGAAACGGGCTGGCTTTCACAAGTGATTTCTACCACAGATCACCTGACAATTGACTAAAAGGCATAGAGAATGTGAGATCTGACTGTGCTTATTGTTGTAGGTTATGAAAGACATTTTATTCGGTAGAGCAAAATACTGCCTTGAAGTAACTGTTCTGACATGTGTCTTCTATCCATACACCAAAATCATTCAAAATTCCTTGAAAGACAAATAATTCTGTTAAATGATACTAATCATAAGCTTCAAGGGACATATAAAATAGGGATATGTTTGCTTGGCAAAAGTGTTTGCTACTTTGGTGAAGGAAATCCATCACAGAGTCCAAGTTGATGAGGAGTCCATATAGTTGGTAATGTCTTCCCAATGCTCTTATTTTCAAATACCATTGTGTTGGTTACATTAAGCCCCCAAATTTTGTAGAGCCTCCTAGAAGAGATCCACTATCATTCAAAAGAAGTTTGATCTGTCCATCCATATAGGAAAGACCAAATAGAGATTTTTAAAAAGACTATTGTCGGGGCGGCCAGGTAGCACAGCGAGTAAGAGCACCGGCTCCAGTGTCAGGATGACCTGGGGATCGAATCCAGGCTCAGACCCTTAACACCCACCCAGAAACACCTGGCTGTGTAACCTTGAGCAAGTTACTTAACCCCAATTGCTTTAAAAAAAAAAAAGACTATTGCCTAGATTATGACATGCAGTTGAATATACAACTTATTGGAGCTTTCCTGTCAGCATGCATTTTTGAGACAGACGTGCAAATAGACATGAGTTGGACCAAGAAATATACAGAAGGACCTCTGGATTGCCTTTAGGAAATTGTAAATCTCTGTTGATTCCAAGCTTCTTCTCCCCAAAACACAAGCTCACCTGTTTAATGTCAATATTCTTCCAATGCTGTTGGTTATAGATATATAACAGCAGTCTCCAAAGAACTGAAAATGAATATTTCACAGATGGCAACAGGGGGGCATATCTTAGCAGAGCTGCAACATATAACCAAGGTGGAGAAAATGTACAGAGGAAGAAAAGATGTACTGGTCACATAAGAGAGAGTGAAGACAGACAGTCAGATGGTATTAAGTGCTTTCCTAGTATTCTCACAGTGAGACAAGGCAGCAAGGAACCCCCTAGAGTGAATTTGTGGAAGGACATGGCCAAGAATAGCAGAGGATATGCAGACTTGGATAGGTTGTAATCTGTGTTACTACTGCCAACAACATGCAAATCAATGAGCTCACAGATTCATTTGCATATTTGAGAGAGTGTATATGTTGTTTCCCCCAACATAAGGTAAACTCTTTAAGGGTAAAAACTGTTTCATTTTTTGTCTTTGCATTCCTAACACCTAGGAATATTTCTTGGTTAATTTCTGCCCCTCTTGTCTCCTGTGAATTACAGAACATCTCTACTGCTATTCTTTTAAAGTGAAAAAGCTATGTTAATATAGCTACATTAACTAATAGAGCTATTAATTCAAGTACTATTCACTAAATCCCTCTATCTTCTGGATTCTTTATTCAAATCCCACTCTCTAGTCTTTGGGAAAATGCATCTGAATAGGTGGTCTGTATACAGTCAGTCAAAACATTTGTTAAACATCTACTGTGTGCCAAGTGCTATGCTAAGTGCTGAGGATATAAGCAAAAGACAGTATCTTCTTTCTAGGAGTTCACAGTCTAATGGAGGAGATAACATGTAAACTACTATGTATAAAAAAGATATATCTAAGATAAATTGGAGATAACACAGAGAAGACACTAAAATTCAGAGAAGGCACACTAGGTTTAATCAATCAGTAAACATTTATTGAATGCCTACTATATGTCAGGCACTATGACTAAGCAGTAGGGATACACAAAGAGGCAAAAGATAGTTCTTGCCCTCAAGGAGCTTACAATTTAATGGGATACAACATGCAAATAAATATACAAGTTATATACAGAATAAATAGGAAATAATTAAAAGAGAGAAAGCACCAGAATTAAGAGAGGTTAGGGAAGATTTCCTGTCGAAGGTGAGACTTTAGTTGGAACTTAAAGGAAGCTAGGGAAGTCAGTAGTCAAAGCCCATAAGGGAGAGCTTTCCAGGCATGGGGACAAAAAAATGCCTATTGCTGAGAGATGGAGTATCTTGTTTGTAGAACAGCCAAGCAGGCTTAAGCAGCCAAAGCTACCATACCAGCCAACCAAGAATCACTAGGAAGCAGGTTTCTAAAGGTCTGAAGTCATTCCATGACTCCCAGGATTCTGAGAAACATGGATCCTGAAACAAGGGGGCACAAAAGGCCAAAAGACTTTGACAAACTGTATGCTGTCAGAGTGAATTATTTATATCTGTTCATGTGTTCTATCTATTACACTAAGCCAGCCTTGAGACCCTAGCAGTAGTGAGCATACTTTGTCCATATCAGCTTTGTCTATCTTTAATCATTAACTACTTGAGAGTTCTTACTGAATTAAACTCTGTGTTTTCTGTATTTCCTCTATCCCTGGGATAGGAAATATTCATTAAAATCAGTTTGTTTGTTTTTATGTGTATTGACTAACTTTGCTGATTAGCCTAGAACTTCCAGAGCATATATACCAGGCATCCTTTCTCCTCCCCCCCACCCCCAGTACTTAGAACAGTGTTTTATACGTAGAAGGGTACTTAGTCCAGGATTTTTGACAGATTGCTAAGAATATATGCATTAGGGATCCAATAGCTCTACAATATCCAACCCCATTATAATTTATATTTTATTATCAATCCATGTCAACCAAATTAATCTTTCTAATTTACCTATATAAAGTTTAGTATGATGATGTCATATTGAGTACATGGGAGATGGGCCTTAGGGGGATAGGAAGGAATTAGGAATAAAAGGTAAGACAGAAGAGGAATAGGAGTGGCTAGGTGGCATTGTGGATAGAGAACTGGGCTTGGAATCAGGAAGACTCGTCTTCATGAGTCTGTGTGTACCCCAAAACTGTGCGCACCCCAAAATTGTGTGCAACAGAGATCCTTACCCAAATAATACTCAGAGGCTTCTCAAGGTAGGAAGCAGAAAAGAAAGGTTTATTCTGATCTCAAGAAAGGGCCACCCTCCTGACAAATGGTCAGGGAGGAGAAGCAATTTACAGAAGGAATTGGCAAAGTTATAAAGCCCTAATAAGGAATTCTCCCCCACCCACCTTCTGATCCTTTTCTTCCTTTGGCTAGACGTCAGGTGCATAATCTAAGCACAGCAATCTACCTCAAGTACCAGAACAAGGAAACAGTAGACCACCCAATGAACATTTGAGAAAGCACTTCTGTCCTTATTTGGCATATCTTATGCTGAGGTGTCACTGAGGAGAGGGGTGACTCCTTACCACTCTGAGTTTTGAGTCCTTGTAAATCATGTGATTTCCAATGAAGGGGATCTTGGACCTGTTTCCCACAAAAGGCCTTACTAGATTTTAGAGTATAGATTAAGAAGTTTTCTCTTCTTTCAATCAAGTTCAAATCTGGCCTCAGATACTAGCTGTGTGATCCTGGGCAAGTCACTTAACCCTGTTTGCCTCAGTTTCCTTCTCTGTAAAAAGAAAGAAATGGCAAACCACTTCTTTTCTTTGCCAAGGATGACCCAAATGAGGTCATGAAGAGTGAGACATGACTGAAAACGACTGAACAACAGCTGAATTTGGAATCCAGAACCCAGCAAGTTCTCCACCCATTTTACCTTTTATAAATCATCCTAGCCTCAAGGAGTCTTTCTGTAGGGTTCTTTGTTTCTATGGCAGAACACCAGAACACCAAGAAACCAGAGTCCCATAGAAGATTCTATTCCTTGTCTCACTGAATTTTCTGTTTCCTTTTTCCTCCTTGCCCTACCTGAGGCACAGGGCCCATTTGAGCTAAAAGAGGAGTCTGGACTCCCATTTCCTCTGTGAAAATACGGGACAGTTGAGAATAACACCTTCAGGGAGAGGGGAAAGGGGTAAAGAAAAGTTTGAAATTTACCTCTTCAACTGATTCTGAGTCACTCTAGCAATTATCATACCCCATCTTCAACTTCATCATGGAAAATTTGGAGACAGAGCATATTTACAAAAAAATTGGAGATACTATAGGTGGCATACTTGTTTTGGAAATAGGTGAGGAACTTATGGTGTGGAATCGGGGAGGTAAAAGAAAGAGAAAGAATTGGGGTAAAGCAAATTAGAAAAGGGAAGATTTATGTGCAGTATTAAAAACTAGGCTAAAAGCACACACAGGCAGAACAGGAATTGAGAGTTGTAGGTTGAAAAAAGATAAGACTTGAGAATGCTGTGAGAAGAAAGGGATGTGGGTAGAGGAATAGTGAGAAAGTCTGCATTTTGACATTAAATAAATTATACATCAGTTGAATGGAATCAACTAATTAGGTGTATCTTATCCTAAGCTTATTCTAAACAGGATTATTTCATTTTCCTGTTTCCCAAAGCCTAACACAGTGTCTGGCGCATAGTCAGTACCCAATAAATATTTGTTTGATTGAAGGAAATTGATTAAAAATGGAAACTTATAAAAACATGTTATTAATATTATAATAGACTTCTGTAGGAAAAATAATAATGCAATTCAACATAGGAGTTAATGTCACTATGTCTAAAATGGTCATGGGCAAAATCAAGTCTAGATAACCACTTAAAAGGTGAACTTAGTTGCAATGGTTACCTATATTAGACTCCTTTGGTACTAGACTGTCCCACTGAGTGCCCTCATGAGAGACACCTTGGTGTAGAACTTTTTGGTTTCCTTGGCATTCTCAAACCCTCAAACTCAAACTTGGACCATGGGGGTCTGGAGAAGGGGAATAGAGGGAAAGAACCAGATGTTTTGAGATGTGGTCTGGAATAACTGGGTGATATCTTGTCATTCCTCTGTGCCATTCAAGGCAGACTGCTTGAAAGAGGATGCATGGAAATTTTCCTCACTAGGGCACAGGAAGGGGGCGGTATGGTTATTTGGGGAGCTATCTGTAGAATCTCTCTGAGCTTACAGATAAGTCAGTTAAGTGGGGGGTCTCTGCCTATTTCTTCCCTCTAAAGACACAGCTTTGCCTACAGTCATTCTTTTTTGATGATTGAAGCCAAAAGAACAGGAGAAGGACTGTGGAAAGAGCAGGGATAGAGATAAGGTCAAAAAGACATGGCCTAGGAGAAGAGGGGAAAAGACAAGAATGAGGAGAGAAACACAGAGGAAAGGACCAGTACCTCTTTTTTTTTTTTCCATTTTTCAAATGCTTTATTAACTTCTGATTTACATCATTCATTTCTGCCAGATTTTGAGTTACAAATTTTCTCCCCATTTTTCCCCTACCCACTGCCCCAAGATAGTCCCACAGGATATCCCCTCCTCCAATCTACTCTCTCCCATATTTTCTCCCATACCCCTTTTGACTTTTCCAGTGGATCTCTATGCCCCAGTGCCTGTATATCTTATTTCCCAATCATATGTAAAATAGTATTAATAATAGTATATATATGTAGTTAAACATTTGATTTTAAAACTTTGAATTCCAGATTCATTCCCTTCCTCCCTTGTCATACACCCTTACTGGGAAGATAAGCAGTTCAGTATAGGTCGTACATGTGCAGCTAATGCAAAACATTAACATAGTAGATGTATTGTAAAAGACTAACTATATTTCCCTCCCTCCTATCCCACCTCGCACTTGTTCTATTCTCTACTTTGATCCCGTACCTTTTCAAAAGTGGGTGCTTCCAACTTCCCTCCCCACCAGCCTGCCCTCCCTTCCATCATCCCACCTCTCATCCCCTTCCCCCCCTACTCTCCTGGAGGGTGAGATACCCTATTTAGTGTGTATTTCATTCCCTCCTCAAGCCAAATTCAATGGGAATAAGGTTGACCCATTCCCTTTTGCCTTCCTATTCTTCCCCTCCATTGTAACCATTCTCCCTTGCCTCTTCTCTATGAGATAGTTCACCCCATTCTGTCTCTCCCCATCTCCTCTCATTATATTCCTCTCTCACCTCTTAATTTCACCTTTTAAGTATCATCCCTTCCCACTAAATTGGTCCTGTGCCCTCTATCCATGTATAACTGTAAACATATATACACACATTCATATATGTATTCATATGCCCATATACCCTCATATATATATATATATATTTCTATTCCCTTCAACCACTTTCATACTGAGAAAAGTTTCATTAGTTACAATTATTGTTTTTCCATGTAGGTATGTTATTAGTTCAACTTTGATAAGTTCCTTATGATTCCTTTTCCCTGTTTACCTTCTCATGCTTCTCTTGCTTCTTGTATCTGAATGTCAAATTTTCTATTCAACTCTGGCTTTTTCATCAAGAATGCTCGAAAATCCTCTATTCCACTGAATAACCATATTTTCCCCTGAAACATGATACTCAGTTTTGCTGGGTAGGTGTTTCTTGGTTTTAATCCCAGCTCCTTTGACCTCCAGAATATCACATTCCAAGCCCTTTGATCCCTCAGTGTAGAAGCTGCCAGATCCTGGGTTATCCTGATTGTGTTTCCACAATATTCAAATTGTTTCTTCCTGGCTGCTTGTAATATTCTCTCCTTAATCTGGGAATTCCGGAACCTGGCTATAATATTCCTAGGAGTTTTCTTTTTGGGATCTTTTTCAGGAGGTGATTGGTGGATTCTTTCAACCTCTATTTTGCCCTCTGGTTCTAAAACATCAGGGCAGTTTTCCTTGAGAATTTCTTGGAGGATGATTTCTAGGTTCTTTCTTTGATCATGGCTTTCAGGTAGTCCAATAATTTTTAAATTGTCTCTCCTGGATCTATTTTCCAGGTCAGTGGTTTTTCCAATGAGGTATTTCACATTGCCTTCTATTCTTTCATTTGTTTGGATCTGTTTAAGAGCATCTTGATTTCTCATAAAGTCATTAGCTTCCATTTGCTCCAATCTAATTCTGAAGGCATGATTCTCCTCAGCGAGCTTTTGAGATTCTTTTTCCATCTGGCAAATTTGGCTTTTTAAGGCATTCTTCTCTTCATTGCCTTTTTACCTTCTTTTACCATTTGAGTTAGTCTATTTTTTAAGGTATGATTTCCCTCAGTCAGGCTGTTGACTCTCATTTCATAATTTTCTTGCATTGTTCTCATTTCTCTTCCCAATTTTTCCTCCAGTTCTCTTATCTGCTTCTTAATGTCCTCTATGGCCTGTAACCAGCTCATATTTTCCTTTGAAGCTTTTGGTGCAGGAGTTCTGACTTCACTGTCTTCCTGCTGTTCCATGCTTTGATCCTTTTTGTCCCCAAAATAGGAGTCTAATGTTGGAATCTTCTGTTTGCTTTGTTTCCTTTCCTGGTCATGTTGCCACTCAATTACTTGACTTTAGGGCTTTTTGCCACAGTAGTACTCTGCTACCAGACAGGGGAGCTTTGTACCAAAGGCTGAGTTTTTTTCAGCTGCCGGAGGTATTAGTTGGGTGGCCTTGCTGAAGCCTTCACACACTCTGTCAAGCTGGACACACACCCCAGGATCTCCACCCTAGACTGCAATCCAGATCCAAGCAGGTTAAAGCAAGAGAGATTACCCCTCAGACTGGTCACTTGGTCCCTCTATAGTCTGCAGGCCAGGAGCTGAAGCTGCCACTTGGCAGCAGCAGCTGTGCTGAAGCCCTCAGTGGCTTCTCGCCCTGGGGGCAAAAGCTGATGCACTCTCAACTACTGGGTCCCAAAGTCTAGACTGCACTGACCTCTCACTTTGTCCTTCGTAGCTATGTGTTGATAATTCTGGAGACTGCCACAGATGATGATCTGGAGTCTCTCCAGCTGATGGCTGGTCAGACCCGCCCTGGGGCTAAAACCTGGGTGTGGAGCTGGGCTCGGCTTCCAGAGCACTGAACTGGCCAATTCCTGCCAACCTGCCAGGCTGTCCTCAGTGGGAGGTTAGCTTCTCTGTGTCATTTTGTAGGTTCTGCAGCTCCAAAGTTTGTTCAGAGTTCCCTTTTACATGAATTGGGGAAGGTGGAAGCCGGAGCCCAAGGAAGTCCTGCTTCTACTCTGCCATCTTGACTCTGCCCCCAGGGGACCAGTCCCTCTTAATCAGGGAGTAAATGAATACCTAAGGCACAAGTCCTATCAGCTATGTAAAGACTTACTCTAAAGACATGCTCTCCTACAAGATAACAAAAGATGAGTAGCAACTTTGATTGAAGGAAAGAAAACATGTGGCACCTTTTGGTGGGATTCATGTTAGGGAAATTCTTTGACTTAGTTCCCCAAGGGCTTAAGACAAAAAGCATCCCATTTTGTCTATATAATAAGAAGAATAGAGAGAAAGAATGGTTGGGTAAATCATGTAGACTTTGACCCTTCTGCAATTATATCATGCTCTAGGGGTGAGGAAAATAATCCTCCAGTGATAAATGTCTTCTTTCTGAAGACATGGAAGTTGTGGAGCCTGTATGTCAATTGAGTGGGAGAAGGGTGGAAACAGCAACTCACTTGGGAATGTAATCTTTTGACCCCCAGGGATCTGGTTAAAGCTTTTAATATGACTGTGTTAATTTTTCTAATATCGAACAATTCTTATATCCCTAGCATAAATCCAAGATAATCATAATGATTTCTAAAATAAATCACTGTAGTCTTTTTGACAGGATATTATTTAAAATTTTGATTTTTTTTGTTGTTGAATGTTGATTGTTTTCCTAATGCTGTACCATCCTTGTATATCTGATATAAATCCAACCTGGTCATAATGAATGAGTTCTTGCTCAGATAAATTGCTGTAGTTTGTTTTGACAGGATTTTGTCTAAAATTTTTTAATTTTAGTAGTCATTAATGATATTGGCCTACAGTTTTCTTTTCATATTTTATCCTTGTTAGTTTAGGTATTAAGATTATATCTATCTCATAAAAGGATTATGGTAGAGTGATTTCTTTCTCAGATTTTGAGAATAATTTTTATGGTATGAGTGCTAATTGTTTTTTAAAGTTTTCTAGAATTCTCTTATGAATCCATCATGACCAGGATTTTTTTCCTCTAGTAGTTCCTTTACAATTAGTTTTATTTCCTTTTCGGAGATTGGCTTATTTAAGGTCTTTATCTGACCTTCTGTCAGTTTGGGTATTTTATATTTTTGAAGATACTCCTCTGTTTCTTCATGGTTTTGTTCATATATGATTTGCATAATAGGTTCTGATATTTATTTATTTTGATCCTGTTGTGATTTCATATTACTCATTTACTATTTTGTTGATTTGGTTTTCTTCCCTCTTTTTAATTAAATTAACTAAAATCATCAGATTGGCAATTTTGCTAATCTTTTTAAAAAGCTAACTTTGTTTTATTTATCATTTATATAAATTGACAGTTTCCTGTTTATCTATTTTTCTCTGATTTTTATATCTCCTCTTTTGTGCTTATTTTGGATTTGTTGCTTTCTAATTTTTATGTGCATGTTCAGTTCATTAATCCTATATTTTTCCATTTTGTTAATGTGTGTTTATAGGGATATGATTTTTCCCCTGAGGACTGCTTTAGCTACATACTAGAAATGTTGGCATGTTGTTTCATCATTATAATTTTGTTTCACATAGCTATTTATTGTTTATATGATTTGTCCTTTGATAGACTCACTCTTTAGGATTTTGTTGTTAAATCTCTATTTGGGTCTGTCTTTTCTTTGTAGTCCCTGACCCAATAACTCATTTTATTGCATGATGATCTATAAAGGATGCATTTACTATTTCTGCTTTTTTACATTTAATACCCACATGGTCATTTTTTTGTAAAAATTCCATGTATGGCTGAGAAATACATGCATTCTTTTGCAGTCTCACTTAGAAAATACCAAATATGTTGAATTTCTCCAGCAATCATTCAGTTCTATATTTCCCCCTTAATCTATCCATTAGACTTATCCAAAACTAAGAGAGGGATACTGTAATCTCCTATGACTATTGTTTCTTTGTTCATGTATTTTTGCAGCTCAGTTAATTTTTCCTTTATGAATTTGGATTCTAAGGCATATACTAGTTTATTGTCTATGGTTCCTTTCAGCATAATGTAGTTTTCTTGTTTATTCCTTTTTACTTTTTGAATATTTATTTTTGCTTTGTCAGACAGCATGACTGTAATGCCTGATTTGTTGGATTCACTTGATGCATATTAATTTCTTTTCCTACTTCTCAGTTTTCTTTTGTTTAAGCCTCTGTTTTTTGGGTTTTTTTAAATATGTTTCTTGGAAGTAAGAGATTCTGGGTTTTTTTTAATCTAATCTGTCCTTTTTTGCATTTTGTTGGATTGTTCAATCTATTCACATTTAAAGTTTAAAGACTTAGGTTTATATTTTCTTTCATTTGTCTCTAATATTGGGGATTTTTTTTGAAGTTATAACTTTTTATCCTCTTCCATTGTAAACACAGTACTATGTCTCTTTAAATTACTTTTGCTTAACCTTTTATAAGGTGGTTCTAATCCCACTGGTTCTCTTCCCTTCACCCCTGAGTGCTCCTTCCCATTTGGAAGATTTGCTTATTAGTTCCTCCTCCCTTCTCCACCTCCCATCCCCCCACCCCCGGCCCCCAGCTTTCTCTGGTTATTTAATTCTTCCCTTCTCTTTTTCTTCTCAATCAAGCAAAATCTCCCTTCCTCTTTTCACCTTCAGCTTGTCCTGTTTTATTTTCTGCAGTCCTTTCCAGACCCTCCTGTATACTCTAGTACTTCAAACTCTAGACCCTCATTCTCTGATTCATGGTCCTTGTGCTTATCTAGTCCCTCTCTAGTCTCTGTATTCCTGATAGTATCAAAATTTCTGAGATACCCATTCTGGGCCCTTCACTCTAAGCATCTCTGCCACTGCCTTGTAGAGCCTACTTCCCTTTCCCTTTTCCATTGTGCTTCATTCCCAGAATAAATACTAATTCCTTCGGGTCATAGAGAGAATACAAGAGCCCTCCATACATCCTCAATTATGCAGTCCACCACTGACCTTTGCCCTCCCTCTGATCCCTATTCTTTTGCTTCAGAATTTCTGGGTCCAAGCCTGCCCACTGCCTGAAGCATCAATTGCCTCCAGGACCAAAGTGGAGGGAGTGCTGGTCCATGATTTTCTGTTTGAAGATGATTGTGCATTTAATGCAGCCTCTGAAACTGAGATTCGACAAAGTATGGTTCGATTCTCTGGTGTTTGTGCCAATTTTGGACTAACAATTAACATCAAGAAAACACAGGTGCTCCATTAGCCACCACAATACCATCCATACATAGAACCATTGGTTACAGCAAATGGAGAAGTTTTGAATGCTGTCCCTTGGTAGTGTATTTTCCAGGTATGTGCACATTCATAATGAGATTGACACACTCATTGTTAGAGCTAGCTCTGTATTTGGGAGGCTCCAAAGGAAAATGTGGGAGAGAAGAGACTGACTACCAAACTGAAGGTCTACAGATGCCTTATGCTGATCTCATTGTTGTATGTCTGAAACCTGTAGTGTCTATCAATGCCATGCCAGGAAACTGAATCACTTCCATTTGAATTGTCTTAGGAAGATTCTGAAGATCACCTGACAGGATAAGGCACCAGACACTGAGGTCCTTTCTCGAACTAAACTGCCAAGCATTCAAACTACTTCAGAGAGTGCAATTCCAAGGGACTGACCACATTGTTTGAATGCAAAACATGTGCTTGCCAAAAAGACTACTTCATGGAGAACTTACACAGGGCAAGAGTTCACCTGGTGGTCAGAAGAAGCGAGACAAGGATACTCTCAAGGCCTCTCTTAAGAATTTTGGAAATGATTGTGTGATATGGGAGACACTAGCACAGGTCTACTCAGCATGGCATGTCCACTTCAGAGAAGGTGCTGTGTTCTATAAGCAAAGAAGAATTGAAATAGCTCAAAGAAAGCACAGGATGCACAAATTTAGAGAATCCACCCAAAATGTTCACATGGATTATTTGTGCCTAACCTGTGGTAGAGAATTTCAAGCTGGTACTGGTCAGATCAGCCACAGTCAGACACATTGAAACTTGACTCTAGCATAGTGATGTCATTTTGGTCCTCTTCGAGAACGAAGGACAACAACCAACCAACCAGTCTCTGGGAACTCTAATTCTCCTCCCCCCACCCCCACACCTCCCACCAAGGTAGGATGAGTGGTCTCTCCAAGAACCATATCTCATCCCTGCAGACAACACCCAGCACAAAGGTCCTCTTCTCTGTTCACAAAGAAATCTCTGTTTATCCAAAGCAGTCTACCACCACCAAAACAAGGCTTCCCTTCCTCCCTCCTTTTCAGTACCTCTTTACCACTTCTCTACAGGCTGTCCTCTTCCTGACAGACCAGACAAGTCATATTCCCTTCATTACTAGCCCCTGACTTGACAAAAGCACATCACACACTACTCTCTAACCTTCCCTCTTCCCTTCTACACCCCATCTCATTATGTTATTTAGTCCCATTGATTTACCATTGACTCATGTCTAGGCATGCCATAAAGTTCAGTACATGTCTAAGGCCTGCTTTTCCACTATCACTTGCACTTGTCTTCTGCCTTCACTTCTGTTTCCTTGTGTACAATTTGAAACAAATTTAGAAAAAAGTCTCTTAATGGTCTTTCTGCTATTACTCTGTTGCTGTTGCTATTGCATTTGCTGTCTTTGGCTGCTGCAGTTGTTCATACCTCCTGCATTTCTGTTGTGGGGTGTTTAAGAAGCAAATGATCTCTTCAGGTCTAGTTTTCTTTCTAAGAATGTTTCAAATGAATTTTAAATTATTGAACATCCATTTTTCTTTGTTGTTTAAGCTCAGATTTGCAGGGTAGGTCACCTCCATTGCTTTTCAGAACACGTTATTTCATTCCTTCCTGCATTTTCTGTTGGTGCAGAATAGTCTTGTGTTACTTAATTTTCTTTTCCTTTGTATTTTGAAGGTCTTTCACTTGGTTATTTGCAAAATGTGTTGTTTCTCCATGGAATTATTCAATTTAACCACTATGTATCTCAGAGTTTGCAGCTTTGGGTTGTTTTCTGGAAATGTTCTATGGATTTAGAAGTCCTGAAGTTTTCTTATATTGTTTGCTGCATATTCAATTTTTTGACCATCATGTTTTTCTGGGAGACCTATAACCCTTAAGCTTATAAATACAATATGTTTTGTTTGCTGGAGAACATATTTTCTTTATGTTTTTGCTTTTTGCTTTTCTTCTTCCAGATTGCCTTTCACTTTGTGTATCTGCACTCCCAATCAGTTGTCCTTTCTTTTGTTTCTTTGATGAAACTTTCTACGGCAGATTCAAAATTTTCTGTTCTTCTAATTATTTCTGCTGTATAGGCCACAAATTCTACTCTCACAATTCCCATTTTACTTTTAAACTACTCAGGAACAGCATGTTATGGTTCTATGATCTTCTCAAAATCCACAGGTTCCTCTGCCTTTGTTTTGCTCTATGCTTTGCTATGTCTGAACTCATTTATTAAATTTGTAGGCCATATATCCTTCTGCTGTTAATGTTTTCCCTGCTGGTTTATTTACTTATGCTCAAGGACTTTGAGTTTCCTTCTTTCTTAGATCTTTGGTAATTTCAGTCTTTGTTGCTATTTTCTCCTTTTGATCACTTTCTGACTCTTTCCCCTCTGATAGTGATTTCCTTGGGGGCTGAATCTCAAAGCCTCTTAGCCTTCTTCCACACTGAGCAGTTCAGTTCACCAGCCTAAGTCTTAGACCTGAGTGACTTTTGGGGGGACAAACTGGCCCTAACTGGATGCAGAACCATTTTTCTTAGGTTTGATGGAGTGCCACACAACTCCACACACACAGTGTCTTGTCTTGTTCCTTCTATTTCTCAGTTCTCTGGCCAAGTGGTATAGAGCCATGTTGCTCCTATCTCTACCTGGAAAAACTTCTGCCATTTAGAGTTTGGATTTCTGCAGCACTGAGAAGAGGTAAGGATCAGGGTACAGAGTTTAGCTCCGTTACAAGTGCAGACACATGTCCTGCACCATTCCCTCTTTATATTTGTTCTCTGAAGAGCTCTTGAAGCACAGATGCTGCTGTGGTGCTGGCTATTGTGGGCTCTGGAAATCTCTGCAGTTTGGAGTTGGAGTCCCAAAACTGCAAAGCACCTAGAAAGAGGGCAGGGGAAGGGTTAAAGTGTGGAGTCGCATTTTGTTGCTAACCTGTAGGTCTTGCAACTAGGAGCATAGTATGTAGTAAGGGAGGGGTTGTTGAGTGAGGTTAAGTTAGGTGTTAGTCCATGGAATTTTTACCTTCTTTAGGTTCTTGATGTCCTTCCCTAGACCATGTAGACAGCTGAAATTGCTTTATCTCTGGTGCATAATTCCTAGTTTGGAAAGTTTGAGAGGGAAGATATCTAGTTCTCTATCTTGTTAATCACATGACCAAGAAGATCTATGATATTCATCTATGGTTCTCCTTTTGTGTTTTATCCTTCCCTAGTTTAGATATTAGGACTCTATTTGGCTCCTAAAAGGATTCTGATAGCATACTTTCTTTATTATTTTCCCTTTAGGAAAATAAGAGATATGAGGAATAAGGTCTTATCTCATGGTCAAGTCTACTGGGATCTGAAAGAAAGATGTGTCCCCCAAAATGTGAGGCCCCAGAGGATAGATCATGGTGAAGGGAGAGAAAGGGTGATTTGCTAAGTAACCATCTAGACCAGGGGTGCTTAACCATTTTTTTATGTCACTGACCCTATTGGCAGTAGTGAACCAACACTTTCTCAGAATAATGTTTTTAAATGCATAAAATAAAAGTCATCAGATTACAAAGAAAACCAATTATATTGAAATGAAGATGTAATTTTTTGCCCATCTACATTCATGGATTCCCTAAAATCTGCCCAGAGGCCCCAGGTTAAAACCCCTGATTTATGAATAATAGGGATGGGATTAGGAAGAAAGAAGGAAAGTGGGATCAAGAAGAAAGTAAAAATGGGATGTGAGGGTTAGTGTCCTGGGTATTCCTTTTTATTCATGGAAAATTGGAGGGAGGAGGAACTTGCTTTCTAGGGAGTAAAGGAAGAACTAGAAGGCAAAGGAGTGTTCCTGGAAAACTTAGAGCAGAAGGACCCTAACCAGGCACAGAGGCCTGCCCTCCCAGCATCTTGGAGCAAGGAATGGGAATGATAGTTTTTCCTCGGCTCTGGGCAGGTTCTGCCTAGGGGAAATTTCAGGGTCCTTGTAGCTTAAGCCTTTGTATGTTTAATCAACAAACATTTAGTAAGCACCTACCTTGTGCTAGGTGTAGGGGATAGGAAGACAAAAGTGAAACAGTCCCTGCCCCCAAGGGGCTTCTATCAGGGGAAACATACACATGATATGAACATGAATAAATTATATGAAATGAAGAACATAGCTGAAACTAGGTTGTGAAGGGTCTTAAATGCCAAACAGATTGCTTTGAATTTGATCCTACAGGTAATAGTGAGATTCTGGAACTTTGGGGGAAGGGGAATGATATGGTTAGACTTGTGCTTTAGGAACATTTGTGGGAAGAACAGAAAGGGAGAGACTGAATTTAGGAATTAATCTATTAGGAGGCTATTGCAGTAGAATAATTGAGAGGTGATTGGATCTGAACTAGAGAGATGGAGAGAAAAAGATGAATCATAGGAGACTAGAGAAAGAATTGACAGGACTTGGCATCTCACTGGATATTGGGGGAGAGAGTGTGGTGAAGAACAGAGAAGAGACAAAATGACCCTGAAGTTATGAACCTTGGTGACTGGAAGGATGGTGGTACCTTCAACAAAAAATAGGAAGTGGAAGGAAGATGGGTGGGCTTAGGTGGTAAAGATGAGTCCTATTTTGGACATGTTGAATTTAAGATGTCCACAGGATATCCAGTTGGAAATGTCTAATAGGTAGTTGGTAATGCAAGACTGGAGCTCCGAAGAGAGATGAAGGCAGTAAACACATACACATAGATACAGACATATATGTGTATATACATATGTATGCATATATATTCAAATGTATAGTAGATATATATGGAAGATATTTGTATAAAATGATCACTGAACCCATGAGAACTAATAAGGTCACCAAAAGAGAGAGAGTATTGAATGAGCAGAGGGCCCAGGACAAAGCCTTGGTGTACAACCATCATTAGAAGGTGAGATATGGATGATAATCTAGCAAAGGAGTCTAAGGAGGGATGCTACAAGTAAGAGACAACCAAGAAAGACTCAACAAAGAGAAGAGAAAGGATCCAATAGGAAAGGGTGACCAACATTGGCAATCCTGTGGAGAATTAAAGAAGGTTGAGGACTGAGAAAAAGCCATTGAATCTTAGAGAGTGTGGTTTGTGTGTGGATGTACACACACACCTAGGAATATGGCAATGAATAGGTCCTGGTGTTTATCCAGAAGGGAAACATTTCTCAGAGGATTAGACATGAGGGGATGTACTGAAATTTCAATAAGGAATGAGCTTAGACATGAGGAAGAACTTTCCAATAGTTAAGAGTGTGAGATACAGAATGAATTAATGGCATCTTTCCTTAAGATCTTAAAGAAAAGGAGACATTGCCTCATGTATGGAAGAACATGCTAGGGACAAGATGACCTCTTGAAGATGCTTCTAGTCTAGAACCGCTATCCCCGGGTATGATAAAGATGTGGTATTGTGGATAGGGCTCTAGTCTTGGAGTCAGGAAGACCTGGATTCACATCTCACCTTAGAAACTTCTAGCTGTGTCACCCTGTGCCTCTCTGTACCTCAGTGTCTTTACTATAAAATGAGGGGGTTGAACTCAATGACTTTGAAGGTCTCTGATCCTATACTGTTTTTGAAGAGGAGGTATAGAAATGAGTGTATCTGTTTGTATGGAAACTAAACCCTTTTCCTGCTCCTTGATGGTAGCTGCTTAGGCTTTGATGTCCCTTCATAGTCTAACAATTATAACTCCTGCTGGGCCTTATGGGGCTGGGGCACATCCCATTCACCCTCTCCACTAAGGGGTTCCTTTAAGCTCAGTGATTGGATTCAGTGGTAGAGGAGCCTTGACTCTACTGAGAGGAATTAAATTTTTTTTCTTCTGCTTTTTGGCTTCTTACACCCATGTTCTGATGCTCAGGGGGAAATTGCTTAAAGTTTAGGTTTAGCTCACTAAAGTCTCCCCAAAAGACAGCAATAGAAAGGTAGTCAATGAACAGTGTGAATCAGGTATGGGATAGATTTTAATTTCCTCTCCTTTCCCCATCCCCCCCCCCCCCAAAGTGTTTAACATACCCAAGAGCCACAAGCACAAATTATCAGAAACTTAAAAAGCAGCAGCAATAACTACTGTTACACTTTCCACGGAGGTTCAGCTTTAAACTTCAGAATACAAAGGAATTTGTCGGACTGGTGAATGTGTCCAAACAACTCCCTCCAGCTCCTCCTGCTGGTCGTTAGCTGCTCCTGGACTCCCCCAAGTACAGGTAGCGCTGCTGTGTACCGAGTTAACCACAGAACTCTCCAACCCATAAGATTGCTTCTGACACATCCATCTTGGGATTGCTTTTTGATCAGCTGTATTCAGAAAAGGAAACACAAAGCAGAAAAGGCAGTGAAGGACCCAGGCTCATGTTCACCTAGTTGAGTTCCCCTTCTCTAACTGGGGATAGAGAAGAGTGGTCCCTCTCCCCAACCCTCAAGAGATAGAATAGTCCTAACACTATGGAAGAGAAGAGAGTGACTGAGGACCAATCACTGCCACTGGTGGGCTTCATCATCCCCAAGAAGCCTAAGTGCTCAACTACTACAGCTAGGGCAGCTCTGTACTTGCCCTTTTGTTCTACACTAGACACCTTCCCCCAATTATGGCTCTTTCCTCATATCCGTACTGACCAGGTACAATTAATGACACGTACACAGGTAAATATTCATTACTTTGATGATGTAATAATTTGAGAGCCGAAAGCAAAACAGGTGAAGCCTAGAAACTTCTTGAGACTGTATTTCTAGCTCCCCTGAGGATACAACCTGAGGGATGTAGATAATATTTTTAAATGACATTTATATAGCATTTTAAGATTTGCAAAATGATTTACATGTTCTCTTATTCAATCTTTGCAATAGCCCTGTGAGGTAAGGGCTACAGATAGTTTAACTGTTTTGAATATGGAAATTGAGGGGTGGAGAAAGTTGAATGACTTTCCCGAGGTGACATGCACAATAGGAGTCTGAGAAAGTATTTAAATTCAGGTTTTCCAGACTCCAAATCTAGCATTTTGTTTGCTATGTCATTGCAGCAGGAGGGACCAAAATTATGCCTCAGAAAGAACTTTCCGTCATAGGCAGATGTTGGATCAGACCAGGGAAGAGGGCTGTGCTATCTCGGTTTTGATCGGCTTGAATAGGAGAAACCCCTGTCAATCTGAGCTGAGAGAGGGCTGTCCTGCTTATAAACAAATCAATAGCCTAAATGTATATGCCATTTTCTTCCTGCTAAGTGCAGGTGCTAGTAACTCCCCAAATATTAACAGGGCACCAGAGCCATCTGGAGAGTGAATGAAGATACGGGGCTGGTTCCTTAGAGAGAGAAAAAAAGGGAGGAGAGGGCGGAGCAGCCTGGGCAATATCTCCTGGTGAGAAGGAGAAAGTCTCTTTTCCTTCCCCCTCCCCTTTTGCTTCCACCTGGCTCCGCCCCAACTTCACCACGCTCCCCTCCCCCCAAGGACAGTCAGCAGAGAAGCAGCCTCACAAGAAAGCTCAAGACTCCAGGCAAGCTGGGGGTTACCGGGGACGAGCCAAGGGGGAATCAGAACAAGTTAAATGGGGGTGGACCGTACTAGGACGATACGGTGGGGGGCGAACTGGAGGAAACTGGGAAAGGGAAACAGCGGATGTGGAATGAGAAGCTGGAGTGGAGAAGGGGGATGGGGAAGGACAGACCTGGAGAATCCCAGTCCCTCAGTCAGGCATCCCACTCCTACCTGACTGCTTCACCTGCCAAGAACGGCTCAGCTGTCTGAGGTGCAGGAAGGGGGGTGGCTAGTTAAGGTGGCCTAGCCCTTGCCCATCGACTCCTCTGTCCTAGCAGTCATCTAAGGACAAGGAAGTGCTCCCTGTGACATGACGCAGTCTCTCTGTTTTGTTTTTATGTCCACGTGTGCGTGGGGAGTGGGTGTGGGGAAGATATATGAGACAGATGTATGTCATTGAAGGTATTTGTAAATAGCAGAGTATGACTGTTTCTCTTAATACATGTATGCATCTATCTGTGCAGATTTAGCTCTTCAGTAGCGCCTATGGATTTTTGTCTTTTGTGTGTGTGTGTGTGTGTGTGTGTGTGTGTGTGTGTGTGTGTGTGTGAGAGAGAGAGAGAGAGAGAGTATATTCTTGTATCTCTGTGTGTGATGCACAGATTTCTGACCTAGCAATGGCTGGACTTTCCTCTTGTTGCTATGATTCTCTTTCCAGTGAAGCCTCAAGGATATGAGACCCTTATGTAGTCACTTCTTTTTTGAAGGGAGCACTAATAGTGATCAGCATTGGTCAAGCAGGAAGGAATCAGTTAACTCAAATGCTGAATAGCTCTGCTCTTCCTTTTTTACACTTCATTCTGCCTTATTCTTGTTCTTTCCTTTCTTTCCAGGATCCTTGAGTAACTGAGGTGTCTCTGTCCATGTGTGAATGATTGTATCTATGTGTGTAACTATTTTTGTATTAATCCATGTCTTATATGTATAGAAAAAATGTGGTGTTTCTGTATCCATGTGTTTGTATCTGTATTGGCTTTGCTCATTCATGTACTAAATAAATTCAAGTGGTTATTATGAGCATGAACTATGCTAGGCACTAAGGAATACAAACAAATTAAATGACATTCCTTATTCTTGAGGAACTTATAGTCTGGTTGGAAGAAACAAGAAATACATGTGTGAAACAATTAAATATCAATACAGGGTGGTATATGATGTGGGGAATAGTATAAATAGGAACTGAGAGAAATGAGATCTCAGTAGACTATGAATACTCAGAGAAAGCTTTTCATCAAAGTGATTAGAATTGGGTTATATCTTAAAGGATTGAAAAGAGGGGACATTATAAGCAGAGAGTTCATACTTCATAAGCACAGGCAAAAATGAGAAATGTGGTGGATGGTGGACCTACCTGATTAGTTCTAAGGGCTTATACTGCATAAGAGTGGAAAATAAGGTTGAAAATCTAGATGGTGGAAAAACTTGATTGCCCAACAAAGTAATTTGACCTTGATCATGTAGGCAATGGGGAAAAAAATATTGAAGATATTTGAGCAGCGTAGTAAAGTGATTAAAGTGATGTTTTAAAAATGTCGATCCAGTACCACTATGTATGATGAATTGAACACTGGAGATATTAGAAACAGGGACATAATGTAGGCATTCAGGTAGGAAATGGTAAAGGTTGGTAGTAGTGAAAATGGAAGAAAGGAAGTGAGAAAGACATTATGAAAGAAGCCTTGACATGATATGACAATTGATTAAAGTGAAGTAAAAAGTGACTTTGAGATTTTACACTACATGACTAAGAGAATGAAGACATATATCTATATTCTATGCTGTGAGTATGAGTTCAATTCAGTGAACATTTATTAAATGTCTAGTAGGTACCAGTTACTATGCCATGTGCTGGAGATACAAAGAAAAAAATGGGGCAGTCTGTCCTTAATGAGATTATATTCTATGGAGGGAAGGCAAAATGTATGCAGATTATAAATTTAGAAGGGAGCAGTAACACCTAAGAAAATCAAAAAAGGTCTCTTTGGGAGATGGAATTTGAGCTGAGCCTTAAAGGAAGTGAAGAATTCTAAGAGGCAGAGGGGAAGAGGGACAGTGTTCCAGGCATAGAGAGAGCCTGTGCAAAGCCATAGAAGTAGGAGATGGGATTCTGGATTTGGAGCAAAAGTAGTTTAATTTGGCTGAAATACAGAGTACAGGTCAGTGAAATCAGTCTGAAATAATTATCGGTTGAAACCAGATTTTGAAGAGCTGTAAATTTCAAACATAGGAGTTTGTACTTTATCCTAGAGGCGTCATTAAAGGCGACAAGGAGACATTAAAGGTTTGGGGGATGGAATATGACATGGTCACTGTGATTGAAGAGTATCTTTCTGGCAATGATGTGGAGGCTGGGTTGAAAAAAAGGAGAGACTGTTGCAAGGAGAGTGTTATGAGGCTATTGCAATAGTCCACTTGACAAGTGATGATCAGAGCTTGAATTAGGTCCTGTAAATAGAAAGAAAGGGATGGATGCAAGAGAAGTTGTGGAAGTAGAATTGACAAGATAGCAACTAATTGGATTGGATAGGATTGGAAGTGAGGAAGAATAAAAAATCAAGGATAAGTCTGAGGTTGTAAACTTTGATGACTAGAAAAATGATGGTATACTCAATCCAAAATTAGGAAGTTTGGAGGAGGTGTAGGCTTGGGGGGAGAAAAAGCTAGTGAGTTCTGTATGAAAATATGGTTAGTTTGAAATGCCCATAGGATATCTAAATGAATGTCCAGTAGGCAGAGTGATTTAGGACTGGAGCTCAAAAGAGAAATGAAGGTAACATATGTAGATTTAGGAAATAACTGCATACAGATGATAGTTGTAACTACAGGAGCTGATGAGCTCACCATAAAAGGGATAGAATAGAGAAATAAGAGGGCCCAGGTCAGAGCCCAAGGGTATATCCACCTAAAGGGTGAAGGACTTAGATGATTGCAAAGGAGACCTAGGAATAATGGACAGACATTGCAAGGGGTTCCAAAGTGACTAGCTGGAGATAGGGAAATGGAGCCAAATGTTCTTGTGTATAAGAGACAGAAATAAGGGAAGAAAATGTCCTACATAGATATTGGTGTATATATTTGTAGGACATGTATGTACAGTCACATGGATCATGTGAAAGCTAACCCTGTATGCAGAGAAAACGGGGAGAAAGTCAAGAACCTGAGAGTGAGAATGGGATGTGAAGAACTAAATTACTAGTAACCCCAGCTTTAATGCCCTTTCCTAACCTTAGTCCTAGACTGAACTCAAATCCTGAATGCAGCCCTTCTCCATATTCCCAAAATACAGATTATATTTCCAACCCTAACACGAGACCTAACCTTGCTACTTCCTAGCTCTCCACTATTTTTCTACTCTCCTTGCTAAATTCCTTCTTTCTTCACCCAACCACCTCTACCTCCATATTCCATCATGATACCTTTAAAAAATGTATTTCTTCTTTTCCAGTCAGCTACCTCCCCTTAATTTAGCCCTGTTCTCCAAATAGACCCCAGTTGGAGTGGGAGGGAAGTAGGAGGGATTAGCCCAGGGCTGACACAGCCTTGGGCTCGATTACACTGACATTTCAGCTTATCGCTCTGACGGGGAACAGCTCTGGGGCTCTTGTCTCGGGAAAGTTCAAAAAGTTGCCAAGTCATAGAGTCCAGATTCAGTGTAAGAAGCGGAGAGCAGAAAAAAAGAGAGCTACTGCCTGTGCAAGTGATCCATATCTCTCTTAACTGACTATTTTTACTTTCCAGAGTGGACCATGAAGCATGACTCACATCTTGAGGCAAAAACACTGGGTTTGGGCAAAGCCATCGCTGTGCTCACCTCTGGGGGAGATGCCCAAGGTAAGTGAAAGGGCCCTGCTCAGTAAAGGATCTGACAGCTGTGATCAATGGACAAGACCTCACTAGAAAGTTCAGACTTCAGAACTGGGCCTCACTGAAAATTCACTGTCATACTTAATACCCTCAGTGAATTTGAAGCCTATAAAGTCCCCACACTACTTTTATTTCCCTAAATGATTCTTAAACTGCCTTTTAAGTTTTTCCAAAGGTACAGTAGAATGTCCCCTGGACTGTTTGGTACTGTAAAGGACTGGGCACCAAGTTTATTTATCATTAATTTATTCAGTTGAAGAAGAAGCAATAGATAAAAGGAGGAAGAAGGAATGGCAGTAATTTGGTAAATGGGAGATGGAAGACAGAGACTCGAGTTCCTGGAAGAGGTATCCAGGATCAGTGGCAAATGGGATGCTAATACCTGAGTGGATTCTCATATGCCCCCATGTTTTTTTAACAGTAATATTTTAAATGTCCTAGGATTAAACAGCAGGTCAGTGATCTTAGCCCTAACAAGTTATTTGCCTTCTGCTCCTTCTTCTTCCTTGTTTCTTCCCATCCTCTCCTTCAGCATTTGCCCTTCTTTTTCCTGAAGGGTAAAAATAGAACAGAAATAGAAATAGAAATAATTGAATAGATTAGGACCACTGTGGGGAGGTAGTGCAGGGAAAAGCAGTAAAGAAGTAAAGAAAGAATCAGCCAGGACAGGGAAGGCTGGAGGGGCAGGAAGGTTAAGTATGAAGGACAAAGGAAGTACAGAATAAGAACAGGAGAATTTTCCCTTTTTTATCCTTGGTTTTTCTTGCCTTGTCTGATTCCTAAACTGATGAATAGGAGACAATCAAAGACACTGGGACAATCATTCTGTTCAGGCCCTGAAAGGAACCCGTTAGAAGAGATGAGAAAGGCATCTGGTCATTTAGTTAACCCTTATACTGAAAGACTGTATAAAGCATTTACTATGTATAAAGATGGCTTTTTTTGCTTCTCTTCTTCCAGAATGTCTTTCACTTCTGTGTATTTTCATTGCCAACCTGTTATTTTCTCTTTAGTTTCTTTGGTGAGACTAGTTAGTACAGATTCACATTTTTCTGTTCTGCTAATTATTTTTGCTATTCAGGTCATAAATTCTGCTCTCATAATTTTCAATTCTCTTTTAAACCACTCAGGATAAGTATATTCTGGTTCTACGTCCTCCTCAAATTCCACAGGGTCTTCTGTCTCATTAAGTGTTGAATCATTTATTTTCTTTTGTTTTGCAGTATTTATAGATTCCTTCTTTACTAGATCCAGAAGCCATATTTCCTTCTACTATTAATATTTTCCATATTAATTTTATCTGCTTATGTTCAAGGTCTTTGAATTTTCTCCCTCCTGAGATCTTTGGTAATTTCAGTCTTTCTTTTTATCATTATTTTCCCTTCTTGCTCACTTTCTGACTCCCTCCCCTCTGATAGTTGTATGCCTGGGGTGTTGCATGTGTGGCCTGCTTCTACAATAGGCAATTCATGGTTCATCTGGTTCTGGTTCCTTGCCCCAAAGGACTTTTGGGAAGACAGAATTTGCCCTACCTGGATGCTGGCTCTTTCCCTCAGGCTTAATGTAGAGCTGCATAGAACCTTCTTTTCCCCTCACCCCCATATCTTGTCTTGGTGTTCTGTCCCACTTTCTCTGTTCCTCAGATTCTCAGATCCAGCACCAGCTGTTCCCAGAGCTGCCAAGCTGGTGCTATGGGAGTTGATTTCTGTAGTTTGGTTCTGCAGGGCTCTGGGAAAAGGGAAAAGGTATAGAGTTGAGTTCTATTTCAAGCTCAGACATGTGTCTTGCCCCTTTCTCTCTATTCCTCTGCTCTCCTGAAGGGATCTTTTGCAGCACAGAACAGTGTTAATATGGCACTGGCTGTTTGTAGTTGCCCCAGCAAGTTTCCATAGCCTAGGCACTGGCTACAAACTTCCATAGCCTGGAGCCTGGGAAGAGGGAGGAGGATCTGGGCTGTGAGGTTGGGTTTTGTTGCGAATTGATATACCAGGCCCTGTTAGCACAGCCTTAATGCCGGTAGCATGGTGAGGGGTAGGGGAGGTGATGCTAAATGATGCTGGTCTTGAGGGAGGTGTCAATTCATAGATTTTCTTAAAAACCTTTTAGGTTCCAGGTGTCCTAAACCATGGAGACAGCTGAAGTTGCTTTACTTTGATGGATAATTTCTGCTTTGGAAAGGTTTGGGAGATCATGGGAATTAGAGAAAATGTCTATTTCTTCTATCTTGTTGATCATGTGACCCAGAAGTCCAACTTCACCTAGAATTTTGTTTTGTAGTCTATGGAACAATAGAAAGAAAGAATGAGGAATTCCCTTGGAGAGGGAAATTACAATTTAACGGGGAGATATCAGTCATTTGCCAGTCCATTGCCAAGTCTAGTCATTTCTTTCTCTATACCTCTCATATATTCTCTTTTCTCCCACTCACACACTCTCATTGCCTCTAAGTCTAATAGCTCACCTCTAATAGCTTTCTAATTGTTCTCCTTCCTCAGATCTCTCCCCACTCTCCCCACTCTTACTTCATCCTCCATTCAGTTGCCAAAATCATTTTCCTAAAGTATAGGGCTGACCACATCACCCCTTTATTCCATCAGTGCAGTGGCTCCCTATTTCCTGGAGATCAAACAGCAAGTCCTCTGTCATTTTAGCACAGTTTAGAGCCTGGTCCTTTCCTATCTTTCCCAACTTCTTGCTCCTTCCTTCCCTCCATACTGCTTCCCATCCAGCTATGCACAAGATACTCCATCTCCCCTCTTCATGCCTTCACACTGGCTGTCCCCCATGCCTGGAATTTCTCCCTCTTCGCCACCACCCCTTAAGTTTCCTGACTTCCTTCAAGACTCAACTTGAACTCTACATTCTTCAGGAGGTCTTTCCTGGTCCCCCAGATTCTAGTGACATCCCTTCTGAAGTGACTTTCCATTTATTCTGTATATATGTCACATATACCTAGTTATTTACAAGTTGTTTCTCTCATTCAAATGATTGTTGAGGGCAGAAATGGTTGGAGGTTGTTTTTTTTTTTTAACTTTTCTTGGTATCCTCAGTGCTGAGTGCAATGCCTAACACATAAGTGCTTCATAAGTGTTTGTTGACTGATTAACAACAGAGTTGTAGAGGTCTTCTGATTCCTGATCTAAGGCTCTTCCCATTATGCCATGCTGGGGTTATTTAATGAAAAGGAGATAAATATATATATCAAATTCCTTTCATTCAAGAATAGTATCCCTTCCAACTATAGATTTTGAGTGCCAAACTCAGGTGGCTAGGACAGCTGTTCCCTTGAAGACCACTTAGCCCAGGAGTGGGCAACATCTTCCTGAGTCAGGAACTTTCTTAAGGGCAGGAATTGTTTTGTATTTGTCTATGTTGCCACAACCTAGCAGTGTCCTTGAATATAACAGGTGTACAATATTTATGGAAGGACCTTTCTTTCTGTAAACAGATGGGAAAGGTGAGATGGTATAGCATCACAATATCTTAAGGGTTGAAAGGTAGCTCAGATGTGAAGTATTTACCTTGTGGAGCTGTTGTGAAATCAAGTACTTTGTAAACCATGAAGTACCATCTAAATTTGAGTTATTATTATCATCTAGTCTAGCTACTGGCCTTCTTCTACACAAAATTTTCCAGGATTCTGTGATAGATGCAAAGTTATGCCCATAGCATTTATGAACGTCACTGGGGACTAAAGAAAGTGAGAGTAAGACCTGGGAAGGCAAAGGGACAGAACAGGGCAGAGAGTCAAAAATAAAGCCTAAAGAGGTCTCCAACTGAAATGTCAGTCAACAAGCACTTATTTAGTGCTTACTATATACCAGGCATTGTGGTATATAGTGCCAGGGATACAAAGAAATACAAAAACACTCTCTGCCCTCCAGGAACCCACAATCTAATGGAAGAGATAATGTTCAAAAGCACTTGTGTACATGTAAAATATAAACAAGATAAATTGGAGGTAATACAATTGAGAGTATATTGAAAGGCAACTCAAATAGAGATGGGGCTTAAAAAGAACACTGCAGTGGAGCCCTAGGTCTCTTGTATCATGGGTCTAGATTGGAACCATTGTAGTAGGAAGGACAGTATGAGGGAGAGTAAGGTAGAAACAATATAGTCTCGTTTGCTTCCCAGAGGTAGATATTCAGAGTCTGGTCAAGATCAGCCAATCCTGGGTGGGGATGGGGGTTGGGGGCAGGTATCATGGGAATTATCAGAAACAGACCTTTTGGCTCTTTCACAGCTATAGGATCTGTGTTAATACAAGCTCATGGACTTCATCACATCCACCAAAAATGAGAGCAGGGTCAAGATTGTTACATGCTCACCCCTAAATGTAAAGATCCTGGGATTCTTTTTTCCCCAAAAATTAATTAATTAATTAATTGATATTTTGAATTCATTTATTTATTTTTAGTTTCCAACATTCAGTTCCACAGTCCCTTGAGTTTCAAATTTTCTTCCCCTCCCTCTCCTTCCCATCATGGCAGTATGCACTCAAATATGTCAACTTGTCATAGTCTCCCAATTTCTCAGATTGAGCCTTTTGGAACAAATCATAGGTCCAGAAGGGAACTCAAGAGATCGTTTAGTGGTCCAGCCCTCTCCTGGTATATAATTGTCTACTTTATTTTAAAAGAGATTTTAACACTTCTATTAACATATGTCTGCCATGTCACTCAGGAAGTTCTCTTGGTGTCTAGCTTTAATCATTTCTGTTCCAATTTAGGTTCTTGCCTTGTAGTTTTAGACTTATTCTGGAGAGAAACTAGCCCTATATTTTCTTTCAAATTCACTGAATTCAGCCTTCTCTGTCTAATCATGCCCAGTCTGTAATTTTAGCTGCCCATCTTATTGAGCAGCCCTAACTGAAGCTTCAACTCCTTTGCTCTCTTTCTGACTCATTCTCTGCTATCATTGTCATCTAAAGTTGTTGCCATACCTCTTCCTGGGTAGGCAGTAATTGTGGAATCTGAATTACGTGCCTCTGATGTTCCCTATAACCCTTTAGGGCTTCTGGCACAGCTGAAAGTTCACTCTAGCTGAGGCCTGTAACCCTATTCCTCTTCTTGCCTCTAATGGACCTGGCAGCTGTTCATAGAGGGTTAGTTAACAGTGACATGAAGCAGCTAAAGAAAGATAGAAGCAGGATTGCCTGAAGACCAGACCAAGCCAAGGGGCTGAAGCAGGGCAGTGGAGGGTATTCCGGTATTCCTGGACCTTCACCCTCCAGGTTTTCTTGATATTCATCCCAGAGAAATAGGGTATAAGAGACAGGTTCAGGAAATTGAGGCTGTGAAACTTCTTTGCCAAGAAATATCTCAGTGCCAGAAAGTCCTCAGCTGGAGAGGTGACATTGTGCCTTGAGGCACAGAGCTGGTCTTCCAGAGGACACTAGGCCTGAGGAGTGCTCCAGGATTGACTCTAGACCTCAACTGTCTTGTCTTTTCCTTCTGCACCTGGTTCCCAGGCTGGTAGCAGGTGGTAGTATAGTATTTAAAGTGCTGGGATGAGGGCGGCCAGGTGGCTCAGTGAGTAAGAGCACCGCCTCCAGTGTTGGGATGACCTGGAGATCGAATCCTGGGCTCAGACACTCAGCACCACACCCAGAAATAACTGGCCGTGTAACCTTGAGCAAGTTACTTAACCCCGATTGCTCATAAAAAAAATAAATAAAGTGCTGGGATGAGAGTTAGGAAATCTGGACTCTGGCTCAAATCTTTGAACCCTCACTGTACCTCAATCTCCCTTTTTATATGGCTAGAAGAATCACACTTTCCATTCTACCCCAACCCCTGATGCTCCTCCCTTCCCCCCCCCCCCACTTCCCCACCACCCATTGAAAAATATCCTCTTATTTCATGGAACAGGGAAGGGGCAAGCACATATAATGATGGAAGATGCTAAGGTCCTGTAGGATCAAAGAGAATGGGGGAGAGAATCCTAAATAAACTAGAAGATTCACTTGGGGTAATGAAGAAAGTTACAGCAGAACCAGGATTAGATTCCAGGGATCCAGCATGATCTGGTGAAAGGAAAGCTGGATTGGGAATCTGGAAACAAGTTCTTTCACTTACTATTTGTGTGATCTTGAACAAGTCATTTAACCTGCATCTTTGTTTCCTCATCTATCAAATGGGGACCATACCTTCTTACCTACTTCACAGGGCTGTTATGAAGATAAAATGAGATAATATATGTGAAAGTGTTTGTTAAAAAATTACAGAGCGCTTATGTAAATGCAAGGTCTAAATATGATCACCATTATCTTAAGTTTCTTTCCCCACCCTCCATATGAGGCATTTTCCCCTATACTCTAATGTCCTAGTTTATAACTCTGGCCTTGGTTCTAATGTTGGAAGAGTTAAGATTATTATTGCAAAGAGCTTTAAGCTCACGCACTTAGGCTTTACATAGAACTACTCCCTTAAATGCTCCCAAACTAACCCTAAGACAAACTGAGCTAAGAGTCCTGGAAGTACTTGTACCCAGGACCAGCCACATTGACAATTTACCAACCTAAACTGAAGGCTTGTCGGTCTAGATGGGCTGTAACCCCTCTCGGGGGTTCAGTGTCATTGCTATAATTTGGGGGAGGGGAGGGAAAAAACTAGGTTGGAGAAGGAAGCTGAGAGTGCTTATACTCCTCCAATGAAGAGGTCTGGGGTGGAATTTGAGATGTTTGGATACAGTTAGGGGTATGACAGGCCCAGCTCATTGGTCATGTGGTGAGAAAAGGGCAGAGATCACACTGGGAGGGCTTGAACCTATGACCAAAGAGATAGTCCTAGACCTCACTGGTATCCTTAGGACTAAGAGGGGTTGCTCTTCAAGGGTTGCATTGTAGCATGCCTCACCACCTAGGGAGGGAGGGGAGTACAGTTTCTGGTCCTGGCAGCAACCCATGATGAGCCCACAAAGAGGGAGGCCCTTTAAGTGGGGCAAAGCCATCGAAGGAAGAGGTAGCACCACCTTCTGTGCCAGAACCATGCCTTCCTGGAGGAGAGAACTGAGGTTAAGAGGGGTTAAAATTTGCCCAGAGTCACATAGCCAGTAAATATCAGTCAGGATTTGAACTAAAATCTTCCTGACTCCAAGTCCAGAAATTATTGACTGCGTCACCTAACTGGTGGTTAGGGTTCCTTGAAATCTGGGTTGGGGTGAGCTTTGAGCTAGGATGTCCCTGGAAAGATTGAGGGTCCCCTCTCCACTTAATCCTCAACCACAAGACGGGAGGTCACTGCTCAGGAAGATCTGCTGTCCCTCCAAAAACACACATTTCACCACCTTGGCTGAACAAAGTATTGGGCTAGGAGTTAGGAGACCTGAACTCTAATTTCTCTGACAGTGTGAGTCTCTAACATTTGACAGCTCAGCTCATCCTGTTTCAGTAAGGGTTTGAGTGAGCTTTACTGTTTAAGCAAAGTCTTGGGGTAAATCCCTTCCCCCTTCTTGGTCCTCACTTTGCTCCTCCATAAAATGAAGCTGTTGGAATAAATGATGTCTAAAGGCCCTTCCATTTCAAATTTTATATTTCATAGGGAGGGGAGTGGCTTTGAGCTCTCCTTGCTAAATGGATTTACCCCCAGTAATCAGGTTTCTTAGATGCCAGATGTGAGTAAACACCTGACCATAGCTCCTGGTTACCAAGAACAATTAGTTTAAATAGGAAGTTACCAGATGGTCTGATTCCTAGGGGAGAAGTGAGGGAGGGGCAGCCTCTCAGTACTGACCTCCTGGTGTCCCAAGATTTATAACTCTCCTCACAGGGCAATACCCAACCCCTTTTCCCCAACTTTAGGGTGTGTTTCATGTTGCTTACCATGGATTTGTGTCTAGGTAGCTCTTCTGCATCAGGGTCATTGAATCACCCAAGAGTTTGTTAAATTAACAATCTTTTTAACTAAAAATATATTCCATATTACTTCTCAGCCAATAGCAGTTTCCAAGTAATTTAAAAGCAGTTTAGGAATGACAAAAACAGATAAAAATATTAAGCAAGGTGATAAAAAACAGTCAGCAAAGATGTTCTTTGGGGTTTTAGGAGTTCCCCACCAAAAGCCTAAATACTGCTTTTCTACTTTTCTTTCCCAAAAGACTTATGTATGGCTAGTTCACCTCACTCGACTGGGGAACAAGGTTAACCCAAACTACCCTAGGTCTGCACAATAACTTCCCTTATTCAAAACATCCTCCAGTTCATATAGTAATAGTGTGTGGAATTAATACTTCCCTAGTTCTACCAATAAAGTGGTTTGTGGTACTTGCCCAAGATGCAGAATTTTTAGTCAGGACTTTGTTCATCCCCATGTCTACCCAAGTTCCTATCTTCAAAACTTTGCTAGACCTGGAGTTCACGTTGCTTCTTACTTTGCTTGACCATGCTATGCCCTTCCTCATCCACTTATTGCTTTGCTATGACCCTGACCTTATTTTCTTTTTTAAAAAAGCTTCTGGAATTATCTTTTGAAGAGTTTCCAGGTGCGTTCCCTCCCTTCTCAAGTTTTAAGTGAGTTTTTAGTACTACCACTTGGGCTTGTGATATCTTGGAGTTTGGGCCTCCTTCTTTTCCAGATGGGCTATGATGATATGAGTTGTTATCAAGATTTAGGTGGTACTCAATAAATATTTGTTGATTGAATAACTGACTGCTAGAATCCAGGAAGAGAGAATGAAATAGACTTAGCCACAACTCTTTTGACCAGGGTAAGGAAGGGTAGACTGTGGAATCCCAGGTTTGTGACCCCTCCTTCTACCCCCTTTTGGCTACACACAACCGTATGTGGGTAGAGGTTCTGAGAGAATCAGATTGGACCAATAACAGGGACCTAACCTTTCAAACAACCCACTGGGGACCCATGTTATTCATGGAAGTAAATAAAAGTTAAATGTTTAGGACTGGTGTAGAAGGCAGACCAAATTGTCTATGTATCACAAAGAGGTTTTAGGAAAGGGCTGGGTCTCTAATAACTTTGAAATGAAGGAGGGAGAAATGGGTTTAGATGAGGATGGCATTCCCGACTCAGGGAATACAACCAGCAGGAAAATATCACCTTCCTTTTTCTGCAGCCTGGATGAGTTTTACTCCCATACTCCCCTCCTACCACCCCCTTAATTCCGTGTTTTCTCCTGATTTCTCTCCTTCCTTTTCTACACAGGTATGAATGCAGCTGTCCGAGCTGTGGTGCGTGTTGGGCTCTTCACTGGAGCAAGGGTTTTCTTTGTCCATGAGGTTGGTAACCTGCTCCCTATCATTCCCTCTCTGTTCTCTAATCAGTCTTGTGTTCTCTATTTCTTATCACTAAGGATAGAGCAAATATTATGGAATTTCTCTTCCACCTTCCCCCCTCCCCCAGAAGTGACAGGGTCCTCCTAAGTTCATCTTATTTTTTCTTCCTTATTTTAGGTCTTTTGGGCAAATTTACCATTTATTACTTGACAAAATTTCCCATTTCTTTGCTTTCCTCTCCTCTTGTCATCAATAAGACTGTCCCTGACTTAGCACCCCCACTCCTGTCCTTTCTTTTATGATACTTTCCTTCTCAGGCCAGTCCTTTTTAGCCTGATGGACAAGATGATGGGGCCATGCTTCCTAAGGGTTCCAGGGTACAGGGAACTTTTAACTAAGAAGGAAGAAGCATGTTTGCCCACATCTCCATATGCACCTATTCTTGCTTCTTCATCAGAGGGAGAGAATGAGATAAAAGAATTGAGGTGAGATGGTTAGTAACACAGTAAGCTGAGTGTATCTAGGAATAGACTGAGGCCACCTGACAGTTAATAAAATTTTTCTCAGGATGGGAGAAATTTCACTGCCTGGTTCTCCAACTTCTGCTTTCGTCAGATCCTAATCATGAGGTATTAGCCCAACCTTTTCAGCTACCTTCTCAGTTCAGTTCCCTCTCTTTTACTGCCTTCATCTCCCTCTTTCCCCTTTGGATGAGTCTGTTTGCTCTTTCATTTTTTTTTTTAAAGCAAGTGGGGTTAATAACTTGCTCAAGGTTACTTGGCCAGTTATTTCTGGGTGTGGTGCTAAGTATCTGAGCCCAGGATTGGATCCCCCAGGTAATCCCGACTCTGGGGCTGGTGCTCTTACTTGCTGAGCCACCTGGCTGCCCCTAAGCAATTGGGGTTAAGTAACTTGCTCAAGGTTACACAGCCAGGTGTTTCTGGGTGGGTGTTAAGTGTCTGAGCCCAGATTCAAGATCATCCTGACACTGGGGCTGGTGCTCTTACTCACTGTGCCACCTGGCCGCCCCATGTTTGCCCTTTTATACCCTAGTATTCCTTCATCAGGGCATGCCTCCTCCATATTCCTCTAATTGTCCAGGAAGACCCTGGTTATCCATCTTCTTTGAACACTGTAAAATAAGGGATAAGGTGGTAAATTAAGGTTTAAAAGATAGGATTTGCTTGCTGTTTAGTATGGGAGGATAGTGAGTAAGGCTGGGGCATTCGTTTCTTGAGGAACAAGAGGCAGAACAGAGAAACTCCCCAGTCTGCACGGACCAAGGGCAAGAGTTGTTTTGCCACCAGTCAGAAGCTAAGATACCACAGATGGGTGATTCCCCATAGGCTTGATTCTCAGGGGCTTTGGTAATTTAGAACTTGAAACTAGAACTAGCTCTTTCCTTAGGATTCATTCAGTCTTAGACGAGGAAGGAAAAATGGAGCAAAAGTTGAATGGATGTACAGTGTGATTCAATGGAAAGAATGCTGGATTTGGAGTCAGGGAACATGAGTCTTTGCTCTTTATTATCCTTGTGACTTTGGGCAATTTGCTTAAGCTCTCTTAGCCTCAGTTTCCTAATGTGTAAAATGTGACTTCTAAATCTGTGATCCTCTGTGTTCTACAGGGTTATCAAGGTCTGGTAGATGGTGGAGGTAACATCAAAGAGGCCAACTGGGAAAGTGTTTCCATGATCGTCCAGCTGGTATGTTCTGGGAGACCTGCAGCCAATGTTTCCTTTGTCCCTGGCTCCCTGCACCTTGCTTTGAGTCTAGATCCTCTTTCAAGCTCCACTACCTAGTGGCTAGATGTGGAAAGTTTCAAGGACAGAAGAGGGGCAGCATTTTCTATTTGTTTTTTATGCTTTGGAAGTTCATTTTGTTTTTCTTGTGTGATGATGGTCATGAGACATGCTCTAAGATAGTCTGATCTTTTTGAGAAAGGTCATAGGCAGGAATCTGGGAGCTGGCATATAAACAGAATCTGTTTTGGGATTGTGGAGAAGGTCTGGGCCTGAAAATAACCTGATTGGAGAGTAGGAATCAGATCCAGTAGCAGAGCCAACGCCTGTGGGCTAACCATGTGATAGAGATTAGGTTTCAGGGAAGAAAGTTTGGGGAGGATGAAAAGAGATTAGGAGGCATTACAAGGTAATAGCTCAGACAGCCCTTCAGAGAACTTCCAGAAATTTACTAGGTCTCCAAAAAAAATCACTTTTCTACCATGCTCAGAATGGCCTCTGCTCAGATTGCTGCCTCTTCTAGTCATATTAGGTGTCTCCCTCTCTCATTACCCTCCCCCCCATTCCATGTATTTATTGAGAATATCAGAGCAATGTGAATTGTAGAAATAATAATAACTTACATTTATTGGCACTTTAGTGTTTACAAAATGTTATCTTTATTACAAGTGAAGTTAGGCTTCACAAGTCCAATTATTCTCAATTTACAGATGAGGAAACTGTGACCCAGAGAGATTAACAGACTTGCTTTCCAATCATCCAGCCAGTAAATGTCACAGTCAAAACTGAAGAAAGCAGCAAATAGCCATACCCCATCTACCCACTATCTCTGTGTCCCTCCCCAGCTCCCTCCTCTTTAAAAGGAGGGAGCAGCTTTGTTACAGCTAATTAAGCCCTTCCCCAGGGTTTGGTGCCTGCCTATGGCTGTTCTTATGGTTTTCCTAGATGGCTTTCTTCTATAAAACACTCTAAGGATGGGGCAGAGATACTAAAAACTCTCTGACATCAGTGATGCCTCAGAATTGAAGCTCCTGCTTCTTCTCCCTGGAAGTATCCATGGCACTCTGGGAATTCAGGGGAGTTTCCAGAGTTAGAAGTATCTCCATTCTTGCCTGAACCTAGACACTGTAGCTACAATTCCTGGTACCTAGTATTTTCCTTTGGATAGAAGGAATGAGGAACAGAATCTAGTATGAATGGGGAGGTAGTGGAATGGGGGAGGTCATATAAGAGTAAAAAGAAAAAACGCTGAAATTCCAAAAACAGTGACCTCCCCAATGGAGTTTAAGTTCAATCCTGTGATACCAGGTTACTAAGAAAAATCTGCTACTCCCTACACATAGCCTTAGGAAGCTTCAAGAAATTCAGATACACCACAAGTCAAGAGGCCTTCTAGGAGGGAGAATCAGCTCTCTGATAAGACTTCTGACCAGGGGAAAGCCTGATGGTGTCTCCCTAGCACACACATGTACACACACACATTTTTTCTTTCTGTAGGAACAGATTTAAATTAATGATTTAATTTTAAAAGCATTTATTAAGTACCTACAGTGTACCAGGCGAAAATGAAATAGTCCCTGCCCTTCAGGAGCTTATGTTCTGTTGGGAGGATGTAACACATGTGCAACAAAGTAAATGATAAATAAATGCAGAGTAACTTAATCACGGCTCAGCAGCACCCACAACTAGGAGAATCAGGAAAGGCTCCTTGTAGGAGGCAGCCCTTAAGCAGAGCATTCAGGGGAGCTAGGTGGGAGATGGGGGAGCTCCAAGAAGCTGAGCTGAGCAGGGAGAGCAGCCCATGCTTGGAGGCAGCAGATGGAATATGGTGACTGAGGATCAGCAGGTACATATGGAGAGACAGGCTGGAGCGAGATTGTGAAGCTCTTCAAACGCCCAACAAAGGAAGCCGCATTTCATCCTAGGGCAAGGGTTCTTGACCTTTTGTGCTAGTATGGCTATTCTATGGCAATCTGGGGAAACCGCCTATGAACTTCTCAGAATCATGTTTTTAAATCCATAAAATAAAATACATTGGATGATAAAGGAAACCAATTTTATTGAAACAGTTTTGAAAATAAATTATTTTTAACAAAACAAGTTCACAGACTTCAGGTTAAGAACTCCTGTTCTAGAGACACCAGGTTATTAGAAGCTCTTAAGTAGGGCAGTGGCATGGTCAAAAGATGGTGGTAGTGGGGCCATCAGTCACTGCAGACCCACTGAGGAGTTGGGCTTAGGACTGGCCCAGTAGAGTGAACATGAACTCAGCGATATCACCTAAAAGGCTAACTAACGATCCTTCCTCCAGGGAGGCACAATAATAGGTAGCGCCCGTTGCAAAGATTTTTTTGAACGTCCAGGCCGACTTCAAGCTGCCTGCAACCTTGTGAAACTTGGGATTACCAATCTGTGTGTCATTGGAGGCGATGGCAGCCTCACTGGAGCAGACACTTTCCGTGCCGAATGGAGTGGCCTGTTGGCCGAGTTACAGAAGGAAGGTAAGAAGCCTCTGCCATGGTTGGGGTCACATCTAGACTCTAGTGCCACTCTCCCTTCCCTGTGCCTACCCCCATCTCCCACCAGCCTGCTAATTCTTTCAGCATGTCTCAAGAACTTGATTATGCAGCTGGAAAGGTACTTCCTAGCAGCTGTCGTTCAGTCATTCAGTTGTGTCCAGCTCTATGTGACTCCATGGACATGGGCCATGGGATTTTCTTGACAAAGATACTGTAGTAGTTTGTCACTTCCTTCTCCAGTGTGTTCCCAGTTTACAGATGAGAAACTGAGACAAATAGGAGTTAAGTGACTTGTCCAGGGTAATGGAGATAGTAACTGAGGCTGGATTTGAGCTCGGATCATCCTGACTTCAATGCTCTAGCCACTGTACACAGTATTGCCTAGCAGTAAGGAATAGTTAATGTTCCTTTTTCTACTGCCTCATTTTTCACTACCCATTCTTGGGGTTGTAGTTCTTTCCCTTTTCATTATGGATTCCACAAGTCTTCGTATCTAGTGCTTAACTGTGGCTTTTTGTCTGCTTCCTACTTGAAAGGCAAGATCACAGAAGACGAGGTGAAGAAGTCCAGTTACCTGAATATTGTGGGCTTGGTTGGCTCCATCGACAATGACTTCTGTGGCACAGACATGACCATCGGTACTGATTCTGCCCTACACCGTATCATAGAGATTGTGGATGCTATTACCACCACAGCCCAAAGGTGGGAGAAGGGCTAAGAGATGGGAGATGTGGTAGGGTGAAGGGTTGGAACAGGCTAGTTCATTGGGGTATAGGGGCTGAAGGGACTTTAACAACCACTTTCTAAGACTTGGATCATTTGGACTAATCTTCACCAAAATATCCTTCTGTTTCACTGAATTCGAGCTTAACATTTGGCAGTGAATTCAGGACTTCCAGGCTATACCTTGAATGTGCAACCTTGAAGCTTCCAGAGCCAGTATGAACCCTTCTAAAGGTTGAAGTCAGTTCTGAAAAGCCCCCAACACCCTTCCTTTACTTTACCCCACCAAAGTAGATTTTGTTGTGTTCCCGAGAGGTTCTGGAAGATTTCATTTCAGTTCAATCCTTTCTGTTCCCTTTCCCCCCCTAACAGATTTGGAGTCTAATGGATCATGCATTATATTTTAGGACCCCTTACCAGTTGCCCTCAGGCCTAGAAAGGACACCTTAATCTGAACAATACCTTCAGTGAAGTGAAGTGACTTCCTGAAATTTTGCCTAATTCCCAATCTGGATCTCTGAGTTCACTGCAATATAGTTTCTCCAGGGTCTCAGAGGGCAGGCTGTAGGGCCAACCTGTGATATCCAGGTCTCAGTGATCAAAATTCCTTATCTCCTCCCACATTGATCTTTTACAGTCACCAGAGGACTTTTGTATTGGAGGTGATGGGCCGGCACTGTGGGTAAGAGCTCCATCCTAATCTGTTCACCCCCTTGGACTCAGGACTCTGCACTACCTTCTCATTTCCATGTCTAACAGAGCTACCACTGAAAATCCCTCCATCTAGAGTGGCTGTAGGGATCGTAGGGATCAGGCATTGGACATATACTCCTCTAGTCTAAAGGGTTTTACAGAAGCACCGCAACTCAGGACCTCATGCCGCTCATCCCGCACTCCTGCCTACACCCCACTCAAACTCAATGAGATTCTGGGGCCATGATAACTGGACTGCATTTCACTGGATATGCCTTTGGAGATGAAATTAGAGTAGATCCCCGCAAGCCCTATAACTTGAAATTACCTATGGAAACCGCAGACCTCTCACCAGTCTAGAGAAGAGGATTGATTACAGGGTGGGGGATGTCTTTAGAGGACATCTGTACCTGGGATGGGGCCAGGGGAGCATCTGGTTGGGAGCAGGATACTGGCTGGGTGGAGACAGTGATGGGATGATGCTTCTTTGGTTCTCATCCCAGGTATCTCGCCCTGATCACCTCTATTGCCTGTGGAGCTGACTGGGTTTTTGTTCCTGAGTGCCCGCCAGATGATGATTGGGAGGATCATCTTTGCCGCCGGCTCACTGAGGTAAAGTCTCCCTATCTCTCTCTCTCTCTCTCTCTGTTTTCATCTCACTGTCATTCCTAACAACTATTCTTATTCTGCTGACCTGCCCTTATCCCACTGACCATCTCCTCTTCTTGGCCAGACAAGGTGCCGTGGTTCCCGTCTCAACATCATCATTGTGGCTGAAGGAGCAATTGACAGGCATGGGAAACCCATCTCATCTGAGAACATCAAGGATGTTAGTGGCTGGAGGCAGAGTCCCCATCCCCACACCTCCTACCTTACAAATCTCCGAATCCCCCTGGATTCTGTGTGTCTCTGTCCCCAAATCCTTTGTTCCTATCCCTTTTCCTCTGACATTCTCTTATACCTGTGCTTCTATCTCATCAATTCTCTTTGCCTTCTAATGCCTGATCCCTTTTATCCTTAAGTCCCTCATCCCCTAAGGACATCTATAAATTCCTTAGCATTATGTAAGGCCATACTATGCTCTTCTACCCTCTCTTCCCCAGAAGAGCTCAATGTATTCCTAATTTTTCCTTCTTTCTATCCTTTCTTTATTATTGTAAAATGTTTGACTATTGTAAGAGGTATATTCATCCTATCCCAAATGTTTCTGTGACTGTTTTCCTTGTTGACTTGCTCGACATCTTGTCTCTATCTCTTCTTCAATTCTCCCTTTCTACAGCTGGTGGTGAAGCGTTTGGGATATGACACACGAGTCACTGTCCTGGGACATGTGCAGCGGGGTGGTACCCCCTCAGCTTTTGACCGAATTTTGGTAGGAGCCATGAGATTTTTCTTGTCCTGTCTCTCTAGAAGCCTCAATTTGTTGGCTTCCTTCTTTAACACCTTCCCTCTCAAGCCCACCCCTTTTCCATCTTCCGGTGGGCCAAGTATGAGGTAAGGAGGCAAGGACAAGGTACTTTGCAACTAACAAATTTCTTTGTTTCATGGAGAGGAACTCTGAAAATCTCAGATCTGTGTTCCTCTCAATCTAACTCATCCTTCCCAAGCATAGTCCTCCCTACTCCTACTCCTGGCAGTAATTGCCGAAGAGAAGCTGTAGACATCTGAACCAATCAAATGACAAGGCCTTTTTTCATACAGATGTATATGAGGATCCCACAGCCACAAATGGTAGCCTTTTGCTGTTGTGTTTTTCCCTCTCCTTCTGGGCAGTAAGAGCCTTCTCTTGCTCCCAAATATACAAGGATTTTCTTCTACAGTTCTATAGATGGAGACTTGACAACCTTCCTAAGTAACAAATCCTAATATCATATGACCCTGAAACTCCCTGATGACCTTCCTAATATCCTCAATCTTTCTTTTTGGTATAGTTTAAGCCCCCTTGTCTGCAGTTAGCTACAGAGAAGAGGTACCCCTCATCTACTGTTTTTAGCTTTCATAGCTCTGAAACATCACTGCTATTTAGTTTATGTTCCATTTTCACTTCCCTCCATCTTTTCTGCCATTTTGAACCCTGCCTAGGATCAGACACAGTTCTAAAATAGAATATCAATCTCCTAGTCAGGATGACATTGCTAATATTTAGCTGTATGGTGGGTACTAAGGTGAAGTACAATGAATTCAAGCCCCAGCCCTCCAGTTTAGAACATAGACATGGTTTGGAATGAGTTTTTGGTGCCTTGGCTCTTAAGCTGAGTCAAGAGAAAAGACCCTACCCTTGACTATGGTTGCTCTCCTGATTCCACAGGGTAGCAGAATGGGGATGGAAGCTGTGATGGCATTGTTGGAGGGAACACCAGACACCCCTGCTTCTGTAGTAAGCCTCTGTGGTAACCAGGCTGTGCGTGTACCACTCATGGAATGCGTCCAGGTGGTGAGTATCTCCCCAAATCTCATTCCCAACAAACCCATATCTGAGGCTGGAGCTCTTGGAGTCTTAGGTAGAAATCCAAGGGACATTTGGGAAAGGCTAGCCATACCTCTTCCACTATGGTCATAGGGCTGAGAGGAAATCATGAGCATTAGGGTTGAGGCAAGAATACTTGAGTTTGATTCTCAGTGCCAATCTAGGTGATACTCTCAAGGCCTCTATTCCTCTCAGCCCCAAGAATTCCAAAAACTAGCAAAAGAGGCAGATAATGCTATTTGTTTATTTTTTCACATTCTGTCTGGTCGTTTACCACATTAGTGAAGCTGGGATGTTGAAAGTTTAGGAAAACATCAATGATAAAGAACCCTCCTTTTTGTTTTTCATCACTTTAAAAACATCAAGATTCTTCCCTTGGGTGGGGAAACTCATGGGGAAAAAGTGGAAAACTGAGGCCCTTATGATAGACCTCCTCAAGGAGGAAGGAACCTCTCTGGGTATGTAAATCCAGACAAAAAGACTTCTGTTTTGGAGCAGTGACTGTTGTCTGTCTCTCCTTCAGACCAAAGATGTGACGAAGGCCATGCAAAATAAGAAGTTTGATGATGCCATGAAGCTGAGAGGCCGGTAAGGGTATGGTCAAGGGACAAGGGAGCTACCTGGGCACTATGGAAGGACAGGGATTAGATGCCAGAAAAGTCTGCATGTGGCAACTCCTGACAAAAGATATGGGCTTTCCATTCTTCTTCCTCATCCCATTTACTCCAGTTTCTTCCTTTAAGAAGATGGCTGAAGAGTAATCAGGAGGCCTTGTCCAACCTAGGGATTGTGGGACCATGTATTTACAGCTGGAAAGTCATCCAGGCCAGCCTTCTCTTTTTACATTGAGACTCAGAGATATTAAACAGCTTTCCCAAGGTTACAGGGGTCAGGTCTTCTGACTCCAAGCACATTGCTCATTTCTGTTATTACCAATGTACCTCCTAATAAGCCATCTGGGAAGCTGGTGACAGCTTCTGCCAGACAGTTAAGAAGCAGGAGAATTAAGCTTCTCAGACCGTGAACCTGCTTTAATGTCCAGCTGTGGCAAGTAGTCAAGGTGATGGGTCCTCAAGGCTGTTGGGCAAGGGATTGAACATGATTACATTCTCCTCTTCTTCCTGTCCTCCTTTCAGGAGCTTCCAGAACAACTGGGACGTATACACTCGCCTAGCTCATGTTAAAGCCCCAGTGGTTAGCCAGGTATTAACAGATCAATCAACCCAATTTTTCAATTCAGCTCCTCCTGATGCTTTCCTTTAGGGCTATTAAAATTCCCCAGACTCCTCTCCCACTCATCCCTGGTATCCTAGGTGCTTTTACCACAACCTCCAGTAACACCCATGTATCCACTGGGGTGTTCCCCTCCCCAGATTCCCCGTGCCAACATATTGCCCTTACCCCTTGACCCTTCTATGTCTTTATTTCTCTGTGCCCCCAATTGTTTTTCTCATAAACCTTCTTGTTAATGACTTTTAGCCTTGGGCTGAGGAGGCAGGGGACTATGGTAAAGGAAAGGGGGCAGGGGGAGGGAGCAGTTGGGGAAAAGGATTTCTGTGCATATTTCTCCCCTCTGTACTGGGAAAGAGAGTGAAGAATTTAACAGGTCCTCAGTTCCTTTTAAAAGGGTTTCTTATTAATTAGATGATGATAGAAACTGGCATTAGTGATTACTGGGGTCCTGGGACTGCAGTGGGAAGGGGACATTAGAACACGTCCTGATGGGACAGAATATACAAATCCCCCCAAAGATCTCCGCCGCCTTTTAATGATTCACCTTCCCTCCCTCCTTCCTCCTCTTCCCCCCATCCCTCCCACAAGGTTAAGAATGTAGTGGCTGTGATGAATGTAGGAGCCCCAGCTGCAGGTATGAATGCAGCTGTTCGTTCTTCTGTGAGAATTGGGCTCATCCAAGGCAACCAAGTGCTGGTGGTACATGATGGCTTCGAGGGGCTGGCCAAGGGTCAGGTATGATGAGTAATATTTGGAGAGGTGAGCACAGATTCTGGGAGTCAGAAGGCATGGGGGGAAAGGAGTAGGAATGAGGGAGTGAATTTTCCTTTTTCCCAGGTTCCAACAGCTCTGGTGGGGAGGGGAGAGTCACCTACAGAAGCAAGCAGGGGATGGTGGGAGGGAGATACCCAAAAAGGTGGGTGGAGTCAAGGTCCTCTCAAAAATGATGGAAACCAGAAGATACTGATCTTAGTTCTGGATGCCCATTTTGTTTGGTTTTTGCTCATTAATTTTTTTAACCAGCTCAGTGCTGAATTTCCTTCCCTTGTAGATTGAGGAAGCTAGCTGGACCTATGTTGGAGGCTGGACAGGGCAAGGTGGCTCTAAACTTGGAACCAAGAGGTCAGTGGTATCATTAGAACCTTTCAGAATTATACCATCGGAGCTTTGTTGCTTCAAACTCGGGCTTAATCACTAACAAACAGGGTAACTTTGGGAAGTGACTGGGTTATTAGTGTTTATGCCTTCCTCAAATCTAGACCTTTCTGCCTTTGGGCCTTGTATCATCCAAGCTCAGAGGTGCTGCCAGGAGGGCAAAGACACTAAGCAGGAATTTTATGATTTATGCCACTATGAGGCCTTTTCAGTGGGAGGGTTCTTTCTCTAAAAGACACTCCTCTAGATCTCCTTTTATCCTTACCTGAAGCTCATTGCATCTACTAGGACTCTGCCCAAGAAGCTCTTTAAGGAGATCAGTGCTAACATCACCAAGTATAAAATCCAGGGCCTGATCATTATTGGGGGCTTTGAGGTGAGAAAAACCCCTACCCTGATTTCTTAACTCTATTCTTCCACTCTCCTTCTAACTCAGCTCTCCTGTACTATGACTTTTTTTTTTTTTCATTTTAGAGGGGGGAAGGCAGGGCAATTGGGGTTAAGTAACTTGTTCAAGGTCACATGGCTAGTAAGTGTTAAGTGTCTGAATTTGAACTCAGGTTCTCCTGACTCCAGGACTGGTGCTCTATTCACTGAGCCACCTAGCCACCCTGATACTATGACCCTTTTGACAGTGAACTTTGCTGTTTCCTTCTCTCCACTTCTCTCCTACCCTTTTTCTCCCAGGCATACACAGGAGCTCTGGAGTTGATGGAGGGCCGTGCAAAGTTTGAGGAGCTCTGCATCCCATATGTAGTCATTCCTGCTACTGTTTCCAACAATGTCCCTGGCTCTGACTTCAGTGTTGGGGCTGACACGGCACTCAATGCTATCTGCATGGTAAGGGCTCCACAACTACCTCCCGTACCCTTTTTTGCTGGCTGCTATGCCTAAAGGTCCCATCTAGAAGAGTAGGGCATATTTGGGGGTGAAAGGACCATAAACAAGAGACAAATTTTCTTCCCTTGGACCAACTAATGGCAGTGTTTTGGAAGTACTTCTGTTTCTTCAGACAGTGAGAGGGCTTGCTATAACTGCATTCATAACATCCATTCTCCTCCCCCACTGACATTTATATATGCCTTAGTAGTCTGAAATTGTCTTAGATGTATTCCCACACCAAATTCACGGCTGAGCTCAGATAGTAGAACTTCCCTTCTCTGAGCTGAAGGGAAGAGAGGCTACAGAATTTCCATCACAGGAGACTGTTTTTTTTGTGGATTAGGGGAAACAGCCAACCCCATTGGATAGCAGAGGGCTAGATTTGATGATTCACCAGAGGTACCTGCAGCCTAGGGAGGGTGGAGACTGTAAAATGTCCTGTTATGAATTAGTGGCAAGGAGTTGGAGGAGCCATGAGAATTTCCAACCATTTCCTACCCTTTTCCCTAGACTTGTGACCGACTGAAGCAGTCAGCGGAAGGTACCAAGCGACGTGTGTTCATCATTGAGACCATGGGTGGTTACTGTGGCTACCTAGCTACCATGGCGGGACTAGCAGCTGGAGCAGATGCTGCTTACATCTTTGAGGAGCCCTTCAATATCCATGACTTGCAGGTGGGAGCCCAAGCTAGGACCTGGACAGGATGCCCATACCTGCCCCTGCAATATCTGCCTTCACTGCTGCCTACCCACTCCAGCTCTCAGGGACCCCTAGAAGCAGCCAGGTTCAAGAAGAAGATTGATTGACCTCTGTGTGGGATAGAACGGGAAGCCTAGAAGGGGGGTGATAGTATCCATTTAGGAATCTTTTCAACTACCCACCTGAGTGACTTCCTTCTCCATGCTACACAGCCTAGCCATGCCCTTGCTGAGGTAGAGCTCTGACTCTTACTTTACATATAGGAAGTACGAGATTAAGAAAGCGGGAGGGACTTGCTGTTTATTTTATTTTTTTGCCTTTTTTTTGGAGGGCAATTGGGGTTAAGTGACTTGCCCAAAGTCACACGGCTAGTAAGTGTGTCAAGTGCCAGAGGCTGGATTTGAACTCAGGTCCTCCTGATTCTAGGGCTGGTGCTCTATTCACTGTGCCACCCGGCTGCCCTGGGACTTGCTGTTTATTGAGGAAGAAGTAAAGGGGCATGAAGCAGTTAGATGGAAGCATGTTAGAGAAAGAAATCACCAGAACCCTGGGGAGGGAGGTGGGCATCAAACCGAAAGCAAGGGTGGCCTGCATTTTCCCCTTTGATGGATAACTGCATCTCACATGGTCTCTAGCACACAAAAAGCCATACAGTAGCACCTTAGCCAAGTTTAACATTTAAACATATTCAGCCCAAATAGATGAGACCTTAGATCCACTAGGGAAGGAAAATGAGCCTGGAACAAAGCTGTGTCTTCTATCCCATCGTTTCCCTTTCCCAGTTCTCCTTGCTGAATATAAGCTCCTGGCCTGACCCTGGAATGACACTGAGCACAGCATGGAACTGTGGATTCCTTTTACAACCAGTTTTCCACCATACTGGCCCCCTGGCATAGAGGACTCTATTATGGGGGAAAGGGAGAATTTAAGTACTTGTTCACCATTCCATGCCCCACCCCCTCTCCCAGCTGAGCTCATAATCCATTATTGCTTATTCAGGCAAACGTTGAACATCTGGTGCAAAAGATGAAGTCGACAGTGAAGAGGGGATTGATTGTAAGGTATTTTTTGGCCCCATTTTCCACACTTCCTCCAAAGAACAGAAAAAAAGTCAGAATTCAGGGCCAAACTGGGTGAGGACTCATGGTTGGGAAAATGTTTATTAATAGGATGGAAAGGACAGGAAAGGGAAGTCCTGTCATCTGTGTCAGTCACTGATTGAGGGAGGAAGCTACAAAGTTCACAGTGGATAAATGGGGGAGGAAATGGGGAAGTTGGAGCTGCAGCTGCTGGATCCTAGTCTCTGCTCAGCAGGAATGAGAAGTGCAATGAAAATTATACCACTGATTTTATCTTCAACCTGTACTCAGAAGAAGGGAAAGGAATCTTCGATAGCAGGAAGAACGTGCTGGGCCACATGCAACAGGTAGGGGAACTCAGACATGTCCCCAGTCCTCCTCCAACATCAAGATCCCAGTCCCTACCATTGATGTTCTAACCGCCCGACCCTCTCCTGCTTCCCCCCCTCACCTGCTAGGACATCAGCCACCTGTGACCCACCCACACCTAAAGCTGACTAGCTTCTTTCCCTCCCTCCTGTCCTCAGTGTAATTAGGTGACCTTAGAGGGTGGAGCTTCAAAGAAAGGTTCTTATTTCCCTCTCCCCGAACTAAAAGCACAAGGAAGAAACAATATCTTGAAAACCCAACACATTACTATGAATAATAGCTCATACTTAGCTAGCACTTTCTCCACTACCCCATGAGACAGAATAGGGAAGTATTCTGAGTTGTATAACTTAAGAAACTGAGGTTTAGGAAGGCTAAGTGACTAGCCCATGGTCATGCAACAAGCACAAGAACCTAGGCTTTCCAACTCCCTGGTGCACCACTTGTTCTATAATATCACACTAGTAACTGATTTCAAATCCTTTCCTCTAGGCTACAAACACAGGGCAGGCTGAGAACCTTGATGGGAAGATAGTTAAGAGGAAAAAGGAACATAGAAAATGTGTGTGTTATAGAAGGAGGGGAAAGTGCCATAAATGCATCAGTTTTGCCTACTTCACATTTTTGCCAAGGGCTGACCCTGTCCCCTCCTACCCACATTCCATTTTTCCTGATTTATCATCTACATCCTCCTGTCCCAGGAAAAGCTTTAATATCTTCTTTCCTGAGACAATAGTAAGTTTAGTTAGACTAACAAGGACAGGGACACTGCCCTGAGTGGCATCTTACAGTAAGTACTTGGAGTACCTACCAAAGAAGGCTCCCTCACCCAACATCTTCCCCTCAACAGACCAAACATCCACACCAAAAGCAAGACCTTGCTGAACCACTCACTGAACTTTGCATTTATTTCCTAGTTCAAAAGAATTTCAAATGTCCCTGCTTGGGTCTCCAGCATGTCTTCTCCTCCCACATTATAGATACCTCAAAATTTCTTCCTCATAACCTTAACCCATGGTTCTTTTTTTCTCAACTTTCCCCTGTACTCTTTTTAGGGTGGAAGTCCAAGCCCATTTGACAGAAACTTTGCTACTAAGATGGGAGCCAAGGCTATGACCTGGATGTCAACAAAAATCCAAGAAAATATCCGTAATGGTGGGTGAGGCCTTGGAGGGTGGCCTTGGAATCTGTCCAGCACTTTGCAGTGGAAATCTTATTGACAAACTCTTATTGCAGGGCGTGTTTTTGCCAATTCACCTGATTCAGCTTGTGTACTGGGGATGAGAAAGAGGGCCTTGATCTTCCAACCCCTGTGTGACCTCAAAGAAGAAACAGATTTTGAGTGAGTATCTTCACCATAGTTCTACGACATTCTTCTTTCCTATCACCTCAAAGTGTCTCTTCCTTAAGAATGATTAGTCTCTTTTACGAAATTCCTTTACAAACTACTCTCTTCTGCTTGACAACTTATGGACCCCCTAGATTTGTTATTTGCAGGTGACTGTGGTGCTTGGAGACTGCCAGTTGACTATCTTCTTCTGCTACAGACACAGGATCCCTAAGGAGCAGTGGTGGATGAGGATTCGGCCTCTCCTCAAAATCTTGGCCAAATATGATGCTGACCTGGACGCCACAGAGCATGCTCACCTGGAACATGTCAAGCGTATGTCTGCAGACTCTACAAGCCCCTGAGTAGATAGATGAAGCTGGAAGGGCTCGGCTCACTCCCTGGCTAGTCCACACCTAGACTCCTTACTCAGTATTTTAGCTCCTTTCTCATTAAATTTTGCCTCATCCTATAACCACAGCAACAAGCAAGGGGTTCAGTCTTAAAAGAGCTGGAGGCATATGGCAAGTTGGGTAGCTTCTGCTCCACATTTAGCTATTAGCCCAGACAGGTTTCCTTGCCAGATTTCAGTCACTCGGTTATCATTTTCCTAAGCACACGTTTTATTTATTTCCCCGTTTATAATTTGGACAAAATGATTGTGGATTCCATATTGCTTCTGTTGCAGTGGCAAATCTGTAGGTGTAGTAATAAATGCCAATGTCCTTGTGGTTCCGGCTCACCTTAGGCTATCTCCTTTATGTGAGTTATGACAGTACCAGCTACTTGTCTCAGCTTGTTCTCAGAGCATTCATCTCCCTTCTCCATATTGTAATAATCTCTCTAAGGCCCACAATTTTGTTTAAAGGTCACAGAACTCAATACTGTTGGAGGAGCAGGACACTTGCTTTGGGCCACCCAGAACAACAGTCAGAACATTAGACAATCTTGAGACAACTATAGCTAAGATTTTACATTTCTCTTACATAAATCACCCATTGTAAGGTTCATGCCAACTTCCACAGAAGTGGGTTATTGTCCATCCACATCCCTCCTTTTCCTAGCCTTGGGGCTTTTTGTTTTGTTTTGCAAGGATACCTACTCTTTTCCCCCTTGTTTTTTTTTTCTCCCATTCACCAGTCACATCACTGAGGAGGTAAAAAGGAAGAGTTTGTCTTCGGTGTACCATCTTTATTAGAAGCCAAAATGATAATTGCAGCAGCTAGGTAATGCATTAGACAGAGCACTGGTTTTGGAATCAGAAGGACCCAAGTTCAAATCCAACCTCAGATACTAACTGTATGACTCTAGGAATGTTAATTAACCATTTGCCCCAGTTCCTCATCTATAAAATGAGCTGGAGTGGGAGATGGCAAACCATTCCAGTGTCTTTGCCAGGAAAACCCCAAATGGAGACAGTCAGATACAACTGAAATGACTCAACAATACCATGCTCAATTTTCCTCAAGTTTAGATCGGCAAGATGTCAATGGAGAGAAAAATAAGTCACTTAGAAAAATCACGTTCACTATGTTCAGAGTGCTTGTCCAAATTTAGAAATATAAGGGATAAAGGAGGTTGAGTTCATAGGATCAGAGAGAGGAGAAACCTTAAAGGTCATTTAGTCCAACCCCCTAATTTTGCAGATTAACTGCAACTGAATTATGATAGGATTTGCCAAAAATTGTACAGGTAGTCTGCTGCAGAGCCAAGGCTTGAATTCATTCTAAATCCAAGGGATGCACCAGTTTCTGGGAGAAAAGCAGATTTAAAGAGAAAATATATACTTCCTACTGCGTTTTGTTTTGTTTTTAACCCTCGGAGCTAACAATAAATGAAAACATGTTAAGTCGAGTCTTTACTTTAAACAAAAATCCAATGATAAACCATTTACGGAGAACCTCCCTAACAAGAGCCTGTACTGGAACAATCTGAGCTTGTGACCTCGAAGGCAGGTCATCTTTCATTCATGTAGCTGTGTCCCCATCACCAGGTGTAGTGCCTGACACATCATGTACTGAACAGAAAAGCAACAAAATGAAATGGGAAAGCTGGGAGGAATACCATTCACTGAAGGACTAAGAAGTCATTAGTAAGCAATCAGAACGAGCAGGGGATTTCTATCCTGCTTTGACTGTGAAAATCCAGTCCTGTGACATTTTTTTTTAATGGAGGAAAAACTATTTTCTCGGGGCCAAGATGGATGGAACTAGTTATAAGTTAAAGTGAAGTGGGAATTTCTTAGCCAGCTAAAAACATTTGTTAAATGGAGGGGGAAAAGACAACATGACACAAGGGAAAAGACACAGGAGCCCCAGGTTCTAGTCCTCACTCAGTCACTTAAGTGGTAAGAATTTGGGCAAGACCTTTCACCTCATCTAGAGTCATCAGTCCTAGAATGAGAGTTGGATTAGATGTTCTATTATACCCTCTATGAAATGAAGGCTATTCTTTTTCCCATTTATCTCTCCAACCTCTCTGAAAATGATTTAATTATGTAGTGTCAAGCTTAGTGACATATGAAATAGGGGAAGAGAGATTTACATTAGGTACCATCATAATGTATGAGAGAGAAGGAGACAGGGATGTATCTAGTAGTTAGTTATACCTATAAGAAAAAAAAAAGGACACAAAAGAATACCCAGAAAATAACTGGAATAAAGTAGGTATTTAGAAGCTCCCCTTTGGAATTACCGCTCTCTCATATCCTATCACACCTCAATAAATGTAATACACAAATAGTGAAAAAAAACCCAAACAGATTCACTTTTTCTGGGACCAGACTTGTAATTTCAGAGATCTGATGAGGAAACTCTATTGGTCAATACCAATTGGCAACTGTTAGGTACTTTATATACAGTCTTAAGCTAAATGGGGTACTAAGTGATTTACCCAGGGTAACAAAACCAGTAGTATGGAAGAATTTAAACCCAGGTCTTCCTGAATTCAAAGTCTGCTCTTTATTTAATATATTGCATTGTCTTTCTCCTCATTTATTTTCAAGTTACTTCAACAAATTCCATTCCTATTTTGCATATGGCTTTCTCCCATTCTTTTCCTTCTATCCTCCCACAACAGTTTTTTGTTTTAGTCAAGTATCCCCTAGATTACATCTTCTCAGAATGTCAGTGACAATTTGATTCAAAGTATAGGAATATTGAAGTGAAAAGTCCTGTTGACCCAAACCAGACTTTTCTAGGCAGTTTTTCTCTATACAATATCTCCCCATTACCAACACATCCAGACACACAGCCTCAAATGACTAAAATGTCAATTAATACAAAGCACAACTTAATAGAAGGGAAAACAATTCCAAACATTTAGTAGAGTTTTCTATACAGAGACTATAAACTTGACCTTGGAGGAAAGTAGCCTAGCTTATACCCTTCCCTTCTCGAATCAAACACTAAAAGATCTAAAGGATAGGGATGATGGCTTCTTGGTGTTGTGAGAACACTAACTGGAAAAAGTCTGAGAAGAAATACATTTGAAAAGCCAGCATTCTCAGGACTGTAGAGATAACTGTTTTCTTTATACTGGAGAGCAGCTAAGTTAATTCCGCTGTACCACTCAGAGACACAGAGGTAAAAAAGGATAGCTTGCTTCTTATAATGGGAAACAAAGGCAAGTTTCCCCCTCAATTACATAGTAATGCTAGTATGTCATTCAGTTAAGTCAATATTAAATTGCACTATTTAAGCTGTTATATTTTCTTCTTTAGACTGTGAACAGTGTTACCTGGTCTGTTTTTTCCCTGAATATCTTCAATGACCAATTAAAAAGCTCCTAAGGGTTAGTAACCAAATGTCTCTTCGGGGGAAATCACACACACTATTTAAATACATTTAATTTTCCTAAAGAAATTCAGCTGTACAGCTGACTGCAGCTGTATGTCTCCTAAATGAGAAAGAACAGGAAGACTTTTTCTTTTAGAAGGTGCAAATATCAAAAGCTGAGTAAGCAATACACACACTTTCTGCAAACCAAAAAGCATGGGATTATTTTGTTTTGTTTGTTTGGCTTGGAGGGGAAGTGGCAAGGTGTTATTGCTGTGCTATGTTACTTCAAAATGTATGCACCAAACATGAGCATCTGCGTTCCATTTCCCCATGACAGAACAGGAGAGCTGGATGTGCAGGGCAAACCTCATGTAGAAGCTCTTCCTCAGTTATTCTATAAGTAACAGGTATTCCTTCAAAGATGCTGGTAATGGCAGGCCCTTTACTGCATCTGGCAGATACTGGAGTCCCAGGCTATGTCGAACAGCATATCGAGACAAGGTTTTCAGGGTTCCTGGGGCAGAGCACAGCATAGTCAGTTTTTCACAAAGTTGCTGGTCTTTAGCTACCTCACCAGGCATGGTACCATTTTTCCGTAATTCAAAGTGTCCAACAGCTCTGTGAAGGAGCTCAAAGCAAGAATCCTCTTTTTCTGTTCCAAGTCCCCTAACCAACAGAGCCACCAACCGGGAGATAGGTGTCTGGCCCTTTAAGTTGGTGACCCTGACCTCTGCACCATAGTCAAGGAGTATGCTAACACTCTCAAGGTTTCCCTTCATGGCTGCCCAGCTAAGTGGTGTGTCATTGTTGTAATCCAAGGCATTGACAGAGGCACCACTTTCTAGGAGGGCCCTTACACACTCAGCATTATTCTTAAAGGCTGCCCAGTGAAGTGGGGTATCTCTGTTGCCATCTAGTGCATTGGGGTTTGCACCATATTCCAATAGGACTTCCACACAAGCTTCATCTTTCTCAGCTGCATAATGGAGAGCTGTCCGGTTGTAGCCATCTAGAGCATTTACCTATAAAAAAGAAATAATAAATACATCACAGTGGACATAACAAGCAGACACAGATTGTCAGGCAGATCCAATTTATTCATCCACACACCATTACTAATAATCTTTTATGCTCAAGGAAGTCTATAAGCCAATAATAGGTATATGGGGGGGGGAGGGGGAAGATCGCTTTGAATAATCATATAACGCCATAAGAAGGCAAAGGAAGTTCAGAGAAAAAGGTACTGATTACTTAGCAGTGCCTATTTTAAATGAGTACATATTCCATATTTGTAAGGTGAGCCTGAAGTTCCCCGGAAATAAGTCTGGAAGTTTGGCTATGAAGGGAGGTGTTTCTCTAGTAGCCCCATAAAACTGTTAGGAGAGCAGCTAGTTGATATATTTTTTGCTTTTTGGAGGGGGGAAGGCAGGGCAACTGGGGATAAGTGACTTGCCCAAGGTCACATGGCTAGTAAGTGTTAAGTGTCTGAGTCTGATTTAAACTCAGGTCCTCCTGACTCCAGGGCCGGGTGCTCTGTTCACTGTGGCACCTAGCTGCCCCTCGATATTTCTTTAGTAAGAAGAAATATTCTGTTAGGATTCCAAGGAGGAAAGTTCAAAAAGAGACTGTAGAAAAAAAGATTCTTTAGTCCTAAGTAATAAACAGGAAGATCCAGTAGCTACCACAGATACAATTAAAGCTGTCAAAGAGAAAAAACAGAACTATTCTGTTAACAGAAGGACAGAGAAACATTAAAGAACCGAAGCACAGAGACAGCTGTTAGCTGAGAAAAGTTAGTTCTGAGCTCATGGACTGTTACCTACTCTAATCCATCCAGGGCTCTGTTGTTGTCTTTTCTCTTCTTTGACTATGCTGCTACTCCTTAGTACCTCCATAACAGGGTAAGGTGAAAAGGAAGAGGATGCAGTTTAAACTCTTCTTTTGCTACTAAGCAGTGATGGGAGAGGTTTGGTGAAGAAAAGTTTTAAGAAGTAGAAATTTTGGATTATCTCTTTTATACCAGTTTTTTTTTCGTCCTCTACAGTTAAGGATAATCTAGAGAAAGCTCTACTATATACAGTATTGTTAATTTGAACAAGACTATATGGATGTTAGTTGCTATTTTCTATATTCGCATATTGTACTCCTAATCCACAAGCTTGTTCATCTGCCTTAAAATAGCCCTAAACTTGTGATGGCCACAACAGAAGGAAAACAAGATTGAGATCAATACTCAAAATAGCACAGAGGTGGGAATGAGCGCAGAGAAGGCAAAATTCCCAGGATGGGGTTGCGTGAGAGATATACATCTTTGTTTTCATTTGATGTTGGGAAGTTGTGTCTGACATCAAGCCTGGGCAGGACAACATAAAGAGTGAGGGTTGGGGGCTGTCTTCCTTTGTACAATTCCAGTTCATTCTACAAGCCAAAAAAAAATATGTTTCAAGGGTATTGAAGAGTAACACCCAAAAAAGTAGGCTGGGAACAAAAAAAGGAAAGAGAAATTACTCTTCACTAACACCATCAACAGCTCAAATTAAGGAAGGGGAAGGTGACTGAGGTACACAATGGGACCAATAAAGAACAGATATTCATGGCTCTAGATACCTGCCATCATGCCTTGCAGTAAAAGTGGTTCTAACCAATGGCACCACTAAACTAGAGGATAAGAGAGAAAGTGGATTAGTATAGAGGAGAGAACTGAGTCTTAGAATGATGCTTTTCAATGAAGTATTACAGTGGGTTATTAAAAACAAATTACCTCAGCCCCTTTTTCCAAGAGTAACTCCACACAGTCAGCATCTGACACCATGCATGCACAGTGCAGTGGCTTCAGTGTGCCATGGGTACAATTCACATCAGCTCCCTACAGGCAGGAAAAAAGAGAACTTTCATCAGTTTTGCATTAAGTAGTGAGACTCTAATCAGTCTAGGAAGGATTTGCTATTTTGAGTAAAGCTGGAATGGTGTTCCATTTCTCAATCTCATCATGTTCTCAAAAAGCTAGTCAGACAGAAAGGGAAAAGACTCAAGATTGCATACCAGGAAAAATGAGTCCTGCTTCCACCGGACATGCCATGCAATATAAACACAGCCACACAGTTTCTTCATTTGCAAACTAAAGAAATATAGCTCTACTATTGGAGACAACCAAATAAAGCACTGCCAGTTTTTTTCTGAATCATGCTAATAACCACTTTTATTAAGAAGCCTAACTCTCAGACCACCATCAAGAGCTCAGTCTGCACCAAGAGTAGAGGCCTTACTAAACTAAGGAGAATTTATGTTGAAGAAAGCCGGAATACTGAGATACTTTCCTATTCCACTGAGCTCTTTGGCAGGTAGGGCAACACTAGCAGCCTGGGGACCTGCCCGTTCAGTGATATACTATACCTAGCTATATCTAACAAGAGTGGAATGAAACTTAATATCTACTTTTTGTTTACAAAAACTGTGTCTATCCACTGCTGCTCCAATGGGTAGTGTCAATCTGCTGCGCAGGGATTTTAATGGTTGTTTAGCCCTGTGTTATTGTTGCTTCTAATCTAAATCTGAAAAAAAAAAAAGTAAAGAAAATTAAGACATAGCCAAAGTCAGGCTAATGTAACGGAAGAGCAAAATCAGAACTTAAGAGTTTCCAGTATGGAATCTTTTACTAAGACTTAATTAAATGCACATTTTACTTTACACAGCCAGGAAGTATGAAGCTGCTCACAAGGGCTCTTAAGTCCCATGTACTACTACCATGACACTGGTCTGGTTGCATTCTGTAGCAGCCAAGTCCAAGTACAAATAGTACCTGTAACAATTGCCTGACAGAAATTTATTGTCAGGTGCCACAGATTTTCTAAAATCTAGGATTTATAACCAGCATTTCTGAAGTATAATGTCACACTGTGCTTTTTAAGAGTTAGAATACTACCCAAAGTAAGAAATGGTAGCATTTGAGCAACAGAGCAGTATATAGTAAAACAAAAACAATCATACCCTTTGACCCAGTATTCTTAGGAATATCCTCTGAAAGTGTCATAAGGAACAAACAAAAAGGACCTGTATGAAGATTTTCATCGCCACATTATACATAAATACAAACAAAAAATTAATTAACCTAAATGCCCAACAAAAGAGGAATAATTAAACTGTAGCACATTAATGCAAATAAGATACTACAATGCACAAGTATGAGGAATACAAAGATATGTGGGAAGGTCTAAATGAAGTGATGAAAACGATTAAAAAACAACTAGAAATACAGCACACACAATTTTAAAGCCATATAAGAGGAAAAGTGAAGTGAATGAAGTTATCATTTTTATACACTGAAATTAAACCATAAACAGTTCCCAAAATACAGGACTTTGTTCCGTCTGTTTAGGTTTTTGTTGTTCTTGTTATTATCATCCATGGGTTTTTTTTGGCAAAGTTACTGGACTGTTTTGCTATTTTCTTCTCCAGTGCGTCCTCATTTTATAGATAAGGAACTGAGGTAAACATGCCCAAGATCACACAAGTAGGTGTCTGAGGCTGCATCTGAAACTCAGATCTTCCTGACTCCAGGCTCAGTGCTCTATCTACTACACCACCAAGTTGCCCTCCCCCCAAGCTGGTTTTACTAATGTTCAATATTAAATCTTTAATAAAATACCTAATTTTTTAAAATGGTACAGCAGGTAATAAATTATTTAAGGGAAACAAGAATTCTAATTGCTCTATCCCAGACATAAAAAGTTCAGTGTGCCAAACTGAGAACCACTGGTATAGAATAACTTATGTAGTAATATAAATTGGATAGCTTTTCTACCTCCTGCATATCTTAACTGGGTCTTTAACCACTAGCTGTGTAGAATTCAATACATTTCAAGACAAAAAGGTTACTACAGAGTGACAAACAGGAGAAGGGAAGGAAAACTGTACCCAAGAACAAATAAAAATCAACAGGTTATCATCTCCTGGGAGGTAATGGAAATTTTACTCTGTGTAGAGTTGATGCTTCAGGCTTTTAACACACCATGGTCTCCCAGGTTCCATTTTACCCCTCAGCGTTTTCTCACAGAAGTAGCAGTATACTCACCCCTCGGATCAAGTCTTCTACGTTATCATGGGGAAAGGAACGTATGGCAGCAATTGTTCGAATTAAGCGTTCTGAGAGAGAGTATTTGCTCTGAATGCTCTGCATAATATACCACATACTGGAACTCATCAAGGGCTCAGGATATGTTCACATGCTCCAAACTACATAAAACAAAGAAACTTTTAAAAATACAAATCACCTTTGAGTATATCTCTCTTTGTATCTAAGACTCCTCGAGACATTCACATTATTTTAAATGCCATATTTCTCAGCAATTCTCATAAACATGGATGGCCAATAGTCTTTTTTTTTTAAATCATAGCGAAATGGCCAGATTATAAATCATTAAGTGAGCAAGGGAAAGCTGGACCTAGGTATCCTATATTTTAGTCCATTTTCCCATGCAGTGCCAGTGCTTTTCAAATGAAGGTATTGAGACCCATGGGCAATCCACTGTTTTACAATTAGGTAGCTATGCAGGTACAATTTATGAGTACCTGAGTTTATCTTTTCCTAGCAACAAGAGGGAGCTATTGAAGGTTTCTGAGGAGGGTGTGACATGACCAACCTGTCCTTAGAAAGATTCAGTGTTTTTCATACCATATGTAATGGCAAAAGTACATATGGGATGGTGAAGGTTTTTTGTGTTGGGTTGAAGTTAAGGAACTTGCCGTGGTCAAAAAGCTTTCAAAAGAAAGAAAATGAATGCAGGTCTTACTTACTCCAAGGCCTATCTACCATGCTGTCTCTTACTTTACCTTTCCTAAACCGTGTTCTTCCTGTGAAGAAGTTTACCACAGGAAAATTACAATATTAGCAACAACACAGCAAATACCAAATTATTACAAATACTTATGTAAAACATTTGGTGGGACTCAAAATAGGCTTAATGATCTCCATTTTGTTCCTTGATTTCTTCAACTTCCTTTTAACCTGGGGAAATTCTCCCCTAGACTAACCAATCCTTTCCTTCCCCTTCTCTCCTCTCACCTCTAGCAATTTGGGGTTTGGCCAAGTTTCATTGTATTCCACTGTCTAGTCAGTTTGGGAAATTTTCTGATCATACTATAAGGAAGGAAAACAAAGACATAGTTGGCTTGGCTCATGTCTTTAAAGGAGAGAAGAATGAGGGCAGAGTACTAAGTAAATGTACCCAGAGACTCTGAAGAAGAGGGAGAAATTTCATTTTAGGAAAAAAATATGATGTAATAATTCCTGGGTCATGAAAACTAAGGAAAACTGCAAAATGTGTTCAAATTCTACACCAGGAGTTTGACTACAAAAGGATTCATTTGTATAAAGGAATCATTCAGTGAGAACTGAAAAACAGCATTATTTTTTTTTAAAGGAAGACTGTACATCTTCATAGAAACAACTGTAGAAAATGTTGAAAAGAATTCTAAAGCTGAGACCTAAGAAGGATCTAGTCTGATTTAGATTAATAATAGCTAGCATTTATATAGCACTTTTAAGGTTCACAAAAACTCTTATTTGATCCTTACAACAATGCTGGGAGGCAGGTGCTATTATTTCGATTTTACAGATGAAGAAACAGGCAGACAGAAGCTAAATAGCTCACACAGCTAGCAAGTTTCTGGGGTTCCACTTTGTTCTTTCTAACTCTGGGTCCAGCACTCCATCCACTGTGCTTTCTAGCTGCCTCTATTTCCTTTGCAATTATTTATTTATCCGTTCGGGTGATTATTACCAAGGTTAAAAGTCTAAAATAAGTAGCATATTTGAGATTTTTGTTTATGATACATTACTATATGAAGTTCTAAACAATAAGTTCACCTATTTATTCATCCTTGTTACTATGTATGTATGGTAGCTGGAAGTAATTACAATTACTTGAAAGTAAATACAATTCTGGCATTTCACTGAGTCAAGACATCCTTCCCATGTTTCTTCTGGGAAAATAAACTTATGCTGTATTATGAAGCTTTTGCTTACTATAAGGGTTATTTTGGAATTATCTTCTAGTTTCAGATATTTTCTCAACTAGTTTTTAATTGCTTCACAAGGGGTGTTGTTTTTTTAAATTCTCCTCAAGGATTAAACGATCAACATGAGACATAAAGTGGCCCCGGCCTTACACAGCAGGAGCCGCAAGCAGAGCCCTGCAAACGGGAGGCTGAGCCCCAAGCTCTGTCCGCGCGGGCTGGAGGCAACCCCGCAAGAAGCGCCCGGGACGAGCCGAGCACTGGTGCGGTTCTACTTCACTCCGAGGCACTGAGCAGACCCTGCCCTTCCGGGGCGGGAGGTCGTGACAAGCGCGCTCTGGCTTCTTTTCTAACTGGAAGCACCTTTGCAGTGGACGAGATGCCCGTGGGCGCCTCCCCGGGCTCGGGTCCGAAGGGAGCTCTGCCACTAGCCCCAGGTCACCGTCGGCGCTGGCTGAAGGGCAGTGTCGCCCGAAGCCGGTCGGAGGGACAAGGGGACTGACCGCACAGGAAGCCTTGGAGGAAGCATGGCCGGCTCCCAATCCCCTGGGCTGCCCCGGGGAACGAGCGGAGGCCCAGAGGCACCCTGGGGCCCGGCTCCGAAAAGCGTGTTGCTGGGGGGGGCTGCCCGCGGGGCGCCAGGCTGATACGCCTGCTAGAGGAGGAGGGAACCGGGCTGCCCCTGCCTCTCTCCCCGAAGCGCGGGGCTTCGACCCCTCCCTCCTCATAGCATGTCGCCCGGGAGACGGAGAGGTGAACGGGAGGGACGGCGGGACTGGAGCCAGGACTCTAGAGAGACCAGGCTGTGACGGACCTGGGGGCTAGGCCTTACCGAACCACCAAGTCGAAATGGGAACCGAAAGCCGCTACCAAGGCATGACCCGGAAGCAGAAGCCGTCAGGGGCGGGTCGTTCCTCTTCGGAGTACCAGAGGACAGAGGGGAGGCCGCAGGCCTGCGCACATGCCTGTCACCAAGAGGCGGAGAGCGCCTGCGCAGACCCTGGGAGCCCGGCTCCTCCCTTGGCGGGGTCTCTTCCCAGCCTCCCCCTACTCGCAATTAATGGGCGCTCTGCCCCTGGTTGAAGGTTCTAGAACCCGGGGGGAGGAGGGACAAGGGGTGGAAATCAGAAGACCCCCGCTTCCTTCACAGCCCCCCTCCTTTTTACGAGCCTAGTAACTGTGATCAAGTCAAGCATCAGTTTCTTCATCAGTAAAATGGGTAGCATTTTAATGTTTGCTTTGCCTGGCTCATCCATGTTGCACCAAGAACTTTTTTGTAAACTGCAACAACCTTCTAATGTCCATTTCAGTGCCTTGGATTTGGGCACTCAGTAAAGTCATGATATCGATTCATAGTAGTTTTGTGTTTTGTTGTGTTTTTGCTTACTTGGTTCCCAATCCAAACCCCGCCCCAGCCCCATTCGTCAGGGTCTTGTGTTGGCCCATTCCTGGGCAGACTGTGATCTTCCCTCTCTTGTAAGCCCTTAGCACTCCGGGTCTGCATAATTTATTTCAAATATATAATATTCTACCTTATGTCTGTCATATTTCTCGGAATACTGCAGACTTTAAAAGAACAAGGCCCATACCTTCTGCTTCTGGAAGGCAGTGTGGAAAGAATGCTGGCCTTGGATTCAGAGAACCTGAGTTCGAATGTTAACTGTCATTGTGTGAGCTTTAGTAAATGATGCAATTCCTCTAGACCCCAGTTTCATTATCTGTAAAATGAGTGAGTTGGGTGTGGTGCCATCTAACTAGATCTATGATTCTGTTTCATTTTTCTGTAGTCCCTAGTGCAAGTGCCTACACCTAGTGGACAATCAATTTCCATTGCTTTATTTTCTGTTTGACCATTTCATTAGTACCCCACCCATTTTAGGGTGAAAAGTCAAGGGAAGATTATACCCTATATGAAAGGATTTTGTGTTTCCCTACATAGTCTAGTTATCCTACTTCTTTCCTGTGCTCCTTGGAAGAGTAAATGAAATGATCTATGTAAAGCACTTTGCAAACCTTAATGCAGTATATAAATGTTGTTGTAGTAATGTTAGTCAAAGGAACACCCACTCCTTTAGTATCTATGATGTATAAGTCTGCATTTCAAGCTTCCAACCAGTTAATGTTTGACCAGCTTGCTGGTTCTTTTACATTAGAAACTATTTGTTCCTTATTGATGTGCTGTGTTATAGTTGTAATTTTTTGGTATTTGAGTAATCATATCTGTATCTCTTTTACTCTCCTCATTGTGGAAGCTTGCTTAATTCACGTGTCCTTGGACTTGGAGGAAGGTGCTGCTAGAGAGTTGCCTTCCCTTCTCACAATGCTCCTTACTGCTCGACATAACTCTCTTCACCATATTAAGAATGTGCTAGCTGTCTTTAGTCTGTAGTATAAGATGCAAAATAGAAGAATCAGAAGATTCCTTCTACTTCAGGGATTCTACTTCCATAAAAATAATTTCCTCCTGCCTGTCTGCAGCATTTTACAACTTGTAGTACAAAGTGTTTACATTCATTATCTCATTACATCTTCCCAAGGTAATTGAATTTATTCACAGCATTCAAAACTTCTCCATTTGCTGTAACTGATGGTTCCATGTATGGATGGTGTGGTGGTGGCTTATAAAACACCTGTGTTTTCTTGGTGTTAATTGTTAGACCAAAATTAGCTCAAGCAGCAGAGAACTGATACATACTTTGTTGCAATTCAGCTTCAGAGGCTGCAGTGAGTGCACAATCATCTGCAAACAGAAAATCATGCACCAACGTTCCCTCCCCTTTGGTCTTGACTTGTTGAAGAATTTACCATCAGTGTGGTAGCTGACCTTGATGCCATGTTCATCCTCATTGAAAGCATTTGGCAACATGGCTGAAAACATCACGCTAAAAAGCATGGGAACAAGCACACAGCCTTGTTTCACTCCACTGGTGACTGGGAAGGCACGGGAGTATTGTCCATTATCGAGAACCCGGACAAGTATGCCGTCATGAAATCGACACACAATGCTGATGAACTTCTCCTGGCAACCAAATTTTAACATCATTTTCCATAAGTTCTCACAACTGGCAGTATCAAAGGTCTTGGTCATATTTACAAACGTGTACAGACCTCTGTTCTGCTTCTGCCACTTCTCCTTGGTAGTGTACTTTCCAGGGATGTACACATTAATGAGGTTGATGCATGCATTGCCAGAGTTGGGGAGGCTCCAAAGGAAAGTGTGGGAGAGAATAGGTAGTAGACAACCAGACTGAAGGCATAAAGAGCTGTTGTGCTGACCTCATTGTTGTATGCCTGTGAAACCTGGACAGTATACCAGCACTATGCCAGGAAACTGAATCACTTCCTTTTGAATTGTCTTATGAAGATTCTGAAGATCACCTGGCAGGGTAAGATACCAGACACTGATGCCCTTTCTCAAACTAAATGGCCAAGCACTCAAACTCTGCTTCAGAGAGTGCTACTCCAATGGGCTGGCTGTGTTGTTTGAATGTGAATGATTTGCTTAGTTCGAATGTATTTTATGGAAAACTTACACAGGGCAAGTGTTCACATGGTGGTCAGAAGAAGCAATACAAGGACACTGTTAAAAACTTTCGAATTGATTATGTGACACTGGAGACACTGGCACAGGACTGCTCAGCATGGTGTGACCACATCAGAGAAGGTGCGGTGCTGTATGAGCAAAGTAGAATTGAAATAGCTCAGAAGAAAAGCAAGATGCACAAATTTAGAGACTACTCCCAAATGTTCACATGGACTATTTGTGCCTGACCTTATATTACCCCAAGCTCATATTGGTCAGATTAGCTACACTCAGACACACTGAAACTTGACTCTAGCATAGTGATGTCATTTTGATCTTCTTTGAGACCAAAGGACAACAACCGACCAACCAGATCTTCCCAACATCTGTTTGATGTAGGTAGCAAAGAGGAGAATCGAAGCCATAGAATATTGGCCACCATATTAATGATTAGAACCATCAAGAACCCTGGACAGTTAGAAACACCATTTCCATAGCTGCCCACTGATAGAATTGCTTAGTAAATTTGACTTACCTAGAAGATGACTTTGGACAGTAGGAGGAATTTCCTATATTTAGTCATAAATTCCCCCTTTGTGTTTCTCTGAAATCTTCTCATTATTCTCTAGTCCTTGAAACCTGAATTTCTAGAGATTAATGTGCATTCTCAAATGGTTTCTCACTAGTGTTGATCTGCCTGGATGTTCCCAGGGAGACATCCTGGTGAAGTGGAACATAACCTAGATTTGGAGTCAAAGGATGTGGGCTTAGCTACTTCCTACTTGTGTGACCTGGGGCAATTCACTTAGTCTTTCTGGTGCCCAGAAGAGAGTTTTCAAAAGTATAAATTACAGCACAAATCACCCTCCCCAGTGAGAAAGTCCCCACTCTAGACTTTCTCAAAGCGATGGTCTTAACATGCAAAACATATAGATTTTAGTTAAAAGTGTGTATAATTTAATTAAATCAACACCACATGGCAGGAAATCTAGAATGAAAAGCAAAATAAACAAGGCAAGTGGTATTTTGCTCCAATTCAGGCTCTTTTCTCTATTATGCAATATCCTACCTGCAGAAATAGTTGCCAAAACATTCTCATAAGTTCTAGAGCATAATTAACATAATTTTGGAGACAAGAGACTTAGGGTAAAGTCTGAAGTTTTGTGAATACAGTGCCCTCTTTTTTTATGATTTTTTTTGAGGGGGGAAGGCAGGGCAATTGGGGTTAAGTGACTTGCCCAAGGTACCATGACTAGTAAGTGTTGTGTCTGAACTCAGGTCCTCCTGACTCCAGGGCCGGTGCTCTATTCACTACCCCACCTCGCTGCCCACAATGCTCCCTTTTGTATTGGATCCCATCACTGGATGGGACCAGAACCTGGCATAAGACTACTATTTTCATTGGAACTCTGCCCATCATTTCCAAACCAGGAATCTCCCCTGAAAGGAGCAGAAAGGTACTCAATGTACAATGTAGATCAGGTATAGGAGAGGGATTTATTTCCTTTACATGAAAGAAATGCTCAAAACATAAGACTCACAAACACACATTGACAAACAGTAACTCAAAACTCCTCATACTCTTCCAGGAGATTTATGCTTGAAATATTATAACATGAAGCCTTTTGCAAGACTGCCGAACCACCATTTCACTCTCACTTGGGCTGTCCATCGTCTGTATGTTTCGTCAAGTCACTTCATACCTTGGGCTCATTCTCCTGGGAGTGGTTTTCTCCTCTGAGGGGTGTAGTTGTTGAAAACTTATGCTGCCATTAAGCCCTTACTGAGGAATGTAGAATTTCCCAATATAACCCTTCCTGAAAAACCTCTCTCTTAAGCTCTATATTCAGTCACCTGTATCTGGCGGGGTGGGGGTGGAGGAGGGACACAAATAGAAGCAACAGCCTGGACACAACAGGTGCTTGTTGCCATTTATGAACAGCTGCCATATCTGGAGGGGGGAGAAGGAGAGGGGAGAGTGGGTGGGACAGAAAGGAGGCCCATCCTTCCTTTTAGAAAGTCCAATAGAGACTCACAGAGTCCCCACTATGTTCAGCAAATGGGAACAGGGGAAGCACCAAAGGGCAAAGTTGTAATTTCTACTCAATCATCCATTCTTCTTGGCTAACTGGCCAATTCTTTTTAACATAGTGCCTGTCATGGAGATAGGACCAAAGATTGCTTCATCATTCTAATGACAAGTCCTTTAGCACTGAGCACTTATGTCCCTAAAAGTAGCCAGGAAGACTCTAAGCATGGTTTATGGCATATGTTCTCATCCAAACTCCGCTGCATTCCTCTTAGGTCTCTGGCTTTATTTTCTTCTGTTGTAAGTGTTTTTGAAACATTCATTGTAGAAAGAGAAGAGGGTTCCATCTGTGGTTAGCTGAGTTAGTAACAGAGTTCACCAAGCAAAAGTATATAAAAAAAAGATAATATATCCTCTTTTTTCCAGAGTATCTTTGAGACTGCTGCTGAATGTCATGTAGATGGTGTTAACTGGGAAGCATTAGACTAGGAATCAAGAGCTTTGGTTCTATAACTGAAACATTGTTTGATCTTTTATAAACTAACCTTTCTTCGCTTCAGTTTCCTTTTCCATAAAATGATAGGATACACAATGATCTCCAAGGTCTCTTCCAGTTTTAAAATATCTATGGCATTTTTCTTTCTCACAGGGGCAAAGAATCTCTGCTTCGCAAAGGCTTATGCTCAGTTCAAGTGAGATCTTTGTGGATATGGTCACAGTAATGGGGGCTAAAAAGAAAGATTAGTTCTAAGAAAGCCCAATGTAAGCTCTAGAGAGGGTTATGATTTCTGTTGTCCTTGGGCATCCTAATTCCCCCTCGTTTCCATCATCTTTTACAGGGATGTATACCACTTTCTTTTTCATTTTATTTTATTTTTTGTTTTTGCTTTTTGGAAGGTAATTGGGGTTGTGACTTGCCCAAGGTCACATGGCTAGTTTTTGTGTTAATGTCTGAGGCTGGATTTGAACTCAGGACCTTCTGACTCCAGGGCCAGTGCTCTATTCACTGTGCCACCTATCCACCCCAATATATACCATTTTCTAAACCAGTTTAGAGGTAGTCATGATCCTCATTTTAGATTTCTAGAACACATAATTCATAAGACTGCACTACCTTAAGATCTATCTTAATTCCTGAAACTATTCTGAAAACCTGATAACATTCCTATGTGACTTATCTACTACTTTTCCATTTATTTCATGAGAGAGTTGTCCTTCATATCAGAGAAACTCTCCAAAACTGTACCTGGTATATGCAAGCAAGGAACACCCGTGATGGAGCGTAAAAGAACGAACATGTGTTTCCCCTTTGATCTGGGAAACAAATTTGCTCTTTTTCATTCCCTCTCTCCTCATCTGTGGTGCCCACTGCTTCTAACACCTAAATTCCTCCCCCTCCCCAAAACAAGCTTCCTCTATTCACCCTCTTCCTTACCATTAAAGGGCCCCTCTCAGCTTTGGAACCATATACACAGAAAGATCCAGTCTTGGGGGAGCATGGCACCTGAAAAAAAGTGGGGATACTTTTTCAAACTGTGGAGCTCTCTTTACTCATATGTTAAAGGCAAGAAAAATCTCATTAAGCTTGGATCTGGCTTATATATAGGGTCTTCACAAAGCAACAGCATCCCTCACCCCAACCCTATTATGTCTTCTTTATACAAGAAACTCACAAATACAAATTAACAAAGACTTTAACAGCAGTAACTTATAAATAGTTATAGTCTCCAAGGAAGTGGGGACGTAGCACTTCACGAAGCAGCTTGTGGGACTGCTAAATTGGCATTTCACATTTTATTTCAGTTCTGCACTGTCTAAACAGTTTCCATCAGATCCATGTCCTGTCCAACCAGGCTTGGTTTGAGTTCATACCACTGCTGGAGGTGATCATTTCACTGAGAAGTATAGGGTTGCGAAGCACTTTTCCTGTTATAAGCTCTGAGGGGCCCATAAGATCTACAGAAAGAGAAAAGAAATAAGGACACGAGCCAGGACCTCTGAAACTCACAAGATTGCCTCTGTGGCTGAATGTGTCCATCTCAGGATTGATATTTGGTCACTTATTCTCAGGGAAGGAACACAAGAGGCAGCCAAGGCCCAGGTTCAGCCTCACCCAAGTCAACACATATATTTTAGAAGCCATGAGCTCACAATTTCCATGCTGTCAGAGTGAGGAAGGAACAGCAGTTTCTTTAATCTCATGAGCTGACCAGGGAATATCTACTTGCCACACATTTTGGGAAGTTGATAGAAGAGACAGAATGGATATGTCTCATTTTTTTAAATGATGCAATACCCTGCCCCTATAACAGGATGGAGGAGAGAGAAAAAACCAAGAGACCACTCAGCGATGTTGGCTACAGCATCCCAAAGCACAAAACCATTCAGCGGTAAACCCTGGAAGTTGTCAGGGGAGCCCAGTACAATCTCCAATGGATGGCCCCTGTAGGTCTATCCCCATGTCTAATACGTTGAACATTCTCCAATCTGACCCTCATTTCTCATATGAATGGAAATATTTACACACGAGTTAAGTAATCAGAAGGACTGGGGTAGATCTTGACATGACTGTAAGTACTTAAGTTGAAAAATATAAATCTTGGAAGGCTTCTTTGAGGGAAACATTAAGCAGATTTTTGAAGAGGGCTAAGGAGATTTGGGGAAAGGGAAAGCTGTGAATGGGAAATTGGACATGGAGACAGCAAAAAGTTTGGATTGCTTCAGAGGTATGAGTTAAACTAAGCAGGCTGAAGACACTGTGAACCAAGTTTCTTCGATGCTCATATCCTCTAAAATTGCCTGGAAAAACCTTCGTCTTGCTTATAAAACATTTAATTGGATCTATCATGGAATTCACAGATGTGAAATAACTAGTCTGGATTGCATATTTGGTCACTTCTGGAAGATTGGAAGTTCTTAATGTTACATATGAAAAATTAGCATCCCTGTACATATCACTAATATAGATGTAGTTGCTTGTGTTTTTTTTTCTTTTTCCTATTCTTTGTGTTTATATTACATGTGATCCTAAGTATTTGCACATTTCCTATTTCTCAGAAGACTGAGAGCTCTCCCTGAGCAAGAGCTATCTCTGTCTCTCTCTGTCTCTCTCTCTCTGTCTCTTTCCCTTCCAGCCCCTTGCCCCACCCCATCCTGCACCCAGAATCTAAACACAAGATTTCATTTCAGGACTTTGATTGACAGTGTGACTGGTGTTTCTGTTTTCATGTCTGACCCTAAGCATGACCTAGAAATCTGATAATGATGTTTTGCCTATCACCATTGCTTTTATAACTGTTAGTTTGGCAAGAATTAGTACCCATCTTCCTCTGATGGCTGTCTCTGGCTGATGTCCCAGGTTCTGAGTTACAAGCTGAATTTCTTGCCAGGTGAGCCCTGTGTACCTAACGGCCCGGAGATTTCTTAGGTTTTTTTCTTGAGTAGACAGCTTCTCCCTTCACCTGGCTACCTCAAAACTTCTTTCTCTGTTCTGAATGTTGTCTTGTGGACTAAGAAACAGTACAGAGTAGAGAAAAAGTATGCTTTCTTTGAATCTACAGTGGCTTACTTCTTGGAATCTTACTAGTATCCAGAAATCAACAAAGTGGATTGTCTACTACTATTTCCTCCCTCAGTGGTATTGCCTTGTTTATAGGAAGCCTGACTTTTGACCATGACTGATCTTCCATGTTACTTCTTCTAGGAGAAGAAAGTTTTAATTAAAAAAAAAGCAAAAAAAAAAAAAAACAAGGGACTCCTTCCAAATGAACCTTTTTCAATTCCTGACTAAGGCAAAAGCAGAGAAAAAGAAAGCTAGAGCCCAGTGGCAATTTGAAGCTCTTCAGAAGATAAAGATAAGGGGAAAGGTTGTAACAGGGGTGATTAGCAGAGGCATGCCCTAACTCCCTCAAACCCAAAGGACCAGGGAATTTCCCATGGGGGGGAACATGCTCTATGTGAAGCACAACTTTTAACTGGTTGTTTGGTTCCCCTGACTGGTATGGAGTTGAAGATGATTGGCTATTGAGCTAAGAAGATACCCACCCTGAAGTCAGGAGGACCTGAGTTCAAATACAACCTCAGACACTTGACACAACTAGCTGTGTGACCTTGGGCAAGTCACTTAACCTCAATTTCCCTGCCTTCCCCCTTCCAAAAAAAAAAAAGAAGAAGAAGAAGAGCTACCCCCTTTATAGTTTATAAGATGATAAGGAAGCAACTATTCTTTTGAGCTCTGCCAGGCTTCACTTGGACTTTCAGCTAGAGGAAAATAGAATTTCCTTCCCTTTTCCTCTACCCCAGTGGCAGTGGAAACTACACTCACGTGGCAGCAAGAACATATGCTTACCTAAATGAGCCTGAGACTGATCCTCAAATCCCTGGTCATGTCCTGTGTTTTTAATTCCCTGACCACAGGGAATCCTGAGAAATGGACACTTCCAATTCTGGTGTAACCTCAGGAGTTCAAAAGGAAATGGTCACTGACAGGTTTATCCTGAAACTAAAAGGACTAAAAAGCCATGCCTAGCTGGTCAAAAGATCTGGATCTGAAAGAAGCTGCTTAGACAGTACAGGCCTGGAATGTCTGCACAGTAGTCCTACAAAGTACCTTTATTTTCAAGGAGATTATAATGATAGTGATGTTATTTTTTTATGTTAAAAACTTGGTGGTACATGCTTATGAGTCTTTTGTGTCTTAAATTTTGTTATTGTTGTTGAGGAGGAAATAAATAGTTGTTCTGTATCTAATATCTACTTTGTACGTTGAATTCATTTTCTAGAAAGGACCCTTGTATGAACCATACTTATTTTGTTTTTGAGATTTTCCTCAGAGGTTTAACTTAGTGGGGGAATAATTAGCCAAAGGTTGTAAGAAAAGTCTATCTCTTCTCTTTGGGGTCAGGTAACCCCTGGCTCTGGGTGAATCCAGAGCAGAGCTCCTTGTTGGAGTGTCCCTTTACCCTGGCCATGGGTGACAAAGTGAGCATTCAGAAACCCTGGGAAAGAATAATGAGTACTTAAGTGACAAGGAGATGGGAAATTAAAAAGCCTTAGCTAAATAACTGCCCCAGTAATCTTTCCCTTTTGAGGGTGGGGGCGGTCTCTCAGCTGTTATCTACACAGTCTGGACTACATTAACTCACATGTTGCCTTAGAACTGTTCTCAAGGTATTTCATAAATACACAAATATCTATATTCTGTTGCTTTTGTGTCCCTCATGGTGCCTAGCATAGTACAGGGTACACAAGAGGCCCTAGATAAATGTCAGCCGAATGGAATTGAACTGAAATGAACTGAATTAAACGAACCTGCGAAAGCCAAATTATTTGAATTATTGTTTTTCTGTACTCTGACTCTGAAAAAGGTGGGGAGGAAGTTTAGAAAGAACAAACTTAAAGGATGGTTTGGAAATGAAGCAAATGGGGAAAAAGAGTAAAATCCAAAAGAGACATAACTTAGCACTCATTAAGACCTTTACACTGCGAAGCCTTGTTCTGTGGCAAAGGAATAAGTAGCTCTGAGGAGGAAGGAATAGTGTTTATTAGTAGCAGGGATATTTTTCCAAGACATGTCATCAGGGGGAAACAGCAGTTTCTTTCAGCGTCTGTCCCAGACTAGACATGCCCTCAATTTTCAAACACTGATCTTTTTTTTAACTGCTTTTTCCAGGGCTTAAGAAAATTTATGATTAAGAAAAAAACTGTCAAAAAGCCAACTTTTCATTAGTACTATACAAAGATATGATATATATATATATATATACACATTAACTCAAATATATACAGATATATGATTTTGATATTACAATATATATATGTGTGAATAAAATATAATGATGCAGAGCTTTTCAGGTACAATAGGGAACAGCTACACCAACCCCTATTCTGCTACTGCCTTATCTTATTTATCCCCTCTCTTTCCAAGTTCAAATGCAGTCTAATGAGTGTGCTCTGAATTGCTAGTATAAGAAATTAACAAATTTGCAGAAACTCTCTGTAAATTTTTTGTTCCCTACCCCAATATACACTGGACAAATCTCTTCTTTCATTGGATAGTTTCCTGTTTCACAATTTCAAACCACAAAACTTATAGATCTAGACAAAATCACTATCAATGACCATGTAATTTATTAGCAGTATCAAGTTATTTTAAAACTCAGGTAGACATGGAAATATCCTCCCAACAGCTTTAGCAGGGTTTCTGAAGAAAGGGCTTGAAATTTAAACTTTGGGGAAAGTTGGGAGAAGAAAGGAGCTGATGACTAGAATTGGTTCTCGAAAACTGAAACAACTAGATATCCTCCCATTACTTTGGTTAAGCAAACTTGCTTTTAAAAATGTTAGATGGATTATAAATGTTTCATCTCATTACAGTTTCAGACTCTAACCTACCAGAGGACAGACCCAAATCAAACTTAGTCCATTAAAGTTGGTAAGTAGAAATGTGATGGCATGTTGGCTTACATTTTAGTCAAAATAAGGGAAAGAGTTATGAATACAAGGAAGACAGATGGCTGAATATGGCAATATGACACCCTGTAGCAAGGGCCCTTTTTGTGGTGTATATAGTCTTCTGAATGAAACAGAGAGAAGGTCCCTACTGACATAGAGTGATTAATGTAGTGGGTGCTGGAGGAAAGCAAAGAAAACACCAGATTTACCATTCCCTGGTTATTATTAACCATCATAAAGAATCCAAATTAACAGTATAAGAAAGCTGCCTGTCCCAGCACATTCATCAGCTAAAAGAGCTCTTAGTTTTTAAGAACTGTGCAATAAAAGCTGAAAAGCACTAATAAAAAGGGTATTACTTATAGGTGTGAGGACTGGTAGGCTTTACGTAGGAATTGATAGGCAGGAAGTACAGACCCACATATTCATGACTAATAGTAAAAATGAGAATGAGATTTACTAACCAATGGTAAGAAAGCACAGAACTTATCCTATTAATGTCCCCCAGAATGTCATTTTCTTCTTATGAGAAAAAGAACCTTTACCACCAAGGAACTGGAAAGATTGTAAGAGCAGTTTAAACAGCAACTTTATCGCTCATTCAAACAATGATTGTGGAGGGCTTGGTCCAAATGAGTTAATTCAGAGACCTCATCAAAGTACCATAGAAGACTTACTTTTACCAAGTCAATTAAATTAGATACTCTAGATGACCCTATTTGGTGGCTAAAATGGACATATCTAGCCCCCATAAAGATAGAATCTATTGCACACAGTTCCCCAAAGGGATTCTGAAAAGGAGGGACTAAAGTTTCTAAAGAAAAAGGGTTTGAGGGGGTGGCTAGGTGGCACAGTGAGTAAACCGCCAGCCCCAGAGTCAGGAGGACCCGAGTTCCATTTTAAGCCTCAGACACTTAACACCCACACACAAAAAACTAGCCATGTAAGCTTGGGCAAATTACTTAACCCCAATTGCCCTCCAAAAAAGGCGAAAAAAAAAAAAAAGAAAAAGGGTTTGAGAATTGGATTTATTGTCACAGCACAGCCTATCAGGCCCTATGACCAGCCTGAGCTACCCTTGGTTAAATCTCTCCCTTTGAAGTTGATGACTAGATTTCATTCTTAAAACCTGTAACAACTGGATATCCCTTTGGGCTGAGCTCTGCCCAAATTGCAGCAAGCTATTAAGGGTAGCAGAGCTCCTATTTCTTACTTTCTTCAATCAGTCAATAAGCATTTCTTCTTGTTGTTGTTCAGTCATTTCAATTGTATCCAACTCTTCGTGACCCCAGATCACACAATTACTAAGGTCTAAGGCTGGATTTGAATTCAGGTCTTCCTGACTACAGGCCTGGTGCTCCATCTACCATATCACTTAACTGCCCACTCTCACATTTATCCTTTTTCTAATTTTTGTTTGATTATGGATTTGGACAAATGTGGTTTCTTTGCTCATTGCTATGTATGTTCATTGTGGAATTGGTTATCTGGTGGGAAGGGAGTCAAACCTTAGATAGAAAAGGTCCTCCTCCTTCCAATTAATGGAAGAACAATCAGAAGTTAGATTGAACCTGAAAAAACATCCCCTAGAATAACAGTACTTGGATGGGTGAAGCCAAGATGGCGGAATAGAAGCACAACCTTCCCCAATCCATGTAAAAAGGGGACTCTAAACAAACTTTGGAGCTGCAGAACCCACAAAATGACACAGAGAAGCTGACCTCCCACTGAGGACAACCGGGCAAGCCGACAGGAATCCAGTGCAACACTCTGGGAGCCAAGCCCAGCCCCACTCCAAGGCTTTAGCCCCAAGGCGGGCCTCACCAGCCGCCGGCCAGAGGGATTCCAGATCAGCAGAAGCTATGGCCTTTTCCAGATTTATCAATATATAGATGCAAAGGACAAAGTGAGAGGTCAGTGCAGTCTGGACTTTGGGACCCAGTAAGTGGGAGTGCGTGGCTTACCCCCACCCCCCCACCAGAAGCCGCTGAGATGCCTGCACAACCAGCCAGTGCCACATGGCAGCTTCAGCTCCTGGCCTGCAGAGTGTAGGGAGACCAAGTGACCAGTCTGAGGGGTAATCGCTCTTGCTTTAACCTTCTTGGATCTGGACTGCAGTCTAGGGTAGAGGTCCTGGGGTGTGTGTCCAGCTTGCCAGAGTGTGTGGAGACCTCAGAGAGGGCACCCATCTAATACCTCCGGCAGCTGAGAAAACCCCAGCATTTGGGATGAAAGCTCCCCTGTCCGGTGGCAGAGTCCTACTGTGGCAAAAAGCCCAGGGGTCAAGTGACTGAGGGGTGACATGAACAGGCAAAGGAAACAAAGCAGACAGAAGATTCCAACATTAGACTCCTATTTGGGGGACAAAAAGGAGCAAAGCATGGAACAGGAGGAAGACAGTGAAGTCAGAACTCCTGCACCAAAACCTTCTAAGGAAAATACAAGCTGGTTACAGGCCATAGAGGAACTTAAGAAGCAGATAAGAGAAGTGGAGGAAAAATTGGGAAGAGAAATGAGAACGATGCAAGAAAATTAGGAAATGAGAGTCAACAGCCTGACTGAGGAAAATAACACCTTAAAAAACAGACTGACTCAAATGGCAAAAGAGGCTCAAAAAGGCAATGAGGAGAAGAATGCCTTAAAAAGCCAAATATGCCATAAGGAAAAAGAATCTCAAAAGCTCACTGAGGAGAATCATTGCTTCAGAATTAGATTGGAGCAAATGGAAGCTAATGACTTTGTGAGAAATCAAGATGCTGTTAAACAGATCCAAACAAATGAAAGAATAGAAGGCAATGTAAACTATCTCATGGGAAAAACCACTGACCTGGAAAATAGATCCAGAAGAGATCATTTAAAAATTATTGGACTACCTGAAAGCCATGATCAAAGTAAGAACCTAGAAATCATCCTCCAGGAAGTTCTCAAAGAAAACTGCCCTGATGTTTTAGAACCAGAGGGCAAAAGAGAGGTTGAAAGAATCCACCAATCACCTCCTGAAAAAGATCCCAAAAAGAAAACTCCTAGGAATATTATAGCCAGGTTCTGGAATTGCCAGATTAAGGAGAGAATATTACAAGCAGCCAGGAAGAAACAGTTTGAATATTGTGGAAACACAATCAGGATAACCCAGAATCTGGCAGCTTCTACACTGAGGGATCGAAGGGCTTGGAATACGATATTCCAGAGGTCAAAGGAGCTGGGATTAAAACCAAGAGTCACCTACCCAGCAAAACTGAGTATTATGTTTCAGGGGAAAATATGGTCATTCAATGGAATAGAGGACTTTCAAGCATTCTTGCTGAAAAAACCAGAATTGAATAGAAAATTTGACATTCAGATACAAGAAGCAAGAGAAACATGAGAAGGTAAACAGGTAAAAGCAATCATAAGGAATTTATCAAAGTTGAATTATTAACATTCCTACATGGAAAAACAATAATTGTAACTTATGAAACTTTTCTCAGTAGCTGAAGGGATTAGAAATATATACATATATATATATATATATATATATATATATGAGGGTATATGGGCATATGAATACATATGTGAATGTGTGTATATATGTTTACAGGTATGCATAGATAGAAGGCACAGGACCAATTTAACAGGAAGGGATGATACTTAAAAGGTGAAATTAAGAGGTGAGAGGAATATAATGAGAGGAGATGGGGAGAGACAGATTGGGGTAAACTATCTCATACAGAAGAGGCAAGGGAAAATGGTTACAATGGAGGGGAAAAATAGGAAGGCAAAAGGGAATGAATCAACCTTATTCCCATTGAATTTGGCTTGAAGAAGGAATGAAGTACACACTAAACAGGGGTATCTCACCCTCCAGGAGAGTAGGGGGGGAAGGGGATGATGAGAAGGGAGAGCAGGCTGGGGGGAGGTAAGTTGGAAGCACCCACTTTTGAAAAGTAGGGATCAAAGTAGAGAATAGAACAAGTGGGAGGTGGGATAGGAGGGAGGGAAATATAGTCAGTCTTTTACAATATATCTACTGTTATTGTTTTGCGTTAGCCACACATGTACAACCTATACTGAACTGCTTATCTTCCCAGTAAGGGTGAGTGACAAGGAAGGAAGGGAACGAATCTGGAATTGAAAGTTTTAAAATCAAATATTCAAATATATACATATATATATATATATATATACTATTATTAATACCATCTTACATGTAATTGGGAAATAAGATATACAGGCACTGAGGCATAGAGATCCACTGGAAAAGTTGAAAGGGGTATGGGAGAAAATATGGGAGAGAGCAGTATGGAGGAGGGGATATCCTGTGGGACTGCTATTTTGGGTCAGTGGGTAGGGAGAAAACAAGGAGAAAATTTGTAACTCAAAATCTGGTGGAAATGAATGATGTAAATCAGAAGTTAATAAAGCACTTAAAAAAACAAATATAGAATAACAGTACTTAAGCAAATAGATATAGTTTTAGCTTAGTACTCCCACTTTCTGAAGAGAGGACAGTGGCCAAATGACGGACCCCAACCTCTTGCTTGTCCTCCTGGCAAGAATTAAAGTATCTCTTGGATAAGGGGGGGTGGGGATGGTGGAGAAGAAGCCGGAGAGGTCTGTTCTACCTCTTTGTGAACCACACAATGACACATGTCCATGCTACATGTAGAGGACATTTCTGTTAACTTTTGAATGACGTATATTCATTTCATTCTAATATCAGACCTATGGGGCACTGGCCTAAATCAGGCCCATGATAGTTCTCTAAAATCTTTGAGAGGCTTCCAAAGTCTCTGTAATGCTCTGTGATGAAACTATGGAGAAGATAGAGACAAAGATGATAAAGAGAAACTTCTTTCTTGTTAGAACTGCCTAGTTTGTTTTATGAAGAAACATTATAAAGAGAATCCCACAAGGAAATTGTCCTCTTATGGCCAGAGAGCAACTGTGAGAGGGCAATCGCCCTCTCTTTTCCTTAAGTTGAGTCATCTTTGAATACATGGTATAAGTCCAACTTGCTCATAATGAATGACTTAGGGTGGGGATGGGAATAAACTGTTTTAATTTTTGAATCAATATTCATTAATAACATTGGTCTACTCTTCACTCTATTCATTATTCCATAGTTTAGCTATTAGAACTGTATCTTATAAAAGGAGTTTAATAGAGTACTTTCTTAATTTTTGAGAAAAAATTTATAGGTTAGTTTTTGATTATTCTTTTTTTTTTTTTTGCCTTTTGGAGGGCAATTGGGGTTAAGTAACTTGCCCAAGGTTACACGGCTAGTGTTTTTGTGTAGATGCTAAGTGTCTGAGGCTGGAACCGAACTCGGGTCCTCCTGACTCCGGGCTGGCACTTAACTCACTGTGCCACCTAGCTGCCCAGTTTTTGATTATTCTTTAATAATTTGATATAATTCTTCTATAAATCCATCTGGACCAGGGCTCACCTCCTATTTCTGTCTTCTTCCCTTTGGAACAGGACCTTGTGAGGTCTGAAAAGGTTAGCTGGCATCTTCTTTCTCCCCCTAAACCCCCCCCCCCATGCAGCAGGGTATTAACTACTGGAGTAGTTGTGGTGGAAAAAGCAGCAAAACACTAGCTGGCCAAGAGAAGATGAGTTGCCCACAGAGATAGAAGATACCAGAAAGAAAAAGACACACCTGGCATTGATACTCAGTGGATGTGAAATAGCAAATGAGGAGCCCTGTTGCAAATGCCCCAATGAGGCCTCTTAAAATTATTATAATTATTCTGGGATTCCTTATTGCTTGGCATCCCCCTTCCTGTGTGATAACTGCCTGTGCCATATCTGATTCATGTTTGTACCCTGGGTACTTTTTTTTTTACTTCCTCTCTTCAAAGAAAGACATACCATCTCATCTCTGGGTCCATTCCCTCCCAGAATGCCAAATGCTCTGGCTTGCAGATGCTGGTAGGAGCTCCCATCTCCCTTCCTTCAAGGTAAGGTGTTAACGGAGGCACAACACTGTCTCAGAGAAGGTAGTCTCTAAGGGCATTAGATCTTGAGTGCTGGTAAAGGCAAATGTCACTAATACCTTTTGCCTCAGTTACAGTGGTGCCTATAAACATAGCCACACCCACAAGTTTCAAGAAAAGAATTCAATAGCTCCCTTGGAAATGGGGATCATATGACAGCCATGTACAGTATTTGAGATCTGAAGGAAATGAGATCGAATAGTCCCAGGAAGTTTGGAGATTGGAAGAGCAGAGAAGACTGTGACCAAGAGGCAGCTGGGTTACAGTTTAGAGAGTATTTAATACAGTGGAAAACAAGCATCATTTTTCACCACTGGCATATGGATCAGTTTGATAGGATAGCTAGTAGATGATCCTGCCCCTATTAAGTAGTGGCTGAAGGACATCTTTCACCTATCTCCTTCCCTCCTTTTTCCTTTTTTTTTTTTTTGTAGACAGACCTGCAAAACAGCAACAACATTCACATTTTAAGGGTATTTTGTAAGCCTGATTTTCTTTTTTAAAATTAATTTGTTCCCACTGTCTGTGGGTATATCATCACTTGGAATCAGAGTGTGCATGGAAGGAGTCTTAGAGGATTTTGTATTTCTGGCTGGAGGTTAAGACCTCCCTGGAAGCTATTTGAGTCATATTTTAGCATTATGAATAATCTTACCACTTTCTCGAACAGAACCTTAAAATTTGAACTTGGAGGTCTCTTACATTTCCCCTGTAAGATTTAAGCCCTTGGAATGTGTCATCTGAGGGTGATGAGTACAATTCCTGGGGATTAAACTGATGAAAGGTAAAGGAAGCAGGTAGTTAAGGCTACAGCAACACCTAGTGTAACAAAGAGGGAAGTTTGGTCTTGGATCATTTTTCTACAATTTAATTTTTCTTTGGTTTGAGAGTAATTAACATTCTAATGCTTGGGTTTGTTTTTTTTTTTTCTTATTTATTTACTTGTTTTTTAAAATAGGACTGCTTGTTTTATCGTACAAGAATCCCCCCCCATTATTACAATGGTTTTAATTTTAATCTCCTATTTTTTCCTTCCCTCTACATTTTTACCATAATTGATTTACTTATTTTCTTTTATTGCTTAAGCTGATTTCAGCCCAATCCTGGCAACTTTTGAGGAAGATTACTGTGTATTGATAATTATTTTAATCCTAGTTTTGTACTTTTTACATTTTTTTTTCTTTTGATAGGATAATTTTATTTCCAGTAAGATGACATATCATTTTTCTCTCCCTCATCAAAATTAGCATTTGGATTTTCTTTTATTATTAATTCTGTGATATATTTACTTTTGTTTTGAGATTTCTTCTACTTTCCTTTTTATTTTATTTTTTCTTTTTGGCAAGGGGAAGGCAAGGCAATTAGGGTTAAGTGACTTGCCCAAGGTCACACAACTAGTGAGTGTTAAGTGTCTGAAGCAATGTTTGAACTCAGGTCCTCCTGATTCCAGGGTCAGTGCTCTATTTACTGGGCCACCTAGCCACCCCTTTTAAATTTTTTTCTTCTACTTTCTTTTTTATTAATTTAATTTTGTTTATTTTTAGTTCATATCATTCATTTCCACAAGATTTTGAGTTATAAATTTTCTCCCCATTTTTCCCCTACCCACCACCCCAGAACAGCGATCCCACTGAATATCCCCTCCCCCAATCTGCTCTCTCCCATGTCTTCCCCCAACCCCCTTCCAACTTTCCAGTAGGACACAGTGGATCTCTATGTCCCAGTGCCTGTATATCTTATTTCCCATTTACATGTAAAATAATTATATATATATTTAAACATTTGATTTTAAAACTTTGAATTCCAGATTCTTTCCCTTACTCCCTCCTCACCCACCCTTACTGGGAAGATAAGCAATTCAATATAGATTGTACATGTGTAGGTATGCAAAACATTTCCATAGTGGATATATTTTGAAAGACTGACTATATTCCCTCCATCCTATCCCACCCCCCACTTGTTTTATTCTCTACTTTGATCCTATACCTTTTCAAAAGTGTGTGCTTCCAACTTCCCTCCCCACCACACTGCCTTCCCTTCCATCATCCCTCCTTCATCCCCTTTTCCCCTACTCTCCTGTAGGCTGAAATACTCTATTTAGTATGTATGTCATTCCCTCCCTAAGCCAAATTCAATGAGAATAAGGTTGACCCATTCCATTTTGCCTTCTTGTTCTTCCCCTCCATTGTAACAATTTTCCCTTGCCTCTTCTATATGAGATAGTTTACCCCATTCTGTCTCTCCCCTTCTCTCATTATATTCCTCTCTCACTTCTGAACTTCACCTTTTAAGTATCATCTCTTCCTATTAAATTGGTCCTGTGCCCTCTGTCTATATATACCTGTACACATAATACATACATTCACATATGTATTCATATGCCCATAGACCCTCATATATATATATTCCCTTCAACTATTCTCATACTGAGAAAAGTTTCATAAGTTACAATTATCATTTTTCCATGTAGGAATGTAAATAGTTCAACTTTGATAAGTTCCTTATGATTTCTTTTCCCTGTTTACCTTCTCATGCTTCTCTTGCTTCTTGTATCTGAATGTCAAATTTTCTCTTCAACTCTGGTTTTTTCATCAAGAATGCTTGAAAGTCCTCTATTCCACTGAATGACCATATTTTCCCCTGAAACATGATACTCAGTTTTGCTGGGTAGGTAATTCTTGGTTTTAATCCCAGCTCCTTTGACCTCTGGAATATCATATTCCAAGCCCTTTGATCCCTCAGTGTAGAAGCTGCCAGATCTTGTGTTATCCTGATTGTGTTTGCACAATATTCAAATTGTTTCTTCCTGGCTGCTTGTAATATTTTCTCCTTGATCTGGGAATTCCAGAACCTGGCTATAATATTCCTAGGAGTTTTCTTTTTGGGATCTTTTTCAGGAGGTGATTGGTGGATTCTTTCAACCTCTCTTTTGCCCTCTGGTTCTAAAACATCAGGGCAATTTTCCTTAAGAATTTCTTGAAGGATGATTTCTAAGTTCTTTTTCTGATATGGCTTTCAGCTAGTCCAATAATTTTTAAATGATCTCTCCTGGATCTATTTTCCAGGTCAGTGGTTTTTCCCATGAGATATTTCACATTGCCTTCTATTTTTTCATTTATTTGGATCTGTTTAACAGTATCCTGATTTCTCATAAAGTCACTAGCTTCCATTTGCTCCAATCTCATTGTGAAGGAATGATTCTCTTCAGTGAGCTTTTGAGATTCTTTTTCCACCTGGCAAATTTGGCTTTTTAAGGCATTCTTCTCCTCATTGCCTTTTTGAGCCTCTTTTGCCATTTGAGTTAGTCTATTTTTAAGGTGTTATTTTCTTCAGTCAGGCTGTTTACTCTCATTTCATAATTTTCTTGCATTGTTCTCATTTCTCTTCCCAATTTTTCTTTCACTTCTCTTATTTGGTTTTCAAAATCTTTCTTAAGTTCCTCTATGACCTGTAACCAGCCCATATTTTTCTTGGAAGCTTTTGGTGCAGGAGTTCTGGCTTCACTGTCTTCCTCCTGTTCTATGCTTTGATCCTTTTAGTCCCCAAAATAGGAGTGTAAAGTTGGATTGCTGTGCTTGCTTTGCTTCCTTCGCTTGCTCATGTTGCCACTTAATTACTTGACTTTTGAGCTTTTTGCCGCAGTAGAACTCTGCTACCAGAGAGGGGAGCTTCATCCCAATTGCTGGGGTTTTCTCAGCTGCTAGAGCTATTACTTGGCTGCTCTCTCTGAAGCTTCCACATGCTCTGGCAACATGCACCCCAGGACCTCCACCCTAGACAGTGATCCAAATCCAAGCAGGTTAAAGCAAGAGCAATTATCCCTCAGACTGGTCTACCTACAATCTGTAGGCCAGGAACTCTGAAGCAGACATGTGGTGGAGGCTGCACAGCCACCACGCCTTAGCGGGTTCTCCCTCCAGGGGGCAAAGGCTGGACCACACTCCTGGACTAAACTTCTACTGTTCTCTGATTGGTGATGACATGTCCCACAAACATGAAGTGAAGTGGGAGGGATTGGAAAAATTCCATTGGTCCTGATCCCAAAAGGGACAGCCTTTGATTATAGATTGTGAGCTCCTAGAAGTCTTTTGACTTTCTTTGTACCCCCAGAGTTTATGCCTAGCACATAGTAGGCACTTAATAAATGCTTATTGATTATCTGACTAATTCTCCCACCCCAGAACACTTGACCAGACCCATAGTCACTGCTCAGGAATCAGAGTGTAGATGAAGATATTCTCTGCCTCATCCATCAAGGCTTTCCATATAGCCTGGAGCTGAGCCCCCTGAAAGGACTTGTTAGGATCCCCATTCCCTTAGGTTATCTCCTGTTATTGCATTAGTGGCTGCTAAAGTCCAATTGTATATGCCTCTCATGTAGTGAACGAAACCATAGGTAAACCAGGCAAAATGGAATTCCTCAGTAGCCAAGTCCTAATAGGTAGGGACCTATTGACCCAGCAGAAGAGGCAGGACTCCAGGGTTTGGACTGGAAGCGCCAATCTCTGGCATAGTTACTCCCTGTTTTTGAATGGTATTAACTCCAAAGGGACTCAGGCAATCATTCTTTTTTTTTTAAGCAATCAGGGTTAAGTAACTTGCTCAAGGTTACAGGCCAGTTATTTCTGAGTGTGGTGCTGAGTGTCTGAGCCTGGGATTCGATCTCCAGGTCATCCCAACACTGGAGCCAGTGCTAACTTATAATAGGGGACTCTGGACAAAGAATGATTATAGTATCCAGTATCATCTGTTCAGTGGTAACAAGGTTCAGTTAACAAGAAAGAAATTTATTTTAAAAAATTATACAGTGAATAGCCCCCTTGGGGAACTTGGAACTCCAGAAACCTAAAAGTCACTTATAACAGAATCAATTCTTGATGGCTGCCAAAGGCTCTGCTTGACCTGGTATTTACAGATAGAGACCTTCAGAAACATGAGCCTTTCAGGGTCACAAGAGCCCAAGAGGACAGAATGCTGGACAGCCTGCTTTATATCTTTCAGGGTTATAGTCTGGGTCCTTCTTCAGGGAAAAGGTAGACTTGTGGGTAACTCAGTAAATGGGGCAGTCAGGATACCCAGGTAAGAAACTGGGTTCTACAAAACCTGAAGAGTACAATAAATTTCTAAGCTTCCTTCTTGGATTATGGAGAAAAAAAGTGTCAGTGGTTTATTTGGGGCTGGGCTTAAAATCCTCTGCATTCCTTAAACTTGACTGAATAGGCCTGGTTCTGGATTTCACTTGTCCCTTATATAGGCCATCATTTGCCCTCTGGTCAGCATTATGTCACCAATGCAGTGATATACATCAGTGCCCTCAAGAAGGGAGATCTCTTTCAGGCCTCTGCCCACTGTAATCTGGCTGGAGAGTATGAGGGGGAATTCAGCTATCCCTAAGGAAAGACAGTGAAGGTATATGGAATTCCTTCCCCCAAGAAAACCATTCCCAACTAGTGTTAGCCACAGGAATAGAGAAACAAATATTTGTTGTTGTTCAGTCATTAAGTCACGTCCAGTTTCTCATGACCTCATGGACTAATAGCACACCAAGTCCTTCTGTCCTCCACTATCACTCAAAGTCTGTCCAAGTTCATGTTTGTTGCTTCCATGACACTTTCTATCCATCTCATCCTTTGCTGTCCTCTTTTCATTTTGCTTTCAATTTTTCCTACCATCAGGAACTTTTCCAATGAGTCCCATCTTCTCTTTATGTGGCCAAAGTATTTAAGCTTCAGCTTCAGTATTTAACCTTTTAGTGAATATTCTAAATTAATTTATTTAAGTATTGACTGATTTGATTTCCTTGCTGCCCAAGGGACTCTCAAAAGTCTTCTCCAGAATCACAATTCAAAAGTGTCAATTTTACAGCGCCCATTTTTTTATGATAGTCCAATTCTCACAGTCAAACATTGCTACCAGAAAACAATAGCTTTATGGATCTCTGTAGGCAAGGTGATATCTTTGCTTTTAAGGCTACTGTCCAGATTTGCCATAGCTTTCCTTCCAAGGAGCAAATTCTTTTAATTTCATGGCTGCAGTTGCCATCTTCAGTGATACTTGAGCCCAAGAATATAACATCTGCTTCCATTTCTTCTCCCTCTATTTGCCAGGAAGTGATGGAATGAGTTGCTAGGATCTTGGAGTTTTCTTGATGTTAAGCTTCAAACCAGCTTTCACACTCTTCTTTTTCACCTTCATCAAGAGTCTTCTTATTTCCTCTTCACTTTCTGCCATCAGAGTGGTATCATCTACACATCTGAAATTGTTGATATTTCTCCCCGGCAACCTCAATTCTAGTATTTCATTCATCCAGTCTGGCATTCTGTATGATGTACACTGTATGTAACTTAAATAAATAAGGTGACAATATACAGCTCTTTCATATTCCTTTTCTAATCTTAAATCATGTTGATGTTAGGTTCTAACTGTTGTTTCTTACCCCATATACAGGTTCCTCAGGAGACAAGTAAGATGATATGGTACTCCTGTCTCTTTAAGGACTAGACACATTTTGTTGTGATCCACACAAAGGCTTTAGTGTCCTTTAAATGTACACCTTTGGTTTCTCCATAATACAGAGAATGTTGGCAATTTGGTCTCTAGTTCCTCTGACTCTTTGAAAACCAACCTTTTCTTCTGGTATTTCAGTTTCCTGGCAAGGCACTGGTATATATGGCATGCTTGTCTGGGTTATAGATAATGGACAGTGCCCTCAGGCTTTCCCATTCAGCAGTGGAGTGAAACAAGGCTTGCTCCCATGCTTTTTACTCTTGGTGGAGATGGCCCACCCACTCCCTATTCCTCTAGAGCAAGGAGTCATTCTTCTTCCAGGATCAGTAATAGGATAAGCCTAGAACCTTCTTTTGGTGAGAGTTCCTAAATCTCTGCCTAATTCACTTTCCTGTTCTATGGCTCCCATCACAGTGAGCACTGGAATTTCTAAGTCAGAGACTATAGGGTGGGTTTCTGGCTGTCATCTGTAGCCTGTTGTCTTTTTAGCCTGATGTTTTCTGCCATGTTGTCAAATGCTTCCATTGAGAATGAACATGGTATCAAGGTCAGCTATCACACTTATGGTAAATTCTTCTACTTGAAAAGGCTACAACAAGCCAAGGCAAAACTCAAAATTCTATCTCTCACCTCTGTGCCTTTGTAAAAAAAAAAAAAGCACACCTGAAATATTTTCCCTCCTTACCTCCATCTCTTAGATTTTTTAGTTCCCTTCAAAGCTTATGTCAGTTGTTACCTCATACACATTTGACAGTATGGTTGAAAATATCATGCTAAAAAGCATGGGAGCAAGCACACAACCTTGCTTCATTCCATTGGTGACTGGGAAAGCATAAGAGCATTGTCCATTATCCAGAACCAAGGCAACCATGCTGTCATGAAATTGACATACAATGCTGATAAACTTCTCCAGCCAACCACATTTTACTTTTTTGTTTTGGAGGGGGGAAAGCAGGGCAATTGGGGTTAAGTGACTTGCCCAAGGTCACCCAGCTAGTAAGTATTAAGTGTCTGAGGTCAGATTTCAACTCAGGTCCTCCTGACTCCAGGGCTGGTGTTCTATTCACTGTGCCACCTAGCCGACCAAATTTTGACATAATTTTCCATAAACCCGCATGACTAACAGTATCAAAGGTCTTGGTCAGATCTAACAATGTTGTGTACAGACCTCTATTCTGCTCCTAAAATTTCTCCTGGAGTTGTTGGGCAACAAACACCATATTGACCATTCCTCGGTCCTTTCTAAAGCCACACTGACTCTCGGGTAGATGACCATTTTCCAGGTGAAGTATTGGTCTATTAAGCAAGACTCTGGTGAGAATCTTGCCTGCAATGACTGAGATTGTCACAGGATAATCTATTTCCTTTACCTTTATAGAGATGGACAATGAAAGCATCCTTGAACTCCTGGGAGATAACCTCCTCTCTCCATATAACCTGGAAAATTTCAGTCAGCTTTTGTATGAGCAATGGATCACCTACATTATAAATCTCAGCTGGAATAGAATCAGCACTATGTGCTTTGCCACATGAAAGGAGACTTAATGACATTCAAAACCTCTTCCTCAGTTGGAACTTCAGCTAGGGAGAGATTGAATTCAACTTGAGGTAAACGGTCAATGATCTCAGAATTGGTTAATGTTGGAGTGAAACAAGGCTGTGAGTTTGCTCTCATGCTTAGCATGATGTTTTCAGTCATGTTGTCAAATGCTTCCAGTGAGAATGAGCATGGCAATCAAGGTCAGCTACAGCATGCATGGTAAATTCTTAAAGTTGAAAAGGCTACAAACCAAGACCAAAATGGAGGGAGTGTTAGTGCATGATTTTCTGTTTGCAGATGATTGTGCATTCAGTGCAGCCCCTGAAGCTGAGATGCAACAAAGTATGGATCAGTTTACTGCTGCTTGTGCTAATTTTGGCCTAACAATTAACACCAAGAAAAAACAGGTGCTCCATCAACCACCACCATCCATAGGTGAAATCATCAGTTACAACAAGTAGAGATATTTTGAATGTTGTAGATAAGTTCACTTACCTTGGTAGTGTACTTTCTAGGGATGTACACATTGATAATGAGGTTGACACCCAAATGGCCAGAGCTAGCTCAGTGTTTGGGAAACTCCAAAGGAAAGTGTGGGAGAGAAGAGGTACTAGACTGACTACCGAACTAAAGGTCTACAGAGCCATTGTGCTGACCTCATTATTGTATGCCTGTCATAGCTGAACAGTATACCAGCACCATGCCAGGAAACTGAATTCTTGGTTCACATATTGCTGAAGCCAATATTAAGCTAACCTTGCTGATATATGAAATAAGCTCAAGTGCTCAGTGATTTGAACATTCCTTGGCATTTCCCTTCTTTAAGACTGGGATGTAAACTGATCTTTTCCAACCCAGTGGCCACTGTTGAGTTTTCCAAATTTGCTGGGCTATTGAGTGCAACACTTTAACAGCATCATTTTTTAGGGTTTTAAATAGCTCAACTGGAATTTCATCACCTCTTATTAATCTTACTGTATCTGGAAAGCAATTCTGGTGGGGTTCTACCCAAAAGACAGGATCTATTTACCTCTGAAGCAGACTAGGCATAGAATATGGCAGAACTTTACATAAATCCAACTTATCAAACCCATTTTCTTTAGGAACTTCACTGCCTCCCACATATCCCTATTGGGGACTTGGCTGCAATAGGAATTCATCATTATGGGACCAGGTACAAAGAACTCCCTATCTCAGCCACCTAAGAAGGAACAAAGAATATTTCCCTTCTGGAGCCTTTACTAAATTTAGCTGATTCTATAAAAGTGAGCTGATGAGTTCCACTTAGTTAACAAGTCTTCAAAGAACTCCCCCAGCCTATGGAAGCCAGATGTGGAGAACCTCTCAGCACTTACTCCATTAGACCATGACCTCAGGAGCTCCAGAAGCCCATCAAACTTCTGTATGAACTTCTCCAGAAATCACCCTTGGTGGAGATGGCCCACACACTCCCTATTCCTTGAGATCCTCTCAGGATCAGTAATAGGATAAGCCTAGAACCTTCTTTTGGTGAGAGTTCTCAAATCTCTACCTAATGCATTCTCCTGTTTTATGACTCCCATCACAGTGAGCACTGGAATTTCTAAGCCAGAGATTATAGGGTGGGTTTCTGGTTGTCATCTGTCAGTGCCCACCCCTCATTAGGACAGGTTTATATGTCTGGATAAGTCACTTGTACTTGCTTCCCCACAATCTAAAAATGAAGCCCAATATTTGGCTATTTGGGTTTTAGAGGAAAATTATATTAACTACTTAGGCATCTTTAGGCCTTTTCTTCTGAGTGAATCCCAGAATAGGCTATGGCTCTGGAAGACCTAAAGTGGATCTTGAAGCAGTGTCTTCTCCTGAGCTCTTAATGACCCAATGGAAGACATGTTTTTGGAAATTTCTGTCCATAAAGATCAGACTGAGCGGAGCCCTAAGCAAACACCTCAGGGTGGCCAGATCAGATGTCTTAGGCTGAAGTTGTCATGTGTTACTTGTTGTGAAGCTTAAATGGTTATGTTCTACACCATCTGTGGAAAACAATTATTCACTTATTTCTGTGTCTTCATCGATTCTAGATGGATAGGAAAAGGGTCATACCATCACTCCTTATCCAAATGACGGGGTTCAGTGAGTCTAGGAACGCCAATAACCAGAGTCCCTGGAAAGCAAACTGGAATGAATTCACGGACTCAAGCATTGTTTAAGTCAAGGTGGCAAAGATTTATTGTTGCACTATACAGCAGGCAAGAGTTCCTAGGGAACCTGCAACCTTAGTGGGTGTAGTTAAAGTTTATATAGAATAAACTATAGTAAAACCTGTGCCAAATTTGCTAAGTAGGTGAATCAGGGCAGGATTAGGGAGTGGTTAAGGAGTGGTCAGTTCTTAAAGGAATATGCACTTTTAATATCTACTGCACAAGTATTTTACCCAGAGTTCATTGGGAAATAGCCCAATTCGGGGCTTCATGGAAGTGTGGTTTTAGGCTTGAAATGTCACTAAGTCAGCTAGCCCATTGGGCCATACTGATAATGATTTGGTTTCTAAGGAATGCTGTTTTGCCTAGTTCACCATTGACTTATAGAATAATAGAAGAGACATACCAACTGGAATTTGGTGTACACTAATAGTATAATGAGGGAAACCTGGAGTAATGGAGGTTCTGGCAAGTCATTCTATTGAGCACAACCCCACCTTCCATTCTCTTAATTGATCTGTAAGCAATAACTCCACCTTCCATTACTTTTACCCTTCCCTTCCCTTCCATCGATCTGTAAGCAGGCATTTTAGCATAACTTTTACCCTTCCCTCTCCTAATTCATCCATGGGTGGGGATTCAGCCTAGGGTAAAATCCCTGCTCCATTCTTTCCTGCCCCCTACTGGGTGTTCCCCATCTCCACCCATTCTAGGTTCCCTGTACCTCAACCTAGAAAAACTTGAGGGAAAATTCAAATATACACTGACCAATCACTGATTGTAGTTTCAGCTTATATAACCTGACTATTGCAATCTCTTTAAAAACCAGCATACTGTTCAGGGCAGTTTACTGTCTGATTTGGATATGTGACCCCGGTCCGGAGGTATTAAAATCCACTTCCAATTTTAATCTCAGGGATTTTCTGTCTCGCTCCATTATGCCCAACAGTTCAAGTAAACAAAACTACAACACCTATAACTAGCATATGGAAGAGTTTTGAGGGATGAAGTGGATATAATTTTATCTACTCTGATTCCTGGGTGATAAGCATGGATCTGAATGAGTTTTCTGGGGCTTAGAGATACTAGGTTTAAACAATCAACTGCTCTCATCTTTGGGGTCAAGACAAATGGAGAAATAAGAATAAGAAAGCCCTAAGGCTAGGTTTACCCTATTACTTCTTGAAGAAGAGAATTATTCCCTGCCCTAAAGGAATAAGGAGTGGGTAGGCCTTCTCCACCAAAGGTGACTTCAGGAAAGGTTCAGATAGAAACTTGATGAGTCACTGGAGCTCCAGAGGTTGTGGCCTAATGGAGTCAATGCTGTGAGGCTCTTAACTGCTTGGAAAGCTCTTTGAAAACTTGTCAACTAAGTGAATTTCATCAATTTACTTTTACAGAATAAGCTACATTTATTTTTTTAATTTTACTTTAAAAATTTTACTAAGTATTTTTTAACCTTTGCAGGGTTAATTTCCCACCCTTTACTTTTTATATGCTCAATTAGAAGGGTCAAACTCCTTTCCACTACTTTCGCATCTTTTCCCTGTATCATGATGTCATCAATGTAGTGGGTAAGCTGTACACCAGGTAGCTTTAATTCATCCAACTGTTCAGCCACAATCTGTGACAAATAGTGGGGCTATGTATGTACCCTTGTGGCAAGCGGGTGAAAGTATATTGTCTACCCTGCCAAGTGAAAGCGAAGTGGTCCCATTGTTTAGGGTCTATTGGGGGATGGTGAAGAAGGCATTTGCCAAGTCAATAACTGCATACCAAGTCCCATCATATTTCTGGATCCTTTCTATTAAGGTGATGGTATCTGGAACAGCAGCATACAAAGAAGGAGTCATCTTATTCAACTGTCTATAATCCACAGTCATTCTCCATGTCCCATCTGATTTTCTTACTGGCCAGACAGGATTATTCCATCTTGTGGTTGTAGGGACTAAGACTCCTGCTTCAACATATTCCTTTATAGTAGTGGTAATTTCATCTTGCCCACCTGGCACACGATACTGTTTTAAAGTAATTACTTCAGAAGGTTCAGGTAAAGTGATTGGGTTCATTTTTAGTTTTCCCACTAAAACTGTATTAATTCCTATCTTCCTCACAGCAAATTGGTATCTCCCTTCAGGTAAATTCAGAGTCATGCCTCTCAATACATCTATCCCAATGATGTATTCAGGAATGGGTACAACAACCACAGTATATTCTTTCTTAGGTAACTGCCCAATTTTCATTTTTATTTTAACCTGTCTGGCTGATATTTCAGCGCCTCCTAGACCTGTGATGGTAATAAGAGTTCCATGTTTAAACTTATCAGGGTTTCCATAGATAAGTGTGGCCTCAGCCCCAGTATCAATCAGTGCCCTAGTCACAGTAGTTGATCCATTCTTCCAATATATTGTTAAACCAATATGGGGTCTGCAATCTCTTCTGCATATTTCTTTTATCTGGGCTGGGGCTTGGCCTATCTCCTATTCCCCCTGAAGTTGGGGCAAACTTGGATACAAAGATTCAGATTCAGAAATACCTGCGGGGGTGGTTCCTGCTTCCCTGTTCATTCTAATGCTAAGTACCTTTTCTTTGTACAGCTTATGCAGCTCTTCAGTTGGAATACCATCTATTCTTCTGAAGTCCACCCCAGCTCTTAATAGAGCAGTAAACAGTTCCCTTCTTGTTGGTCTATTTTGTTTCTGAATCCTCTGGCTGTTTACTCTTCTCTCTCCAGGCAATTTGTCTTTTTCCCATTCCCCTAAATGGCTTAATTGTGAAATCTTATCCAGCACCTCTGAAAGAGGGTGCCCTATTTCTCCAATTAACAGAGTCAGAATTAGGTGCTTATATGCAGGAGGAGCAGTCTTCACTATGATATTTCTATGAGGAACTCCTAGGGGGGTATCATAATATGCATTTGCATCTCCAATCAGGATAGCAGTTTTCATTACCTCCTCCTTTAGTTTTCTCATACAGTCTCTAAGTGAGTACCAGGGTCTGTCTCCCCTAGGCCACATAGATTCAGTGGGATATTGCTTTTTGCATCCATCTGCAGCTAAAGCTAGAAGATTAGTTTTGTTATTTCCTCCTTGCATATGGTGATCCCTAAAAGCCTGGTGTACAAAAGGATTCTGACTGATACTTATGAATTTTAAACAGTCCTCACTGTCCAGTGTTATTCCTCCTGCGCCTTCATCAGTGATTCTTACTATCCAAGACACTAAAGACTCCCCCATTCTTTGGGTGAATCTACTCAATATATCAGTGATCTCCTGTTGAGTGAAATCCTCAATTATCTCCCTGGACTCTGTTTTGCCTCGGTGGTTCTCCTGTCTTCTTCTTCGTATGGGGAGAACTTCTACATTAGAAGACTCCTCATCTAACCTTGCTCCATTCTCCTCACACACATTCTCCTGGAAGCTGTCAGGGCAACTCTGCCCAGCCTGTACAAAAGCTGCATGCACATTCCTTCTGCTAGTTTTTTGCTTCCTTTTAGCTACATGAACAGTAGCTTGTTCCTGGACCACATGAGTCCCTCCAGTTTGCTCTTCTGAGTGCTGTGACACAGAAGAATCCTCAGGCAAACCAGCTGACTCCCTAGCCATCTGAGCTCTTTCCTTCAGCAGCTTATCCCTACTTTTACACATAAGGCGATAACTTGTTAGCAGCACCCAGCCTCTCCTGCACACTCCTGCCAGTTCTTTGCCTGGTTCTATGGGTATTGCTTTCAAACATCTTTCCAAATCTCCAGGTTCTCCCTCTTTTAGCCTTGGTTCCCAGTTTTCACAGGGCCCTGTGCTTTTAGCCCATTCTCTGGCTAGAGAGGAATAAGGCAAATCCTCCCATCCTGGAATAGCCATTTCTCCCTCTAAAGCCCCACTGCTTCCAAATAGAGGCCTGATATTTTTTGATCCCATCCTCATCGCCAAATGTATCAGCAATGCCATATTCACAATGCCTATGGAGATTACAAATATGCTGATATAATTATCCATTACAAAATACATCATGCTTGCCATATGGGGAAATAAACTAGAAAATTTATTAAGATACCAAAAGACTGAGTCCCAAAACCAGAAAGTGAAAGCCATCAGAGTAGTTATGATATTGGCACAGGTAGATAAAGCAGAAAGCACCCACATTTTCAAGCCTTTAAAACAGGACAGGCTACCTCAGGCAAAGCTCCTCCTCTCCCCACGCACAGCAACCACCCAGTGTCCTGGAAGCGCGCTCCCAGCAGCTCCGGCCCCTGGCAGTCCTCAGCAGGAGTCCTTAGCAGAAAGTCCTTAGCAGTCCTAACTCAAAAAGGGCTTCGTGCTGCCACTGCCTCTGGTGCTGCCGCCGCCGTTGCCACCACCGCCAGCCACCGCAGGAACGCTAGCTTGGCTTCCTCTTCCTCTTGCTCCACCCCTTCCTGCTACGTCAGCCAGTCCAACGGGGCATGGAAGATTTTTAAATCCCATAACCCTTACACTCAGTCAGGCTGTTGACTCTGATTTCATAATTTGCTTGCATCATTCTCATTTCTCTTCCCAATTTTTCCTCCACTTCTCTTATTTGGTTTTCAAAATCCTTCTTAAGTTCCTCTATGGCCTGTAACTAGCTCATATTTTTCTTGGAAGCTTTTGGTGCAGGAGTTCTGGCTTCACTGTCTTCCTCCTGTTCTATGCTTTGATCCTTTTAGTCCCCAAAATAGGAGTGTAAAGTCGGATTGCTGTGTTTGCTTTGCTTCCCTCATTTGCTCGTGTTCCTACTCAATTACTTGACTTTTGAGCTTTTTGCCACAGTAGGACTCTGCTACCAGACAGGAGAGCTTCATCCCAAACACTGGGGTTTTCTCAGCTGCCGAAGGTATTCGTTGGGTGCCCCCTCTGAAGCCTGCATGTGCTCTGGCAAGGTGGTCATGAACCCCAGGACCTCCACCCTAGACCACAATCCATATACAAGCAGGTTAAAGCAAGGACGATTACCCCTCAGACTGGTCTCTTGGTCCCCCTACAATCTGCAGGCCAGGAGTTGAAGCTGCCACATGACGGTGCTTCAGCAGCTTCTCCCTCCAGGAGATAAAGGCTGGACTGCATTCCCAAATTACTGGATCCCAAAGTCTATATTGCACTGACCTCTCACTTTGTCCTTAGCATCTATGTGTTGATAATTCTGGAACTGCCACAGCTGCTGGTGATCTGAAGTTCCTCCAGCCTGCGGCTGGTTGTGGCCACCCTGAGGTTAAGACCTGGCTTGGTTGGTTTCCTGAGCGCTTCCTGCCTCAGTGGGAGGTTAGCTTCTCTGTGTCATTTTGTGGGTTCTACAGCTCCAAGTTTCTTCAGAGTCACCTTTTACATGAATTTGGAGGAGGTGAAAGCTGGAGCCCCATGGAAGTCCTATTTCTACTCCACCATCTTGACTCTGCCCTCTCTTTGGTATTTTAAATACACTCATTTTAAAAATAAAATATAAATATAAAAGACAAACAAATATATATTAATAAAAATAAAAGGATTTGTTCTATAAAATTTATTTATTTTTGTTTTGTTTTTATGCTTTTTTGGAGAGCAATTGGGGGTGACTTGCCCAAGGTTCCATGGCTAGTTTTTTGTGTTAAGTGTCTGAGGCCAGATTTGCACTCAGGTTCTTCTGACTCCAGGGCTGATGCTCTATTTACTATGCCACCAAGCCGCCCCTCTATAAAATTTAGATTCAGCTAAAAGGTCACACCGAAAGACCTAGAAGGCCAGATGTGACCTTAAGGCTGCAAGTTCCCCACCCCTCTCCTAGCTCTTTTGTCCTTCAGAATTTTATATTTCCAAGCCCTCCAGTCCTTTAATGTAGAAGCTGCTAAATTTTGTGTTATCTTAACTGTGACTCCACAATGCCTGAATTATTTCTTTCCTGGCTGCTTACATTATTTTCTCCTTGACCTGGGAGCTCTGGAATTTGGCTATAATATTCCTGGGAGTTTTCATTTTGGGATCTCTTTTAGGAGGTGATTGGTGGATTCTTTCCATTTCTACTTTATCCTCTGATTCTAGAATATCGGGGCAGTTTTCCTTGAAAGATGATGGCTATTTTTTTTGGATCACGGCTTTCAGGTAGTCCAATAATTTTTTAATTATTTCTCTTGGATCTATTTTCCAGGTCAGTTGCTTTTCCAGTTAGATATTTCACATCGTCTCCTATTTTTTCATCTTTGTCTTATTGTTTCTTGATTTCTCATAAAGTCATCAACTTCCATTTGCTCAGTTCTAATTTTTTTGTTGCTTTTTTTTGGAGGGGGTAAGGTAGGGCAATTGGGGCTTGCCCAAGGTCACAAGGCTAGTTTTTGTGTTAAGTGTCTGAGGTCGGATTTGAACTCAGGTCCTCCTGATTACAGGGCCAGTTCACTGTACCACCTAGCTGCCCCTCAATTCTATTTTTTAAGGAATTATTTTCTTCAGTGGGTTTTGTACCTACTTTTCCATTTGGACAATTCTATTTTTAAAGGAGTTTTTTCTTCAGTGAACTTTTGTGCCTCTTTTTCCATTTGGCTAATTGTACTTTTTAAGGCTTTTGCTGGCCAAAGACAGCTCTTCTTCATTGGCTTTTTATAAATCTTTTACCATTTGACCTAGTCTGTTTTTTAAGATGTTATTTTCTTCAGTATTTTTTTTTGGCCTCCTTTGCCAAGTTGTTGACTCATTTTTCATTATTTTCTTGCATCATTCCCAAACTTTCCTCTACCTCTCTTACTTGATTTTCAAAATCTTTTTTGAGTTCTTCCATGGCCTGAGACCAATTAATATTTTTCTTTGAGGCTTTGGATGTAGGAGCTTGGACTTGGTTGTCTTCTTCTGAGTGTGTTTTGATTTTCCTTGTCACCATAGTAACTTTTTATGGTCAGAAGTTTTTTCTGCTGTCTGCTCATTTTTCTCAGCCTATTTCTTGGTTTTTAATTCTTTGTTAAGTTAAGGCTCTGCTTCCAGTTTGAAGGGTGTACTATCCCCAGCTTCAAGGGTTTTGTGCAGCTGTTTCCATAGATACTTCTAGGGACCTCTAATTTTTCAGTTCTTCCAAGGTGGTATAATCTAAGGAGAAGGTGTGTTTACTCCTTTCCTGGACTGTGCTCTGGTCAGTGAGTAACCACAAGCACTCTTTTCTGACCTGGAACTATGAGGACAGTCCCCCCCTCCACTGAGACCACAAGCTCTGGCATGCTAGAGTTCCTCCTTGCCCTGGGACTGCCGTCCAGAGCTGCAACTCAGATCTGAGTATGGGCAAAGCAACAGAGTCCTGCCTCAGTGCCAGCAAAGAGACCACTGTAATCTCCTTCTGACCAGTTGTTCAAGTCCCTGAGAGCCCTGGAAGTAGCTTCTACCACTGCTGATTCAGTGGCTCCCAAGGCTTGTTCCTGGTTTGCTAGAGTGGGGCTGTGCTGGTGCAGCCTGAACTAGACTGTGCTTCATTCTCACCCATGTGCAACAGACCTTCCTTCTGACCTTCTAAGTTGTCTTTGGCTCACAGATGATTTCACTCTGTCCTTTTGTGGCTTCTGCTCCTCCAGGAACTGTTTTATGGCATTATTTAAAGGTATTCAGAAAGGTTTTGGGAGGAGCTTAGGTGAGTGGCTGCCTTTTCTCCACCATCTTGGCTCTGCCCAGAATCAGTTAACTTTATTAAAGGCTCCAAGATGTTCTTTGTTCCTTCTTAGGTGGCCGAGATAGAGATTTCTTTGTAGCTGGTCCCATAAAATCCCTAAAAACCAAAGCTCTGTCTCTAATTGTTAGAATTCAACTTTTTTCTCATGCTGGCAATTTAGCTTTTTTAGGATTGTCAGTAATAACCAGAGAATGCCTATCTTTGTACTATCTTCATCCTTCAAAACAAGTTCATTTAGTACCCACAGGCTGATCTCTTAAGACCACTGTGGCCCTTTTAATAAGACACAGAGAGCTTTCCAATGGCAGGGTGTCATGTTTCCATATAGAACCATCTGATTGCCCAGTCAACTCTTTTCCCCATGTTCCCACTTTTTACACTTCAATCATGAGAACCATGAACTCATTTCTATACATTCTTTATTTCAAATATTGTAGGCTCAGCATGATTCACTTCAGTTTGGTGGTCCAACAATGAACATCCCTCCAACAATTTCATTATTCTTTATTTTTTTAAAGAATGTTTCATTATTATATTTTATGTAAGTCTTGAATTAAGGAACCTAGGAAAGGGTCAAATTTTTTTGTTGTTTCCATTCTGCCACTTTATAGGATTCTTTATTCCAATCATATTCCAGATTTTCATTGTTAGACCTGTGTTTTCTTCCATTTATTCCATATAAATTTTTACTTTTTTTTATTATTGCAAACTTCAAATACATTTATAAATATATTTTCTAGGGGTGGCTAGGTGGTACAGTGAATAGAGCACCGGCCCTGGAGTCAGGAGGACCTGAGTTCAAATCCGGCCTCAGACACTTAACACTAGCCATGTGACCTTAGGCAAGTCACTTAACCCCAATTGCCCTACCTTCCCCCCTCCTAAAAGCAAAATAAACAAATATATTTCCTTTAAAAATAAGAACATAAAAAAGAGGATTATATATGACACCATGAATCTCTCTTAAATGAATGAAGAAAGACAACCATGTTCTAAGTCTCTTTTCACAGTAAAGCACTGCTCAAAACAAAACAGATGTGAAACTTGTCTATCCTTCTCTTTCTCCTTTTCTAACCATAGAGGGCAGTAGAGGACAATAGAGGCACCCTTCAAAGACCCTATACATGGTGTTAGAGAGCCAGCAATAAACTCAGTTCTTCACATAGCAATAGGTTTCATCTCTTTTTTATGTCCATAGCATTTATTGCCAGGTATGGCCCTGTGCTATTTTTTAGCACTCCCTGTGCTATTCTCTTTTTTCCCCTTAAATTTAAAATGCGTTCATTTTTGGTTTTTTTGCAACTGTCTCTAAACTCTCCAACTAGAGAGTTCAGGGAATTTGCCCTTAGGGTAAAATCTGAGAAGCACTCTCTTCAGGTCCCCATCCTTATGCCTTTTCTCTCACAGCTGGAAGATCAAAGACCAAGATCTCTCCTCAAGCCCTCACAGACTCCAGTTAAATACAAGTGCAGAGCATTGAGGAATGAATCTCCACCAATGAGAGGAATCTTAAGGAAATGGTCTTTGAGAGGGAGGTTGCACAAGTTTTTATTTTCTTTTCCTCATTCTCCTTCCCTCAACTGAACAATAACATTTTAAAGAAAAAAAACATAAGACCCTTATATGCATCATGCAGCAAAGCAAATTCTCACATTGGCCATATCCAAAAATACGTTTCATTTTGCCTTTTAAGTCCATTGCTGCTCTCTCAAGAGACGGATAGCATGGTTCATCAAAGAACAAAGTCTCTGGAATCATTATTAGTCATTGCATTGATTAGCATTCTAAAGTCTTTCAAAGTTTTTTTTTCTTTCGAATGTTGTCGTGATTGTATTTATTTATTTATTTAGTTCTACTCATTTCATACTACCTCAGCTCACAGAGATCTTCCTAGGTTCCTTTGAAATCATGTATTTCATCATTTATAACAATAATATTTCCTTTTGGTCATGTCATAATTAGATCAGCTAGCCATTCTCTAATAAGTCGCCACCTCTTTTGTTTCTAGGCTTTGGCTACTACTAAAAGAACTGCTGTAAGTATCTTTGTATGTGTCCCTTGAGATGTAGTTTAGGCCAAGATATAGTATGCTTGATCAAAATTGACACACAGTTGAGTAGTGTTCCAAAGCTGCTTTTCAGAATGGCTGGGTCAACCAAGGACCAGGACTAGAAAAAATAACAAAATTCATATGGAAGAACAAAAAAGGTCAACAATATCAAAGAAATTAATGAAAAAAAAATGTGGGAAGGAAGGAGGCTAGCAATACCAGGTCTCAAGCTATACTACAAAACTGTAACCATCAAAACAATTTGGTACTAGTTAGGAAATAGAGAGGTTGATTAGTGGAACAGATTAGGTAAACAATATTCAGAAGCAAACAATATTCAGACTAGTCTACTGTTTGGTAAACTCAAAGATCCCAGCTACTGGGGCAAGAACTCATTATTTGAAAAAAGAGGAAAACAAGCAGAAACTAGGTATAAACAAACATGTCACACTGTATAACAAGATAAGCTTTATATAGGTACATGATTTAGATATCAAAGATGACATCAGGATAGCTGGACCAATTTATAGTATCAACTGGAGTACATTAGTGTGCCTATTTTCCCACAGCCTTCCGACATTTTCCATTTTCCTCTTTTGTCATCTTAGCCAATTTAATGAGTGTGAAGTGAAACTCCAGCACTGTTTTAGTATACATTCATTTATGAGTATTTTGGAGTATATTTTCAAATGGTTGCTGATAGTTTAGATATTTTTTCCCTTTAAAAACTGCCTGTTTACAAATCATTCCCCAAATAAAAAATGGTCAAAGGATATGAACAGGCAGTTTTCAGATAAAGATATTAAAGCTTTCTATAGTGATGTGAAAAAATGCTTTAGATCACTATTGATTAGAGAAATGCAAATTGAAACAACTCTGAGGTACCACCTCACATCTATTGGATTTGGTTAACATGACACAAAAGAAAACTGACAAATATTGGAGGGGATTGGGAAAATTGGAACACTGTTGGTGGAGTTGTGAACTGATCCAACCATTCCGAAGAGCAATTTGGAACTATGCTGAAAGGGTTATAAAACTGTGCATACCTTTGACCTAGCAAATGCTACTATTAGGTCTGTATTTCAAAGAGATTTTTTTTAAGTAATTGGGGTTAACTAACTTGCTCAAGGTTACACGGCCAGTTATTTTGTGTGGTTGCCAAATATCTGAGGCCAGAACCGATCCTGGGTCTCTCGATGCTGGGGCCAGTGTTTTTACTCACTGTGCCACCTGACCACCCCTCAAAGAGATTTTTAAAAAGTAAAAGCACCTATATATACATAAATATTTATAGCAGCTCTATTAGTAATTGAGAGGATGCCCATCAATTGGGGAATGGCTGAACAAATTGTGGTATGTGATTATGATGGAATACTATTGTATTATAAGGAAAGACAAACAGGTTGCTATTAGAAAAACCTGGAAAGATTTACATGAACTGAAGCAAAATGAAGTGAAACCATTGCATAAAGTAAAAGAAATATTGTAAGGATGATAAATTGTGAAAGACTTAATATTCTCAGCAATACAATTACCTAAGACAATTCCTAAGGATTCATGATAAAAAATGCTATCTATCTCCAGAGAAAGAATTGATGGAGTCTGAATGCAGATCAAAGCATACCTTTATTACTTTATTTTTCTTGGGTTGGTTTTTTTTTTTTTTGGTCTGTGTTTTCTTTCACAATGTGACATATGGAAATATGTTTTGCCTGAATTGCACATGTATAACTTATTTGCTTGCTTTCTCATTGAGGGGACAAAAAGGGGGAAAGGAGAAAAAAATTTTAAATGAATATTAAAAGTTGTTTTTACATGTAATTTTAAAAATAAAATGTTATTTTAAAAATAATAGAATGGAGTTCTGAGAAGAAATAGCTAATCATTGGGAAAGGCGACCAAATGGAAGGAAGGAATGAAGGAACTTTGGCTATTTGTCTGTTGAGGAATGGCTCTTGATCATAAATTTGAATTTATTCCTTATATATCTTTGATGTGAAATATTCATCAAAGAAACTTGCTGTATAGATTTCCCCCCATTTACCTGTATCCTTTCAAACTAAATTTGTTTTGTTTGTGAAAAACTTTTCAATTTTATGTAATCAAAATTGTAAATTTTATCTTTTGCATTCTTTTCTTCTATTGTTTAATCATGAAGTCTTCCCCTCTCCATAAATCTGAAAGAGAGTTTCTTCCTTGCTCCTCTAATTTGCTTATGGTGTTACTTTTTATATCTAAGTCATGAATCCATTTGGAGTTAATCTTGATATTCAGCATGAGATGTTGTTCTGATTTCTCTCAAACTGTTTTCCAGTTTTTCTAGCAATTTTTGTCAAATCACAATAGTGATTCCTTTCCTCAATAATTGAGATCTTTGGGTTTATACAACACAGTGACATTCAACATAATGACATTTCACTATGTTCAAGTTCACTTTAGCTCTTGAGCTCCTACTGATGCATTTCTATTTATGTAAACCAGTCACAATGATGACACTTTTAGATAACAAAACCATTTACTTGACAATAAGGCAAGTAATAAAAAAAAAATCACATATACTCACATTAGTCAAGCATATGAATTATAAAATACATCACAATTCATACATAAGGTTGGGTAACATTCTTTCACCAATGCATTCAATATTTATGGGGGGGAAAGTGAACACTTATAAGAACCTGGAGGGGAAGCCCAGGAGGGAGGAAAAACCCATGACTTTGAAATAACACAACTCTGGACTTCAGGTTCCAATGTTATTGTTTCATTCACGACCTGCTTTGCTTCTCTGGAAATTGTTTGTCTACTGATTTTCAGAGCTCTCTAGTTGGGCAGATTCTCTTCTGTACTCAAAATGACATAGCACTTACAAACTTTTAACTTATAATCAACCTTAAAATGACATTTAGAAAATGTTACCTCATAATTTGGGTATCGGGTCCCTTTAAGCCAGAGAACTGCAAAGCTTATCAGGCTGGCTTTCAAAAATCAGACCAGACAGTTATTCACTCGTCATGATGTGACATTCATCATCCAATCAGAATAGAGTTCATAGCAAAGGGCTTGGAGAAAACCGGCCCACACACCTCTTAAAAAAACAAAGCAGCTACCACAACAGTCTTTTCTCTTAAAAAAAAAAAAAAAGAGTAGGATGGGGGTAGGGGGAGGAATGGAAGTTATTTTTGAGAGGCTTTACCTCTCTTAAACTCTTGGTGGCTTTGAAGGATTTTCAAAGGCTGGAATTGCAGTCTTTATTCAGATGATCAGGAACCAGCCATCAAAACTTTCTTGTCAGCTGTCTGCTGGTCTCTTCAAACAGCTCCAACAGAGGTGACTTTTCTGACCCTGTGGTGTTTCTTTAATTTTCACTTATGTTCCCAACAGCCTCATACCTCCTATACCTCCTGGGACTCTTTAGTGACTTAAATGAAACCCTCCTGGCATTTAATGATTTACTTTTCACTTGAAATGTAAACTCATCCAATATCCCCTGGGGAATATTTTGAATATTCCTTTTGAAATCATACATGTCTCCAAATATTTGTGATTTTTCATTAAAAAAATAAAGTTTGCTTGGGGCAGCTAGGTGCCATAGTGGATAGTTCCTTACCTTGATTGTCTCCCCATCACCACCAAAAAATAGTTTTCCCCTATTAACTCTCTCTCTCTCTCTCTCTCTCTCTCTCTCTCTCTCTCTATATATATATATATATATATATATATATATATATATATATATATACATATTCACGTGTGTGTATATACATGTGTATACATGCAAACATACATATACATACATAGCAAGGCACTAAAATGTCCTGCAACGCTTTCATTTTCAAATAGTCTTCTATCTCATTCTGTGCCCTAGAAACTGTTTCCTCATGCTAACATTTTTTCCAGTTTTTAATACACAAAAAATGGTTTTTACGATGCTTTAAGCCATTGAACTGTTTACATATAAGTGATATACTTATATGTAAACATATAATTTGTGACATATATTTGTGACATTTTTCACAAAGTATTTATTAAGTGTCTGTCCTTAGTTGAGCAATGTACAAGGTGCTAGGATACAAGTACAAAGACTGAAACAATCATCACTTCTAATGAATTCACATTCTACTGGGGCACATAACAATTCTATGTAAAAATATATATACAATCATATATAAAGTTTACAAATATGTGCAAGGTAATTAATATAAGGCATTAGAAGAAGGGCACTAGCAGTTGGGGGTTGGGTTAGCAGTTCTGTGAGGCAGAGATAAAGAGAGGGGTCATTCTATGTATGAGGAATGGCCAGCTCCAGGTTAAAAAGATAAATCATTTTTTTGTTAATGCTTTATTAACTTCTGATTTACATCATTCATTTCTGCCAGATTTTTAGTTACAAATTTTCTCCCTGTTTTTCCCCTACCCACCACTCCAAAACAGCAGTCCTACAGGATATCCCCTCCTCCAATCTGCTCTCTCCCATATTTTCTCCCATATCCTCTTCGACTTTTCCAGTAGGGCATGGTGGATCTCTATGCCCCAGTGCCTGTATATCTTATTTCCCAATTACATTTAAAATGGTATTAATAATAGTATATATATATATATATATATATATATATATATATATATATGTGTGTGTGTGTGTGTGTGTGTGTGTTTAAACATTTGATTTTAAAATTTTGAATTAAAGATTCATTCCCTTCCTCCCTTGTCACCCACCCTTACTGGGAAGATAAGCAGTTCAGTATAGGTTGTACATGTGTGGCTAAAGCAAAACAATAACATAGTAGATATATTGTAAAAGACTAACTCTATTTCCCTCCCTCCTATCCCACCTCCCACTTGTTCTATTCTCTACTTTGATCCCATCCCCTTTCAAAAGTGGGTGCTTCCAACTTCCCTCCCCACCAGCCTGCCCTCCCTTCCATCATCCCACCTCTCATCCCCTTCCCCCCCTACTCTCCTGGAGGGTGAGATACCCTATTTAGTGTGTATTTCATTCCCTCCTCAAGCCAAATTCAATGGGAATAAGGTTGACCCATTCCCTTTTGCCTTTCTATTCTTCCCCTCCATTGTAACCCTTTTCCCTTGCCCCTTCTGTATGAGATAGTTTACCCCATTCTGTCTCTCCCCATCTCCTCTCATTATATTCCTCTCTCACCTCTTAGTATCTCACCTTTTAAGTATCATCCCTTCCTGTTAAATTGGTCCTGTGCCCTCTATCTATGTATACCTGTAAACATATATACACACATTCACATATGTATTCATATGCCCATATACCCTCATATGTAGACATATATATTTATATTCCCTTCAACTACTGAGAAAAGTTTCATCAGTTACAATTATTGTTTTTCCATGTAGGAATGTTAATAGTTCAACTTTGATAAGTTCCTTATGATTTCTTTTCCCTGTTTACCTTCTCATGCTTCTCTTGCTTCTTATATCTGAATGTCAAATTTTCTATTCAATTCTGGTTTTTTCAGTAAGACTGCTTGAAAGTCCTCTATTCCACTGAATGACCATATTTTCCCCTGAAACATGATACTCAGTTTTGCTGGGTAGGTGACTCTTGGTTTTAATCCCAGCTCCTTTGACCTCTGGAATATCATATTCCAAGCCCCTCAGTATAGAAGCTGCCAGATCCTGGTTATCCTGATTGTGTTTCCACAGTATTCAAATTGTTTCTTCCTGGCTGCTTGTAATATTCTCTCCTTAATCTGGGAATTCCAGAACCTGGCTATAATATTCCTAGGAGTTTTCTTTTTGGGATCTTTTTCTGGAGGTGATCAGTGGATTCCTTCAACCTCTATTTTGCCCTCTGGTTGTAAAGCATCAGGGCACTTTTCTTTGAAAACTTCCTGGAGGATGATTTCTAGGTTCTTACTTTGATCATGGCTTTCAGGTAGTCCAATAATTTTTAAATGATCTCTCCTGGATCTATTTTCCAGGTCAGTGGTTTTTCTAATGAGATACTTCACATTGCTTTCTATATTTTCGTTTGGATCTGTTTAACAGCATCTTGATTTCTCATAAAATCATTAGCTTCCATTTGCTCCAATCTAATTCTGAAGGAATGATTCTCCTCAGTGAGCTTTTGAGAATCTTTTTCCATCTGGCAAATTTGGCTTTTTAAGGCATTATTCTCCTCATTGCCTTTTTGAGCCTCTTTTGCATTTGAGTTAGTCTATCTTTTAAGGTGTGATTTTCCTTAGTCAGGCTGTTGACTCTCATTTCCTAATTTTCTTGCATCGTTCTCATTTCTCTTCCCAATTTTTCCTCCACTTCTCTTATCTGCTTCTTAAGGTCCTCTATGGCCTGTAACCAGCTCTTATTTTCCTTTGAAGCTTTTGGTGCAGGAGTTCTGACCTCACTATCTTCCTCCTGTTCCATGCTTTGCTCCTTTTTGTCCCCAAAATAGGAGTCTAATGTTGGAATCTTCTGTCTGCTTTGTTTCCTTTGCCTGTTCATGTCACCCCTCAGTCACTTGACCCCTGGGCTTTTTGCTACAGTAGGACTCTGCCACCAGACAGGGGAGCTTTCGTCCTGAACACTGGGGTTTTCTCAGGTGCTGGATGGGTGCCCCCTCTGAGGCCTCCACACACTCTGGCAAGCTGGACATATACCCCAGGACCTCCACCCTAGACTGCAATCCAGATCCAAGCAGGATAAAGCAAGAGAGATTACCCCTCAGACTGGTGCTTGGTCCCCCTATACTCTGCAGGCCAGGAGCTGAAGCTGCCAGGTGGTGCTGGCTGGCTCTGCTGGAGTCTCAGCCACTTCTCACCCTGGGGGCAAAGACCATGCACTCCCACTTACTGGGTCCCAAAATCCAGACTTCACTGACCTCTCACTTTGTGCTTCACATCTATGTGTTGATAAATCTGGAAACAGCCACAGCTGCTGCTGACCTGGGGTCCCTCCAGCCAGCGGCTGGTCAGGCCCGCCCTGGGGCTAAAACCTGGGCATGGAGCGCTTGCTAGCCGATTCCTGCCAGCCTGCTGGGCTGCCCTCAGTGGGAGGTTAGCTTCTCTGTGTCATTTTGTGGGTTCTGCAGCTCCAAAGTTTGTTCAGAGTCCCCTTTTGACATTGATTGGGGAAGGTGGAAGCCGGAGCTGCTCCCAGGTCATGCTTCTTTTCCGCCATCTTGGCTCCACCCCCCTGGAAGATAAATCTAAGTGACTTACATTTATAATGTAATTTATCTTTTTTTCTGAAACTACTGAAATCCCATCTGACAATTGTATTTCTTCAAGCACATTTTTTTAAAAAAGCAATTAGGGTTAAATAACTTGCCCAGGGTTACACGGCCAGTATTTTTTGTGTGGGTGTTAAGTATCTGAGCCTGGATTCAATCCCAGGTCCTTCCAACTGTGGGGCTAGTGCTCTTACTCACTGCACCACCTAGTCGCCCCCAAGCACATTTTTTTTTACCAATTTTTATTACAACAAAAAATTTTTTCCCTTTCCTTTTAGGCATCAACATGTCTATTTACAACAACAACAATGCCTTATATTCTTTAGTTGGTCAATTAGTCAGCAGACATTTATTATGCACCTACAATGCACCAGGTAGTATGCCAAGTCATGGGGATACAAAGGAAGATTAATGTCAGAACCTGTTCTCAGGGAGCTCACAGTGGAATGGCACAGGTATGGGGGTGGGGAAGGCAAGGTACAGCATTCGAACAACTATGTACAAATATGCTATCTATCTAGAGGATTAATTGGAAATAATTAGCTAAGGAAAGGCACTAGAATTACAGGTGATCATAAAATGCTTTCTGTAAATGATAGAATTTTAGTTGGGGCTTAAAGGAAGCCTGGCTTAGGAGGCAGAACTGAGGTGAGAAAGCATTCTAGGTATGTGGAACAGAAAAAAAAGTTTGAAGTAAGGAAATGTTTTGTGCAAAGAATAGCAAGAAGGATAGTGTCAGGGGCAGCCAGGTAGCACAGCGAGTAAGAGCACCGGCCCCAGAGTCGGGATAACCTGGGATCGAATCTGGGCTCAGACACTTAGCACTCACCCAGAAACACCTGGCCGTGTAACCTTGAGCAAGTTACTTAACCCCAATTGCTTTAAAAAAAAAAAAAAGGATACTGTCACCAGATCTTAGAGTAGATCAGGGGAATGTGTCAGAGGAAGGTGTAAAGTATAAGAAGACTAGAAGGGGGGGGGAGGTTATGAAGTACTTTGAATGCCTTTCAACAAAGGGTTTTATATTTGATCCCTCAGGTGACAGGTAGCCACTGGAGTTTAATAAGTAGTGGGGTAAACATTATTAGACCTGCATTTTAGGAAGATCACTTTGACAGATGAGCAGAGGATAGATTGGAGTGGGGAGAGACTTGAGGCAGGAAGACCAACCAGCAGGCTATTGCAATAGTTTAGGCATGAGGTGCTGAGGGCCTGTGTCAGGGTGATAGCCGTTTCAGAAGAGAAGAGGCATATGAGAGATGTTACAAAGGTAAGGAGTTTATGAGTCCTTTAGTAGGGCATTGCCTGCAGCAGGAAAGTTTATGCATTGGAGAGGATTATCACTGATAGAAGTCCAACACAAACGTCAAAAGACATGGACCTAGAAACACACCGTGAATACCCAAGTCAAAGATGACATGCTAAGTCAGCATTCCTATGAAACTCTTCATCTTTTGATATTTTAGGTAATAATTTTCTGGGAGAGTATAATGGCAGTTATTGTTGTTTGTTCTGCATTTCCAAAGAAGACCAATGATAGCTCAGGACCATGTCTTGACTCCAGTGAGTATTGGATTTAAGTGAGGCAGAACTGCTCAAAGATGTCAGCCTTAGTCTCTCTTCCAGAGTTAGCTCAGTGGTAGAATGAAAGTCAGGAAGATGATGATGGCCCAGGATGCAATGGATGACTTTGGCATCTTTGATATCTGACCAAACTCTTAAGTGCTCCACAGCTTCTGCTTTAGCCACCTTCATGGCCATTGAAACAAATTGTTCTTATCTGCCCATTCACCCAGGGGAATTCTTCACATGCTCTTCAATCTAGTTTAGCCAAGATAGTTTACTGCGGTGTGGCCAATACGCACACTATAGATTCTTGGAGTGACAGGTGACCCCAAGTTGAGTGCCAGGTGGACACCAAAAGTGGATGAGCAGCCCTGAAAAGGACTTGGTAATCCCTTACACCAGAGTTGCTAATCCTTCTTGAACATCCATATACACCATAATGGTAATTACATAATGGCAGTAATAAGTTACTGCTCATTGTTTAAGACTTTGTCATTGCTATGTTAAGGTTCAGTAAAGCTCCTTTTGTTAACTGTTCAATGTCTTAGGAGTGCCTTATTTCTTCCCACTATCAAACCTGAGCAAGGTGTCAATGTCACATCCACCCATAACGTCGATCAACATTTTTCATTTTCTTTTTTTTTTTATCAAATTTGCCAATCTGATGACTGAGAAAGAGCTTCTCTATAGATTTTCAATAGTCCTCTTAAACTGAGGTACCCATAACTGAACATAGTACTCTAGATGAGGTCTGACAGGAAAAGACTACAGTGTTCCTAAAAGCTGTGCCCCTCTTAATGCAACCCAAGACCATATTAGCTTCTTTGGCTGCCACATTGTTTCCATGACTTTTATTGAGTTTGAAGCCTACTAAAACTCCCTTATGCTTTACAAACTGCTATACAGTCATGCCTCTGACATTTTGTGCTTGTGAAGTTGATTTTTTTGGTGCACAAGTGTAAAAATTTACATGTATCCCCACTGAGTTTCAACTTATTAGGTTTAGCTCAATGTTCTAGCCTGTCAAAACAGTAATCACTCCCAGCTTTATGTCATAGGCAAATATCACAGAGCCACAACAGATTCCTGTATTTTTCCAGTGTAGACCTCCAGCTACACTGACTTTGAACCACTAATGACAAATTAATTAAATTGAGTTCTTGAGTAAACAGGCTTTGTGACCTTGAGTAAGACATTGGTGGTATAATAAGGAATCAGTCTAACAGGGAAGACTAAAATACTATACACGGAATACTGTTTTAGTCCTGGGAGTCACATTTTTAAAAGGATATTACCCTGCCATCAGGGAGGATAAGCACATACTTTGGAAATCTTAAAGAGTAATGAAAATATAAAATATTATCAACATTACTATCATTCAGTGTTGAACAAAAAACAGCAGAGATTTAAGGAATGGGTAGTTCTTACTAAGGGAATGAGACAGGAAATTTTTCTGAGCATGCTTTTCTTTGGAATATTAAACAACCTAGGTGTGTTCAGTCACATAACCCTTTGCTCTCAGTGACCTGATCTAGGGGTGTGCATCATTCTTATTGAAGAGATAAGTGATGATATAGATGACTTGGTTAGTTTAACAAATGATGGGCTGTTCTAAGGAGTACAGGTTGTTTTATTTCTAGCTACTTCTTTGTTTCCTTTCTTTCCTGGGAACTGGAAGAGACAAGGAAAGAACATTTATGAAGGACCTAATATGGGCAAAATACTTTGCTAGGTTTTGCGGAAAGATTGGATTGTAGGTTTGCAACTACAGTAATCTAGGAGGCACCTAAAGCATTTTGTTTCTGTGCTTCCTAAAAGTGTTCCACACAACAGCACCAAATGGACAGCAATCTCTCACTTGCTTCTGGAAGGGGTACTTCCATCTACAGAGTACTTTGGGAGCTCCAGAAGTACCCAGGGACTGGAAGAGAAGAGAGTGGAGCATGACCGGTTACTCAGCCTAAGAAAGAAACCTAGCCCAGGGTGATTCCCAAAGGAAACGTGTGTGTATTTTCCCAGGGTGATTCTCAAGGGTAGCCATTATGT
>NW_027185811.1:4509011-4514650 GCF_028583685.1 Petaurus breviceps papuanus | reverse complement strand
TCTCTCTCTCTCTCTCTCTCTCTCTCCCTCTGTCTCTCTCTGTCCCTTTTTTATTCTCAAGGGGAACCACTGCTCTGTTGCTGTGGGGTTTTAAGCAGCAAACTGCAGTGATCTCACTCTTTCCCGATGAACGTTTAATCCTGCCTATTCGCTTTTTTTCCAGCCCCTCGGCTAGAGGAACAAGTACAGCTCCCCCACAGTCTGAGACTTTGGCTTCGGGGGCAGATTGCGGTCCTCCACCATCATCTTGGGTATACCTCCCTCCCATCTTTTTCCCCCCTCCTCTCTCTGGTCCTCCTTCCTTAGTTGCCATGGAGACTCACGTCATATACGTGCCGTGCGTCGCCTTGGAAACAGAGGAGCATCCGAGGCGCGGCTGGGAGACCCGCCCCTCTCCGCCTCTCTCCAGCGGCCGCTGCCAGTTAATGGCGGCGTAGAGGTAGCCCTCGGACCCAGAGCCGGACTCGGCCTCGGCTCCCGCTTCAGAGCTGCCGGGCACGATCCGGAGAGGCCAGGAGTGGGCTCTGCGTTCGCGGCTCCCGGCACTTGGCCGGTGCATCTCATAGGACTGCTTGGGGGCCAACTCCGAGGGCCCCCCCCCTCCCAGGTACTCTTGCGCTCCCGGCTCGCACCCCGGAACCCCGACACCTCTCTCGGGACCCTCCACCGGTGGGGCCCCCTGCTCCCCTCGCTGCCCCCAGCCCGGGGGGGCCGGGTCGGACCCTCTGCAGCCGCCGCCGCGAGCCAATGGAGGACGGACCGCTGGAGATCTTGACCAAGGACGGTGACCTCCCGGGCCCCCTGGAGGTGTCCTCGGTGCCCGCAGTGGGGGACGTGATCTCGAGCGAGTATAACGGCGGCATGAAGGACCTGATGGAGCACCTGAAGGCCCAGCTGCAGGCCCTGTTTGAGGACGTGCGGGCCATGCGGGGGGCCCTGGACGAGCAGGCCTCGCACATCCAGGTGCTTTCCGACGACGTGTGCGCCAACCAGCGGGCCATCGTCTCCATGTGCCAGATCATGACCACCGCGCCCCGCCAGGGCCTGGGCGCGGCCAGCGGCCCAGAGGGAAGCGCCCCCGGCACCCCCCGGCCCAAGGACCCCGAGGAGGAAGGGAAGGAGGTTCCCAATCCGGCCACACCCACTAATCACTGTGAGAGCCTGGAGAACCCCTGTGCTTGCCTGCTGGAGGGGAACGGGCCACTCGTGGATGCTCACGACCTGCCTGACGTAGCCCTGCTCCATCTGGAGGGGGAGAACTCAATGTAAGGAGGCTCCAGCGGGGGGCAGTACCTCCGAGGCACGGTTTTGGGTTTTTGGTGCATGATGATGAGGGAACTGGACAACTCGGTGCAGCATGCTTCACTTGGGTGTCTGCTATGGGATGCTAGGCAGAGACTCCTCTAAAGAGGACCCTGTAATGAATGGGATCATCCTGGATTATTTCTGCCTAACAGACAGAATGACTGACAGAGGCTAACAGGGAAAAGTGAAATGCAAGGGAGAGGAACCCACTGGGCATCTCACCTCTGGACTCCCACCCATCCTAACCCTCCCCTTGCCCCCCCCCCCAACCCAAGAGCCCCTGAATTGTGTAAATAAGATTCTGCTTTTTATATTCTGAAGATGTACTCCTTAGGACTGAGGCAAATTAAATCCCTAGAGATGTATATAGAAATTAAGGAACTGGGGCTTTTGTTTTGGCAGCAAGAAACACCCCTCTGCTGAAACCCACTGACACTTTGGCTGCTGCCAAAGCCCCTTGCCCCAGTACAGAGCTCTCTACAGCTTCTTGTTGGTTAAGGAAGTTTGAGGAATGAACTGCATGCAGCCCAGGGAGTGTGAATGAAGGGGGTTCCAAAGGCATCTGGGCTAAAAGGCAATGGCTCTCAATGTGCATGAAGATTTGTTAGCTCAACTTTTAGGATATTGCATGCCGAGAAGATCCTGTTTTGTTATGACTTCACCTGGGATTGCATATCATTGGGGTTTTAGGAACAATGACCCCAAATCCTAGGCACAGACTTGGAAACCTGGAGACACAGGGAAGCTCAGCAGCAACAATCTTGGGGTACTCCTGAGGGACTCTTGGGTGCCACAGCCAAGATCTGTCTCTCCTGGCCAGACTTGCTTACTTCCAGTTCTTTTCCTTGCCAAAATTTCCCCTCTTGTAGCCAGTCACTCTGTTGCCTCCATGATGTCCTGCGTTGTGTTATATGTGTCCACTGTGTTATAGTGTGTGAGCCTCATGGGACAGGGTTTGTGGCTCCCATGTCTGATCCAGACAGTTGCAGAACCCTTTGTGAGCCCCAAACTATCATGACGCTTCCCCCCAACCTCTTCAGGGCATGAAGCATGTGGTTGTCCTGGGGTTCTGTAAATGATGTGCTGCTTTCCCTCCCCTTACAAGTAATGATTCTGTGTGCCCTATCCCCTGCCCCTGTGTATTCTTTTTTTACTTAGTGCTTTCCTCAGTGTTGACCTTAATAATAAAGAGGCGTCATCTCCCTTCCTTGCTGACTGGTCCTGGGGGCACGGTCTGGCTTTCCATTGTACTCTGGATGATGCAGGGTCCAGAGCAGAGAGCCACACAGACTCAGGGGAAATGTGTGTAGTGGAAAAGCTCCAGAAGACCTGAATTTGAATGCTGGCTTTGCCATTTACAATTCAGCTTTTAACAAGTCATTTAACTTCTCTGGAATTTAGCTTTCTGACTGCAAAAATAGCCAACATTTGGGGTTGGACTAGATAATAGAGCTAGCATTTTGACAGTGCTTTAACAATTGCAAAGCACCTTCCATATCTTGTGTCTCTTGATTTCTAGATAATCCCTTCCAGCCCTAAAGCCTGTAATGCTGATTCACCACCCTTTATCCTCCCTGACCAAGGCTATGACCCCCATGCACAAATCGATATTGGGCCTGAGTTAGTGGCTAGTTCTGCCTATCATCTCTGTCCTTGGCCTGGAACTAAAGTTGGAGCAAGAATTTCAGCTGAGATAAGGAAGAAAGGCTCTTATTCAGTGAGTCACTTTTCATTGATATAACTGAATTTCCCCACGTAACACACATTAGAAGAGAAAAACTCCTTTCCACGTAAGAGGGGTAAGAAGGTTGTCAGGGAAGGGAGAGCCATAAGAGAGTGAAGACTTCTCCCCCAAAAGACCAAAGTACTCCTTTCAGCCTCTAATGGAGAGTAACAATTTGGTTTCTTTCCTGAACATCATTGTGTGGAAGTTGCCTAAGGCTGCCTTGGGGGCTGCAGTTGGGAACCCTGGGGGATCTGTGGTCTAGAGTGCTTCTGAGTAGGTGTACAAGCCCCTCTAGTAATCCAAATTTACTGGGTTCTGGATGACCTTGTCTTTATCCCAAGTATATCTGAATCAGGAGAGAAGGGGAATTCCAAACTGATCAGTTGTTGAGGGCTGATTTGAACCTGAATGTATTTATCCTCCAGTGCAATTGTGTGGTAAATGGAACTTCAAATCCCATCCTGTACCCACAGGATGGTCAGGAGAGTCCTAGAATCATCATGGTATTCAAGAATGTGTGCCAGGGACCTTCAGAGCTAAGAGCTAAACTAGGGTATAGAGGTGCTTATTGGTATGTGTACAGAGAAGAGTCCCTGGGGAAACTACGACTGTCATAGTTCCAGCATCTGGTAGCATTCATTAAGATCTAAAGAGATGGAGATTCCTTTATCCCTCCATGGTCTGACAAGAATCCTTAATTTTTCTTGCTGCAATTTTAGTCTTTTATTCTAACTTTAGGTTAAATGGGAAATAATTCCCATTGTCCTACTCCTTAGAGCCTACAGTATGATGGTTTCACTTCTTCGGCAAGGACACCACTCAAGGACTGTTCCTTGAAAAGGTAGGAGCTTTCCTTGATGCTTCTTAGTCCCAGCTGTACTCTGGCACCTCATCCATTTCCTTCAAACCAGGACTATAGGAACAAGTTCCAATAATATCCCAAATCTCTTTAGTCAGTAGGAAGAACCCTGCCTAAGTCCAGCTCCTAAGGACACCTGTCTGGGACCCTGACTCCATTTCATGTGATTGTAATGGGGAAAGTCTGTTGTAAACCTTAAAAATGCTATAGATCAGTCACCAATTTCATCATTTCATATAGAATCCAGTCTTTAGTACAGTGCCTAAAATATAGTAGAAATATATGTACTAACTATTCTTCAAAATTAACTATTGAGCAAAAATTCCATGCCCCACCCCATTTTCCTGTTACCTGCCCATATAGGACCAATTGGTAGGGAACAAACACACCAGAATGGCAAACCTCAGTATGTAACAATCACATGTCATCATGGCTAAAAATTGCTGAAGAAGAATGGCTCAGGCTGACACCATTTTGTATGTCCCTTTTGGGTCTGAGTATCCTCTATGTTTGCCCAGATGGCCCACAAAAATCCATGGATTTAACAATTTTTACTGTCAAAAAATTAGCCTTCATTAGTCTAAATCTTTCCTGCCATATAGTTCTCAAGGGATACAAAGAACAATGCCTCCCATCCTTCACAAACTTAAATACTATTACTACTTATCTGTCTTTGATCTTTTAGTCTTTGCCCATGGGCCTCATTCTTTAGTCCTGTTACCTTATTTGTGTCTCTGCTCAGATCCCACTAGATTATTTTCCCATGCACCTCTTTAGCTGATACTCATAAAAGGGCCTAGAGTTCTAGAAAGTTTATGTCTAGTCCTGAGAACTGAGAACCTAAGGAAACTTCCTTAGGCTCCATGAGCAATGATCCTCTGTGGAAAGGATGTTGTAGTACTAGGGGCCTTAGCCTTGTATATGAGATCACTGTCAAGAAATGTTAGAATTCTCAGCCAGTGTTACCAAAGTTACCGTTTGCAGAGCATGCTGCTTCTAAGCACTATGGAGTAGTAATATACAAGAAATAGACAATATGGTGTTAGTTCCTGTCCTTAAAGGAATGAAATACATGTGTAAATCTGAAATTATTTTGTTGGACTTTGGAATATCTATGGAATATTTAAACGGATTTGAGAATATATAAATTCAATAAACATTTAACACCTATTACATGCAAAGAATTGTAGATACAATAATGAAGCATAGATTTTGTTCTTAAATAGATAATAAATCTAATGGAGGGAAGGATATAAATAACTTGATTGAAGGGAGAGAGAATGTAAAGGAGAGGTCCAGATAAATTTGCAGAAGGAAAGTTCAAGATCATTGTCAGCTGGGGCTTTAAAGTAGAGGTGATATCTTCAACAGGCCTTGAAGGAGTCAGTCAACAGATATTATTAAGGTATTAACTATGTACCAGGCACTATGAAGTGCTGGGGATGGAAGAATAAAGAGTGAAACAATCTCTGTTTGAAAATAGCTTACTTAAAACTTCAAAAGCCAGAAAATAGCCCAATTCCATTGCAGGCATTTTATAGAAGAATGAGAATGGGGGATAAAAAAGTAGTCCACTTCAGCTAGAACCTAGATTACATGAAAGGGTGAGATAAGATTGAAAAAGTGGATTAGAGCCAAATTGTGAAAGACCTTGAATTTCTCTGTCTCCCTCTTTACCTCTCTGTCTCTCTAACACACACACACACACACACACACACACACACACACACACACACACACACACACACA
>NW_027185811.1:4495586-4509001 GCF_028583685.1 Petaurus breviceps papuanus | reverse complement strand
ACACACACACACACACACACACACACACACACACACACACACACACAAATCCTCCCCAGGAACGTGAGACTAAACAAATCTTTCTGCAGAATGCTACTAGGACCACCCCTTCCATGCTCCCTTAAATGTCCCCTTCCACAGAGATCGCTGAGTTTCCTCCTTGAACCCTGTTGTTACTTCCTAATACTCTTTTTTTTTTTATTTTTGGAGGGCAATTAGGGTTAAGCAACTTGCCCGAGGTTACATGGCTAGTTTTTGTGTATGTGTGGTAAGTGTCTGAGGTCGAATTTGAACTCAGGTTCTCCTGACTCCAGGGCTGGTGTTTCAATGCACCACCTAGCCGCCCCACTTCCTAATACAGGCACCTGTATCCCTTTGAAGCCCTCCTCCTCCACACACCCCCACCCCCACCTTTAGCATTGAAGCACCTCTAGATCCAGTGTATTTTCATCCAGTCTTCCACTTAGGAATCAGAAGAGGAACTATCTAGCTCCCCTTGGACTATATATGAAAAATCCTTCCCAATTGTTTCCTAATCAGCACTTTGCCAATCTTCTTTCTTCCTGTTGTTCTTCAATAGGACTGAGGTTGCTGCTGAAGGAACAACCAAAATCTCTAAATCAAGGCTTTTTTTGTTGAGGTCTTCCCCTGAGATAAAGCCAGAATGTGAAAGTCTTACTAGGATCTCCTTATTCCCAGACTCCAGGCTTATCTGACCTCTGACTCCTTGGGTCCAGAAGAAGAGTGATCTCTTTCCTAGCTTTTTATCTTTTTCTGGATTCTCAGTCCCTTCTGTTCAGTGAACCTAGACTCAGGTTTCTGCTATTGCAGTGGAATTGTGAGTATGTGTATATGTGTGGATGTGATCTCAGACTGATCCAGGAGATAGCCATTGCCCAGATCTCCTTTCATTGTGTGGGTACCCTCCCTGTACAGGACAAGTACACTTGGCTTCCACAACAAATACATATGTATTCCCAAAACAGTTCTAGGGAAGTTTCATAAACTCACAATTCAGATATAATATACAAGACAGAATCTTTATTTCAGTTGTTCATCACAACTCTTTCTCTTGGTTTCTCACTGCATAGGCATGCACTAAGACTTGTGTCACTACCCTTCTCCTATATTGCATACATTCTCTCAGATTAGGTCTCAGTGGACAGCCAGGCCTTTCCAGATTTGTGCTCCAGAACAAAGCATCTGTCTGTCTGTAGATCAGTCTCTCATTCTGCCTCCCTCCCTTCTTCTTTCCCAGCTAAAGCTCATTTACATTCCTTTCAGTTTCCCAAGCAAATGCAGTCAGAAAGTTTATCTAATTCAATAGCCAACACTCAAGATACTTGCTAGGGAAGCATATAGCCAGGCAAGGATGCTCACAGCTGCACTGACAGTGAGTAAGTAGAGGATTGGATTCCAGGCTTTTCTATCAAGGTTGGTGCTGCTTCCACAGATATTGAGAAATCAGGATTGCCACTTCCGAGATCCTGCTTTTTTCCTAGTTCTCCTACCAGTCTGTAATATAATGCCAAAGAAAGGCAATTTCCCAAGGTTCAGAATACCAGCATAGGTGCTCTCCATTTTATTCAGTAACCAACCAAGAACAGAGAAGATCAAAACATGACATCATTCCAAAATACAGCATTTACTAAGTGTGATTAAATAATCTCCAAGGACTACCCCACCCCAGGACCTTCCAATCATTCAATCAATTACAAAGTCCCTGGTCTAAATACTTCTCCATCCCTAGGTTATACCTTCATTTAGTCCACCACAAAGCCCCTCTTCTCAAATGGAGATTAGTTTCCAAACATAAGTAAAGTACCTTCATTTGTCAATCACAGAGCACAAAAAGGTCAAAAGTTCCCCACCCCTGGATCACAATTGAATCTACCCCAGAGTTACATCAAGTCCAAGCACAGCACTTAATACCCAAATGGAGGTCTTTGCTTCATCTTGACACAAGGCAAGTTCTCAGCAATCTTAGTTCCTGGGGAGACAAGGCTTAGCAAGGCCACAAGATAAATTGCCAGTCTCTTCATTAATTCATCCTGTCTGTAGAACAGTCCTAGAACCCCTGAAAACATTAACAAAACCCTCTCCTAGGATTTCTGTAAACATACAACAAGAAAATCCTTCTTCAGGGCTTCTGAACCAACAGCAAGGTTCCCAGACCCCTGCAACAACAGCACTGTCCTTCACCAGTGGACAGTATTCACTCTGTCTGCAGGACAGTCTCCAGACCCCTGCAACAACAGCACTGTCCTTCACCAATGGACAGTATTCACTCTCTGTCTGCAGGACAGTCTCAGGGCTTCTTAACCAAAAGCCAGGTTCCAGGACTTCTTCAACAGGACAGTCTTTCATCAGTGGACAAATCTGGCAAAACAACATCAAAACAGACAGACAAAGACAAAATCTAGCAAAACAGCCATGTCTCCTCAGTCCTTGGCAGCTCAGGGGGCAGGTCTCAAAAGTCCAGGGCGATTCAAAGTGGCCCCAGCAATCCTTCTCAGTCTCTCTCTCTGCCTCCACGTGGGTGCTGCTTCCAAAAAGGTCTTCCGCCTCTCTCTTGTCTCTCCAAATCTACGTCACCAGCTCCTCCCAGTTCAGGACTTTCTTTTTATATCAACAAGTCCATCCCACAGGTGGGATTAACAAGCTCTGGGTTTTAACACAATCAATTTGAAAACCAAGCCAATACAGGGGAATCTTTAATTGCCATTACTATCACATAGTCTAACTTGCTTTCCTATCTTCCTTTGCTAGATTTTTATACAGTTCATGTCCACTAACCTGGGAATCTTGGTCTGTCTTCCCTATACCATCTCACTTGGTGATCTTGCCAGTTCCCAAAAGTCCAACTGTAATCTCTCTACAGATGATTTACAGATCTCTACATCCATCTCTAATCTATCTCCTGAGCTGTAATCCCACATCATCAACTGCTTCTTAGAATACCTCAGTGTTCCACAGGAGTCTCAAACTCAGCATGTCCAAAAACAGAAATCATTCTCTCTCCCTCCCAGGTTTCACATTGTCTCAGGCAACCAGGCTTACAACCTCTGGGTCATCCTTGACTTCTCATTTGCACTCACCCTACATACCCAATCTGTTTCCATTTCTACCTTCATGCCTTCTCTTGTATCCCTTTGTCTCTATTCATGCAGCTGCCACACTGTTGTAGAACCCCTTCACTTCTTGCCTGATCTATCATAATAGCCTTCCAGGTGTCTCTGCCTCAGATCATTCTCCACTCCAACCTAACATCCACTCAACTGACAAAGTGAACTTCCTAAAGTGTAGGTTTGACCTTATCACCTCCTCACTCAATAAATCCCAGTGGCTCCCTATTATCTCCAGTATCAAATATATGTAGGGTGCATGCTGCCCTTGTAGGTTACATGTAAAATCACATGGGATATCTAAATGTAAGAACAGAAGACTTGAGAAGAGTCATGGTTAGATATCTCTGGAATTTTTCCCATTCTTCTCCAAAAGAGGTTGATTCCTGCCTATGAGGAGCAAGAGAAGGGGCCTCAAGGCTTGCCACTTTATTTTACTTTGAGAGAGAGGGTTATCAGACACACACACACACACACACACACACACACATATATGCATGTAAAATGATATTTATGTAAAACTATAAACATACAATGTATATAAATAAAATGAAATATATGTATATAATTATATCTGCTCCCCCCCCCCCCAAAGCTGGCTTAAGGACACAATTTTTAGGGTCAAGTCATTCCTTGGCTACTCTGTCTTAAGGAGAAAGCAGGCTTGACTCATTCCCATCAAATGCTAGGTTGCACAAAAGTTATCACAAATACTGAACAACCAGGAAACCCATTTATCCAAGGAGATAAGCAAACAAAAATTGGAGTTCTGTAGTCTAAGATATAACAGATAATACATTAGAATAGATTAACTCTTTAGATGAGAGTGAGCCAAGATCTCACTTAACCAAGAGAGTGGTTAGATCTCATGCAAAGGGGAATTCCCCAGAATCTCTAAGGAGGCAAGTAGAAAGGAGAACATGCTGAAGTGCTGGCTCTGCCTACACATGTGCTGTCCAAAATCTGTTTCTCTAAATGCCTGAGGTTGTTCCCCAGGAAAGTCTGGAACTGCTCATGAATTCTCTCAAGGCAATAATGAAGAATGTCTCTGTTCTCCAAAGCCCTTATGCCAATTCCATCCTTCATGAATGCAACATGGGGTCTTCATTCTCTTCACCAATGAGGAAAGTCTTAAGAAAAATGTTTTATGCTTGACCAAAAAATTGAAGTTACATATGAAAATCCTCTGGCATTTAAAACCTCTTCCTACATTTCCATTTTTCTTACACTTTGCTCAGTAGTTACAACAGCCTATTTGCTGTTTTTCCTTACACACGACATCTCTCAACTCCAAGAATTTGCACTGCTCGGCCACCATGCCTGGAATGCCCTCCTTCCTCACCTCCGACTTCTAGCTTTGCTGGCTAGCTTCAAGATTCAGCTCAAATCCTACCTTTTTCAGTGTACCTTTTCCCTTACGTAACCCTTTTACCTCCCAGCCTGCAACCCCTCCAGTAGTGCCTTCCCTCTACTGTTACCTTCACTTTATGCTGTATATGTCTCACATGTCCATGGTCATTCACTTGCATGTTATCTCCTCTATTAGAACACGAGCTACTTGAGAACAGGAACTGTCTTTGTCTTTCTTTGTATCCCCAGTCCTTAGCGCAGTGCCTGACATGTGATAGGCACTTAATAAACATCTGTTCACTGATTATAGTCCCATAGAATAACCCTTTGATAATTGTTAAGAAGGGAGGAAGAGAGGAAGAGGCAGACAGACAGACAGCGATGTTCACAAAGCAATAACAGGGTGTTAATAATCCCTTGTCAACATATTAACATTCCACATTTTTGTAATGCAAGGGGCACCAAACCTTCTAGATATTTTACATATTCTATATTCATTTTTAAAGAAATTTCTTTTTTTTATTTATTCCTACTAGGTTTGTTGATAATACACAGAAAGGTTAATTATTTTTCTGTGTCCGTTTTATATCCTGCTATTTCAATGAAGTTATTGTTTCAATTAATTTTAGTTGAACTTTTAACTTAACTTTTATTTCTTCTTTAATTTTCATAATTTCTATTTGTGTGTTTAGTTAGTGTTTTGGGGTTCTTTCCTAGTTTTTAAAAGTTGTATGCCCCATTTTAAAAAGTCGCTTTATTAATGAAAGTCTTTATAGATATAAATTTTCTGATAAAGATTGAATTCCAAAAGTTTTCTTATGTTGTCTCCTTGTTATTATTTTATTTGTTAGGATTATCTAATTTTTCATGGTTTATTATTTGATCCAATTATCACTTAAGATTAAATGATTTATTCTCCAATGAAGTTTGAATTCTTCAAATGCCCTTTATCAATTATAATGTTATTGCTTTGTGACTAATAAAGGATGTGCTTAATAATTGTGCTTTTCTTCTTTGGTTTACGGTGTTTTAATTAGATTGTAAGCTCCTTGAGGGCAGGGACTGTCTTTTGTCTCTTTCTTTCCCCAGCACTTAGCACAGTAACTGGCATATAATAGGTGCTTAATAAATGTTTATTGATTGATGCCCTAGCACATGGTTGGTTTTTGTAAAAGTGCTATTTATGGGTTTTTTTTTCCCTTTTTTAAAAAAAGATTTGTCTGGGTGTGAGAAGAAGTATGTTAGGGTCACCAACACACTAGATATTACATAGCATCACCTAGATATAACTAGATGTGTACCAAAGGTTTCAATCAACCTCATCTTTATAGCCAAAGACTTCCAAAAACATAGGCCCCACAGCATCCTAAGGACCTGGGGGGGGGGCATTCCTAGATGGTCCCCATTAAGTCTTTTCTGGAACCCAAATAAAAGAGGCAGGCTTGCAAGCAACTTGGTAAATGGAGGTCATTAGGATACCCATATGGGGTACACAGATTCTCCAAAAGAGAATGAGTTCCATAAGCCTTTAGGTTTTCTTTTTAGATTAATGGAAGCAAATGCTGATAGTTTATAACCTGAGCTCTCCCCACATCCACTATATCCCCCAAAACTTGACTGAGTAGGTTGCTTCCTAGATTTCCTTAGTGTTGATCTCTCTCTCCTTGTCCCTCTTATGAGTCACAGACCTTATGGCTTTGTTTAGCCTGGTTTATGTTATGGCAACCATGTAGTATTGGGTGTCAGTGCTCTAAGGAAAGGAAGCTTTTTTCTTATCTCTGCCCACCAGAATGTGGCAGGCTGAAGAAAAGTTCTTACAGCCCTGGAGATTGTACCCTGAACTTCCAAGTGAAAGCAAATGGTTTCTTACAATTTTTAGCCAAGGGAATAGAGAAAAAAGTATTGATGAGGTCAGTAACATACTGTTCAGCCCAGGCCTAGGGTCCCTGGTTTACCACATTGAAAAATCAGGGGGGTGGCTAGGTGGCGCAGTGAGTAAAGTGCTGACCTGGAGTCAGGAGAACCTGAGTTCCATTCCGGCCTCAGACACCTAACACCCACACAAAAAAACTAGCTGTGTAACCTTGGCCAAGTTACTTAACCCCAATTGCCCTCCAAAAGGAAAAAAAAAAAAGATCAGGAATGGTTGCTATGATAAACATGATGACTTTGCTTAGCCTCCCATAGTCTACTGAAAGCTACAAGGTACCATCTTCCTTCTTACATAGCTGCATAGTGTGATGTTGTAAGGGGAATTGCTATAACTACTTAAACTTCCTTCATTTTGACCACTAGGGAGGAAACATCTTACACATACACACATACATACACACACAATCTCCACCCTGGGGACCTTATGTTATTCAGTACTAATTACATGGAATGTCTCAAGTGACTTCAATGTTTTCATTTAGCCCTACTAACAATAATACATTAAGAAATTAATGAAATTTCCAGATACTTTCATGAGCTCATGATAACCCTTCACTTGGTGGTCTTCCCTTTATAACCCCCCATTATCAGATGATAACCCCTTATTATGAGATGAAATAACATGTAAAGCATTTTGCAAACCTTAAAGTGCTTTATTCAATTAAGCTATTATCATAATTGTTATTAGAGGTCTCTTGGTATCATAACATTGCAATGGAAGAGTAACTATCCCAAACTAAATATAATTATAAGCAGTTGGAGTCTCCTTTGGCTCCCTGATCTACTTGAGGAGAGACCTACCTTACTGTTTAAATCCAGCCTCAGACTAACTGTGTGACCCTGGGCAAGTCACTTAACCTCTACTTACCTCAGTTTCCTCATCTGCAAAATGAGAAATATTACCCAAGGTAATCCAGACCACTCTTCTCTTTTTCAACTTTGGTTACACCTCATTGTCCATTTGTATTTCCTGTCCCAGATATACATACTGAGAGTTCTATAGTTTGTCCATCAAGATGCATGCTGTAATCTGGGGAATAGATATTCTTTTTTTTCTTTTTTCATTTTTGCTTTTTTGGAGGGCAGTTGGGGTTAAGTGACTTGCCTAAAGTCACACAGCTAGTAAGTGTGTCAAGTGTCTGAGGCCAGATTTGAACTCAGGTCCTCCTGACTCCAGGGCCAGTGTTCTATTCACTGTGCTATCTAGCCGCCCTGGGAATAGATATTCTTAATCCACTTGGTCTTTCTTGTGTGGATGACTAGACCAAATTCCTCTGAGTGATTGTAGACCTATTTATTCTTACTTTGACCTTCACAATCCTGCTGTCTTTCAGTTCATTCCAAGGCCATTACACTTTCACTGGCTCTACTTTCCCCACATTGACCCGTTGGTGAACCAGTTCAACTCTATACTATCTTCTATACTTAGATCTCTTGCCCCATTATCCCACTGCTGGTTAGGCTTTTCTAAGCCCCAACTTTGAATGAATTTCACCATCTGTTGTCTTTACTCCTATTCGTATGCTAGTAGGGCTGGAGAAAATGGAAAACTCATGCTGACTGGGTACACTATAAATTTGTGTTATATAATCTCAACTGGGTCCTCACTGAAACAAGGCAATCCTTTTATTTCCCTGATAAATTCTCTATCCTACTTACTACATTGTTTTTTACCCAAAAAAACTTTTATATCCCTCCTCAAAATTCATTCCCATGAAACACATTCCCTCTACCCTCTCAGCTGAGAATCTTGCTTCATACTTCACTGTAAAACTTGAGGCTATTTGCTAGGGGTCCTTCTTTTCCTTTCCTCTTCATCTCACATCACTCAAATTTCTTCCTTCATTATCTTTTCATTCACTCCTGTTCTCACCTTTGCCTTGTCAAGATGAACTCCTCTAATAATGGTGGGAAGATGGCAGAGGAAGGCAGGAAATTACCTGGCTCACCAATTTCCATCCCCAAGTAATTTAAAATAACACCTTAAAGAGAATTTTAGGATGGTTGAAATAATCAAAAGTCAGGATAAAGCAGTTGTCCTGCCTGAGACAACTTGGGAGGACTTTAGGAAAGATCTGACCTCTGGAGTGGTGGTCTGGCCTCAGTGCAGTGCAGATTTTGCATTCTGCTGAGTCAACAAACAGCAAGCCCTGGGAGAAACAGTGGCAGCAGCAGTCTCAGCTCCAAGAACGTTTGCCCCATGGACTAAGTGGGGATCATGCCACTGATCAGTGAAAGATTGCAGAGTGGAAGGGTCCTCCACTGGTACTGGATGAGGGCCCCAGGAACACTGACCAGACACTGTCCCAGGCTATGACTGTGGGTAAGGAGGAGAGAGCACACACTAGTGAATATAGTTGTAGAGGGGTGGGGGCCCTGCTGATTGTGATCACTAGCAGAAGAGTGGAGTCCCTGATTTTGGTTCCAGGGCACAGAGGTGATTCAATGTTTGTGGCCACCTGAGAGACAAGAGTATTTTCAGTGGCAGAGGTGCAAGGGACCTTGGTCACAGCTCAAGTGCAGAGAGGTCACTTATAGACCAAGGTGTGAGGCAGAGGAGCAGTGACCATACCTAGCTTTGGATTATAGAACTTTGGAAGAACCAAAAAGCCAAAGACCATCAGATGGAGCTCAGAAAACAGCAGTAGAAAAACTTAAAGGCTGAATCTTTATCCCCCAAACCCCAGGAGCAAAGCTCAGCCCTTTCATAAAGTTAATAGCCAAGAAATAAACCATTAAAAAAAAAAGATGAGTAAACAACAGAGAAAGAACCTGGATATAGATAGCTACTATGAAGATAGAGAAGGTCAGGGTTCAAACACAGATAACTTGTAAAATATCAAAGAAAAATGCAAAATGATCACAAGCCTAAAAAGAGTTCTTGAAAGAGCTTAAATAGGATTTTAAAAATCAAATAAGAGAGGTTGAGAAAAAATTAGGGAAAAAAACTAAAATAATAAAACAAAGTCAAAAGAATTTTTAAAAAAAAGAAGGGAATGTGAACCATTTCACTAGAAAAACAACTGACCTGGAAAACAGAATAACGAGAGCTGATATTGGAATGTTGGACAATCTGAAAGTAATGATAAAAAAAAAAGAGTCTAGACACCACTTCAAGAAATTATCCAAGAAAATTGCCCTGACGTTTTTGAACTAAAGGGTAAAATAGAAAATTTAAAAACCCACTTATCAGTGGCTGAAAGATATCTCAAAATGAAAACTCACAGGAACATCATAGCTAAGTTTCAAAGTTCCCAGGACAAAGAGAAAATATTACAAGCAACTAGAAAGAAACAATTTAAATATTGTATAGCTACAGACAGGATAACACGAGATTTAGCAGATTCTGCATTAAAAGATGGAGGGACATGATATTCCAAAGAGAAAAGGAGTTGTTTGCAACCAAGAATGACCTACTCAGGAAAGCCTAGTTTAATTCTGCAAAGGAAAATCATGTTTTACACACACACACACACACACACACACACACACACACACACGTGTGTGTGTGTGTGTGTGTGTGTGTATAATGAATTAAAGAACTTTCAGATATTCCTGAGGAAAAGACCAGAACTGAACAGAAAATTTTACTTACAAGAATCAGGAGAAACACAAGAAGGTAAACATGAAAGATTAATAATAAGGGATTTAATAAGGTTAAGCTGTTTATTTCTTTCTTATATTTGATTTTCCTCCAATTATGTGTAAAAACCATTTTTAACATATATTGGGTTTTTTTTTAAAGTTTTGAGTTTTAAATTCTATTCCTCGCTCCCTATCCCTTCCTTGAGATGTTAAGTAATGTGATATAGGTTATACATGTTCAATCACATAAAACATTTTCATATTAGTCATTTTGTGGAAGACTCAAAGAAGGAAAGAAAAAAGAGAAACAGAGAGAGAGAGAGAAAGGAAGGAAGCAAGTGAGGGAGGGAGGGAGGAAGAAAAAGAGAAAAATAGTTTCCTTCACTATGTATTCAGATGACATTAGTTCTTCAGGAGGTGGATAGAATTTTTCCCCAGGAGGTAGATAGAATCCCAGAGAAAGAAAATTATAGATCAATTTCACTAATGAATATTGATGCAAAAATCCTAAATAAAATACTAGCTGGAAGACTACAATATATCACAAAGTTTACATGTTGTGACCAAGTGGAATTTATACCAGGAATATAGGACTAGTTTAGTATAAAGGAAACCTAGTAACATAACCAATTATATCAATCACAAAAGGAACAAAAATCATTATTATATCAATAGATGCAGAAGCATTTGACAAAATACAACACTCATTCCTATTGGTAAAAACAACAACTTGAAAACATAAGTATAAATGGGTTTTCCCTTAAAATGATAAGAAGCATCTACCTAAAACCAACAGTACCTGTAAAGGAGTTAATAAACTAGAACCTTTCCCAATAAAATCAGGAGTGAAACAGGGATGTCCATTATCACCAATATTATTCAGTATTATACAAGAGGTGCTAGTAATCCCAATAAAAGAAGAAAAAGAAATTGAAAGAACAAGAATGGTCAATGAGGTAATAAAACTATCTCTTTTTGCAGATGATTTGATGATATACTTGAAAAATACTAGAAGTTCAACTAAAAAGTTAATTGAAACAATTAACAATTTTAGCAAAGTGGTATGATGTAAAATAAACCCACATAAATCATCAGCATTTCTACATATCACCAACAAAACCCTGCAAGAAGAGATAGTAAGAGACAGTTCATTTAAAATAACCATAGACAATATAAAATAGCAGGTACTATACCTGTTAAGACAAACCCAGGAACTACATGAACAGAATTACAAAACACTTTTTATACAAATAAAATCAGATTTAAATGTTTGGAGAAATATTACTTGTTCATGAGTGGGCTGAGTCAATATAATAAAATTACAATTCTACCGAAACTAATCTCCTTATTCCATGCCATCCCAATTAAATTACCCCCAAAAAAAATTTTATTGAGCTTGAAAAAAGAATAACATAAAGCATTTGGAAGAACAAAAGATCAAGAATATCAAAGATATTAATGAAAAACAAAAGTAAAGGAAGGAGGTTTAGCAATACCAGATTTTATCAAAACTGTCCAGTACTGGCTAAGAGATAGGAAGTTAGAACAGTGAAAGAGGGCAGATATACAATACATAGTAGTAAATGATTAAAGTAACCTTGGGTTTGATAAATGTAAATATTTAAGCTTTGGGGATAAGAATTCACCATTTGGTAAAAATTATTGGGAAAACTATCAAGTAGTCTGGTAGAAACTAGGTATAGACCAATATACCATTTATCAAGACAAAGACAAAATGGATACGTGACCTAGACACAAAGGGAGATATTATAAGTAAATTGGAAGAATGTGGAACATATTACCTATCAGATTTATGGATAGGAGAAGAATTTCTAAATAAACAAGAGATTGTGAGATGTAAAATGGATAATTTTAATTACATTAAATTAAAAAGGGGTTGTACAAATAAAAGCAATGTAGTCAAGATTAGAAAGAAAGCGGAAAATTGGGCAGAATTTTATAGACAGTTTCTCAGATAAAAGCCTCATATTTCAAATATATAGAGAACTTTGTCAAATTTATGAGAATATGAGTCATTCCCCAATCTATAAATGGTCAAATGATATGAACAGGCAGTTTTGGGAAGAAGAAATCAAACTATATATAGCCATATGAAAAGATGCTCTAAATCATTATTGATTAGAGATGCAAATTAAAACAATTTTGACATATCTCACACCTATCAGATTGGCTAAAATAATAGAAGGGGAAAGTGACAATTGTTGGAGGGGATGTGGAAAAATCGGGACACTAATACACTGTTGGTGAAATTGTGAACTGATCCAACCATTTCTAGTACCAAGCACCCCAGAGTAGCTGCCAACACAGGTTCTTAGATCTGCTTTGCTGAAGGAAAGCAACTCAAAATGGGTCAACAAGCTTACTTTAATCAATCAAACATATATCATTACCTAGTTCAGGGGGAAAAGGTCAGCACCCCAAACTTCAGAGTATACAGAAGTTACAAGCATAAGTTACAAGAACATTTCAGCAGACAGGCTTCCAAACTGTTCAACCATTACATACATCCATACTTAATCACAGTTACCAGAGAGGGAAGCATCAACATCTGGGTTTTCAAAGCTGGGGGCCTCTCAACGGCTGCCCAGAGTCTCATCTGGTCAAATCACACAACACTTCTCAAAGTGAGCCCCAAAGCAAAGCCTCCCATCAGGGCTTATATAGCCTTCTCCTGGCTCAGAGAATGTAACAACCTTCTTGACCCACTGCCCAGTCACAAAGTATCTCCTGAGAAACAAGCCTCCCACCACAGGCTCCAGGTGCACTTAAGCCTAGGGGCAGGGGAGATCTTAAAAATTTACATTGCTATAACACCGTTTTGGAGACCAATCTGCAATTATGCCCAAAGAGTTATAAAACTATGCATATCCAGCAAAACCATATTAGGTTTGTTTTAGGTGATCAGGGAAAAAGTCAAAGAATCTATATATTCTAAAATATTTATAGCAGTTCTCTTTGTGGTGGCAAAGAACTGGAAACTGAGGGGATGACCTCTGATCCTCTGATCGGATCCTTTGATGGCTGAATAAGTTGTGGTATATGATTGTGATGAAATACTCCTGTGCTGTAAGAAATGATGAGTAGGTTGATTTAAAAAAAAAAGTAAAGACTTGCAAGTCTTTTCTTGCAAGAAAAAAACAAGATAAACTGTTGCAAACTGAAGTAAGCAGAACCAGGAGAATATTGTATATAGTAACAGCAATAATGTACGATGATCAACTATGAATAACTTAGATATTCTTAGCAATCCAAGAAAAGCACAAAGGACTCATGATGAAAAATCTATCTACCTCCAAAAAAAGAACTGGTGGTGTCTGAATACAGACCAAAGCATACTGTTTTTCACTTTCTTTGCCCTTCCTTCCTTCCTTCCTTCCTTCCTTCCTTCCTTCCTTCCTTCCT
>NW_027185811.1:4473550-4495576 GCF_028583685.1 Petaurus breviceps papuanus | reverse complement strand
CCTTCCTTCCTTCCTTCCTTCCTTCCTTCCTTCCTTCCTTCCTTCCTTCCTTCCTTCCTTCCTTCCTTCCTTCCTTCCTTCCTTCCTTCCTTTCTTCCTTCCTTCCTTCCTTCCTCCCTCCCTCCCTCCCATCTGTTCTTGGTTCAAGTTTTCTTCCACAAAATGATTAATATGGAAATATGTTTTACATGACTGCATATGTATTTCCTATATCAGATTGCATAATGTCTCAGGGAGGAGGGACAGGAGGGAGGGAGGAATACAATTTAGAACTCAAAACTTAAAAAACAGAATGCTAAAAACTGCTTTTTACATGTAATTGGAGGAAAATAAAATATTATTTTAAAAGTAATTTATTAAAATATTGGTGCTTTATATATTGAAATTAATTTAGTTATTAAACAAGTACAGTTGTTTATAATGATGTTTAATAGAAAGTTTCTAACATATATACACATATGTGTTTGTGTGTATGTATATATATATATATTATTTATTTACAATTCCTGTTTATAATCTTTGACTATACATCCAATGGGGACTGGATGTTACCTCTGTTATTTCTTAATGTACCTTATATATTTTAGATGTTAAGTTTTTAATCTGTCATGTTTATAGTAAAATGTTTTGTCATTCTGTTAAAAAAGAAAAAAAACATGGAAAGACTTGCATGAAATAATGAAGAGTGAAAATGAGTAGAACCAAGAAATGCATATAGTAACAGCAATATTGTTCAAAGAGTAACTAAGATATTCTGAGTAATATGAATATTCAAATCAACTACAAAGGACCTATGAAGGAAGATGTTATCCATCTCCAGAAAAGAACTGACAAATGGAAGTATGTATCGTATGGTTTCACATATATCTGTGTCAAATGTTGGCTTTTTTTCTAGTGTGGGGTTGGAAGGAAGGGAGAGAGACAGTTCAGAAAAATGAACCAAAAGAAAAACCCAATTAAAAATAATTGCACATGTGCATTCTAATCTGTCATCTCCAGCGTATTGTTCCCTCTATCATCTCCACTCCCTCATTAATCTTCCGTCTTTTCCTATCTACTGTTTTCCTGCTGCACACACACCCACATCCTCCTCATTCATAAGAAACCCTCACTTAAGCTGTCCATAACTGTTAGCTATTGTCCTCTCTCTCTCCTCTTAATGGTTTAACCCCTAGAGAAAGCAGTCCACAGTCGGTTTCTCCACTTCTTCTCCTCTCTCTTCTAAACTCTCTATAATCTGGCTTCCTACCTCATCATTCATAGGAGTCCACTCTCTCCAAAGTCACAAATGATTTTTTAATTGCCAAATTAAATTGCCTTTTTTCAGTCCTTATCCTTCTTGACTTCTCTGAAACCTTTGACATTGTCAATCCGCCTCTTCTCCTTCATACTCTTTTCCCTCTAAGTTTTTGTGACATTGTTCTTTGCTGGTCCTCCTACCTGTGTGACCACTTCTCAGTCTCATTGATCTTCATCCAGGTCATGCCCACAAATAGGAGTGTTCCCCAAAGCTCTGTCTTGGACCCTCCTTTCTTCTCCTTCTATACTATCTCACATGTTGATCTCATCAGCTCTCACAGATTCTATTATCATCTCTGCAGATGATTCTTAGTGCTATATATCTAGCTCTAATCACTTTTCAAACCTCAAATATCACATCTCTGACTTCCTATTGGATATCTCAAACTAGATGTACCATAGACATCTTAAACTCATGTCCAAAAATGAATTCATTATTCCCCCCCAACCCTCCCTTCTTCCTCCATCCCTTCTTATTATATATTATTTATGCAACAAATTAGAGAAACTTCTTTTCCCATGAGTGTGCTCTGTCTCTCTCAATGTCATACCCCAATCTCCTAAGCAATTTTATCTATACTATTTGTTAACAAAATAAATAAATGCCATTAAATAAGAATCCTATCAAATTAATTGTTAATTAATTAAGGCAATATTAATTTCATTAAATAAATAACTTATTTAGATATACTATATAATAACAGTATAACAACTTATAAAACAAAGATATAAATTATTATTTATAATACATCAGCCAGTGAGTCACAAAGAGTCAGACATCAGCACTGGGGTTACAAAGAAAGGCTAAAACTGGTTCCTGCCCTCAAGGAGCCCACCTTCTAATGGGGCAGACAATATGTAAATAGTTCAGAGAGACAGAAAGAGAGAAAATTTTAAAAAGGCAATTACAGAGGAAAGGGTATTTGGAGAGAGACAACAGCTAATGCACAGAGACAACGTTCGAGAAGTGGCATATGTACCAGTCTAAATCAGAGTTCATGGAGGAGAATGAAGTATAAGAAGATTAAAAAGGAGGGAAGGGGTCAGCTGGTAGAGGTCTTTAAATGCCAAACATAGGATTTTACATTTGATCATGGAGACAACCGGGAGTGTACATTTACTGAATAGAAGGATGATGTAGGGACACCTATCCTCTAAAAACATTTGTTAAAAATATAATTTATTGGGGCGGCCAGGTAGCACAGCAAGTAAGAGCACCGGCTCCAGTGTTGAGAAGACCTGGAGATCGAATCCCGGGCTCAGACACTTAGCACCCACCCAGAAACACCTGGCCGTGTAACCTTGAGCAAGTTACTTAACCCCAATTGCTTAAAAAAAAATATATATATATATATATATACATATATATATATAATTTATTTTTATTTTTTCAATTAGCAAGTATTTAAAACATCATCTTCTCCTCCCACTACTCCTCCATGCCCTCCCTCCTATGAGCAAAAAAATTTTGTTTCAATTTTTAAAATAAAGCCTCAATGCCTCTTTCATAGTGTGGCAAAGCAAATGCCTACATTAGTCATGTCTGAAAATGCGTGTCTCTTTCTACATTCTGAATACATCACACTTTTGTCAGGAGGTGAGAGAAATATTTCATCTTCATTTCTTTTGGATTTGTGTCAATCAGAGCATTGATTAAAGTTCTGTAGTTTTTCAAAGTTATTTCAGCGACAACTAGGTGGTACAGTGGTTAGAGTGCCAGGATCTAGAGTCATGAAAACCTCAGTTCAAATCTAGCCTCAGGTTCTTAGCAGCTGTGTAACCCATGGTAATTCACTTAGTCTTTGTCTGCTTCAGTTTCCTCAACTGTAAAATGGAGATAATAGAAGCATCTACTTTCCAAGGTTACTGTGAGAACTAATTAATATTTGTAAAGTGCTTAGCATAGGGCCTGGTATTTTTAAATCATCATGAAGTGGCTTAGGGGTGCTGGGACCCTGAGAATGCCAAGGCGGAATTACGTGGAACTAATTCAGACACTCAAGCCTTCTCTTAGTCAAGTGGCAAAAAAAGTTTATTTGTAACACTTTAGCAAAAGCAGTCAAGGGTTCTTAGGGAACCTGCAGGAGAGTGAGGATGGTGCTGGGGCTTATACAGCAAAGGGGCAGGGGGAAAAGGATGCTAGGGATGCTAATTAAGGTAATCTAGGGATGCAGGTGTCTTTGAGAGCTATGGATGGGAAAATGTACGGAGTTTTTCAGAGATAACTTTGTTGATACCACATATTGAGGGAGTTGCCAAAGGCATGGACCTTGGGGATCTGGCATGAGGGAGAGTCCTTGAGTTGGCCAAGGACAAAAATCCTTGGGCCAGGCACCCCTGTGTTTGTTCTGATAAGAGAATGAGTTATGCAACAAAGAAAAATTTTCTCATAGGACAAGGGCCTACTGATAAACTGGGGGACTTCCAGAAACATGATCTTAGGGCTGCAGTCTAAGCACCCCATCAAGCATAGTTTTAATTGTTCAGTCATGTCTGACTCTTTGTGATCCCATTTGGGGTTTTCTTGGCAAAGATATTGGAGTGATTTGCCATTTCCTTTTACAGATGAGGAAACTGAGGCAATCAGGGTTGTGACACAGGGTCACACAGTTAGTATCTGAGGCCAGATTTGAATTCAGGAAGATGATTCTTTCTTTCCTTTTTTTTTTGCTTTTTGGAGGGCAATTGGGGTTGTGACTTGCCCAAGGTCACATGGCTAGTTTTTGTGTTAAATGTCTGAGGCCAGATTTGAACTCAGGTCCTCCTGCCTTCAGGGTGGGTGCTCTATTCACTGTGCCACCTAGCTGCCCCAAGATGATTCTTTCTGACTCCAGGTCCAATGCCCTATTCACTGTACCACCTAGCTGCCATCACCACAGTAGATGATTAATAAATACTTATTCCCTCCCCTTCTCTATAATATTGCTGTCATTGTATAAATCATTCTCCTATTTCTGCTCACTTTGCACTGCATCAGTTTACAGAGATCTTCCATGTTTCCTCTGATTTTTTTTAATGGCATAGCAATATTCCATTAGTTTCTAGAAACAGACTTGTGAAGGAACAGCATGAACTCCTTTTGCTCTGGCACCCAAGGGCCCTATCCATAGTCTAGATATACCATTGTTTTACCAATGACTGTGATTAGACTGTGTGAACCCTTCCCCCTTCAGATTCTGGTTGCCCTCTTTCTCATAGCCCTTGCATATATCTAGTTAAACCTAATAGCTTTTCCTACTAGTGAGTTAAATGTGCCAACTGTTGATACCATTGCTCCCAATAAATTACCCAGGAAAGAATTCTGTATTTTCTAAGAATTTCTGGGGAAACTATAAAGCAGTCTAGTAGAAATTAGTCTTAGCACAATACTTTATAACATATACAACAATAAACTCAAAATTAATACATGACTTGAATTTAAAGATCTCACACACAAACAAAATGAAAGGAGGCAGATCTGGCACATTTCTCAAGTATGACTTCAGGTGGGGGAAGAATGTTTTAAATTGTTTTGTTAAATATTTCCCAATTACATGTAAAACAATTTTTACCAATAATTTTAAAGTATTTTTGAGTTCCAAATTCTATCCTTCCCTCTGACCCCAACTCTCCTTCTCGAGAAGACAAGAAACTTGATGTTGATTATACATGTGAGGTCATGCAAAACATAAAACAAAAAATAAGACAAGTAAATAAAGTTTTTAAAAGTATGCTTCAATCTTCATCAGTCCTCTCTCTGGAGGTTGAGAGCATTTTTCATCATAGGTCTTTTAGAATTATCTTGAATCATTGTCTTGATCAGAGTAAGAGGGGAATTCTTAATAAAGAAATATATAAAGGCAATTATAAAAGATAATATATATGTCATATATATAATTTTGGTTATCTAAAATTGAAAAGCCTTTGCATGAGAAAAAAAATCAATTAAACTAAGATAAGTAGGGCAGTGATTGATGGGGGAAAAAAAAACATTGAATTAAATGTTTCTGATAAAAATCTGATATCCAAAATACGTAAGCGACAGAAAAATAGAAGACCAAAAGACATCTCCATGTTACATTTGAAAATTAAGGTAAACTTGAGAGACAATGGGTCTATTTATTAGTTAGGTTAGCAATAGCCAATACATTTGGTCAATGGCTTCTGTCAATGACCAAAGCCCAGGAAGTAGGGTTTACTAATGTTCATATAGTTTTGGGAAGTACAAGAAAACAAAAAACAGGGTTGGGTAGGTGGGGAAAACAATGCATTTGGTTTTAGGGCTGGCAGCATCATGGGGGTGAGGACAATATGATTGGTTATACCAAAAAGACAAGCTAGGATGCCCACAGGGTTAGCAGCCACCCCTCTGTCATAGCGGAATGCTTGATTGATTTATGGGATTCATCTGCATCTTGCAGACCTTGTTAATGGACCTGAGTTAGCAGATTCTCTGGCACCTAGAAAGGCTTGTTAGGGAGATGAGCGAGATAAGGCTTTCTTTAAAGGTGCAAAGACAGTTCACGGACAATGTATTTCTTAGAGCTAGCTTCAGGACTTAAAGATAACAACAGATGTCTCAGTATTTTCCCAGAAACTGAAGATAATGGTAGATAACAGTTTTCCCCATTAATTATAACTTTAACTCAGAAGGAAAATCAAATTCCTGAGCTCAACTCAGGGACATAGAAAGGTGACTTTTGGCAAACACAAACTCAATTATAAAAATCAGTGTAGTGTAAAAATCAATTAAATTGTAGAATCAATATAATAGAAATCCATGTCGTAGAAACAAGAGGTGATATTAATTTTTTTCTTTTCACCCATTAGAAAAGAGGTCAAATGATATGAATAAACAGTATTCAAAAGAGGATTTACAAACTATTAACAACCATATGAAAGAATGTTTCAAATAATTAATAAGATAAATATAAATCAAAATATTTTTGAAGTTTCATCTCATACCCAGCTAATTAATTGGCAAAGATGACAAATGCGGGATAGTCAGTGCTGGAGGAAAGATAGACTTGGGAATGCATTGGCTGATTTTCGAATTGGCACAACCATTCTGGAAAGCAATTTGGTATGATAGAGAGATAGATCATTGAGCCAGGCTATTAATGGAACTGGGATATCTTGAATTAATCTCCATACTTTCACACTACCAACAGAGCTGTTTTAAGTTCTGTGGAATAGATTTGCGGCCATTTGATTTAACTTTGACCTTAAGTGATTAATTTGGGATCCAGTTCTAGGCTGATTGTAAGAAATATATAAAAATAAATGTAGGGCTTTGGTTGAGGGAAAGGGTTCTAGGGACTTCTAGAAACTTCCTCATAGACTGCTTTTATGTACTGCTTTTACCTGGTGATGTTTTTATTGAATGTTTTTTGTTTGATCCATTGCAGCAGATGTAGAGACACAAGTGGGACACAGAGAGAGTATTTATGAAGCACTTGCTATAAGTCAGACCTTATATTAAGCACTGGGAGTATAAATGTAAATGAGCAACATAGTCCCTGCCCTCTAGGAGCCTACATTCTAGTAAGAGGATGACAGTGATGAGGGAGATAAGGTTTGGAGTCAAGTTGCCCAGAAAGAATTCAGGAGACAGATGTTCTCCTAGTCAAGTTAGCTTTATTGATGCAAAAGTGGTGGGTTAGTCCTTAGGGACTAGCAGTTTGGGAAAAGACAGGAGGTTGCTTTTATACACAAGTTTTGGGTACTCAGCTAGGGGTGGGGTATGCTCCTACATGAGCAATTAACCACAGGAAACAAAAGGCAGGAAGGGGAAGCAGGTGTGCTGTGTACATTTCAAAACAGTTCAAAGATGTGGTCACAAAACAGGGGATGTCAGTAAAATGTCCATACCCTTTGACTTGGAGCCTCTACTGCTAGGAATATACCCCAAGGAGGTCAGTGACAAACATATGCACCAAAATATTTATAGCTGTATTTTCTTCCCCCTTTTTATTCTTTATTATAAATGATGGCTCTTTGTCAGGGGATGGAAAAGGGATACACTGAGGGAAATGTAGGTAAGGAAAAAAACAAGAGATATCAATTAAAAATATTTTTAAAATAAAAATATCAAATAAAAGACCCATTGCTTTACATCAGTAGTACCCCCAATTCTTCTGTGAAGCCTTATAAAGTCCCAGTGAAAGATCACTTCAGCACTCCTTTACATTTCAGAATTCTCATCTTCTTTTAAGGCTCATCTCAAATGCCATCTACTTTATGAAACCTTTCCTAACCCTCCAAATGAGTGTCTGTCTCTCACATATTTTTAGACAACTTTGGATTTGTTCCTTGTCTATATTATTCTCTGTATTGGATCCTTATCGGTATCACAGACCACAGATATCACTTCTCCTACCACCACTACTCCCAGTAAAATGTAAACTATTTTCCAGTGCCTCGGTAGTTTGTGAGCCACTCTCTTGGCTTTCATAATGCTCTCTCCTGGCCATCCTCCTACCCATTTGCCTACTTTTTAGTGGTCTGTCTCAGACAGACCTTCTCAGACTCCTTTGAAGACTCATCTTCCTACAGTTGTGACTCTTCCATGAGACTCCATTCTGAGCACTCTCTGGTTCAGTTATCTCCACATAGATAACTCCCAAATCTACAGAGCCTACCTAATCTTTCTGCAGAGTCAACTTACATAGCCAACTGCTTGCTGGGTATCTCCTGTAGATGTCCCATAGGTATTTCAAGTTCAGTATGTCCAAACTAGAACTCATTATTTTCCCTCTTAAATCTACTCTTTCTCCAATGGAGAACCATTTCTTTTGAGAACTCTATCATACTTTCAGTCCTCCAACTCTTTAGAATCATCCTTGACCTTATCATCACCTTCACTTGCAATATCCATTAAGTTGCATTTTAATTCTCTGTTTTTAAAAATAAGTTTTTATTGATGGTTTCTGTTTTCTTAATGCTCTAGCCAATGTTCTTCTCCCTCCTCTTTCTAGACAGCTATACCACTGTGGCTATCAGGGTTTTTTTGTTTGTTTGTTTTTTAAACATTTTATTTGCTTTAATCAACAAGGATCTACCTCCTTACCCTCCCATCTCAACCACACCCTCCAACTGAGAACACAAGAAAGACAGACTCATTGCAAATATGTAGAGTGAATTAAAACAAATTTCTACATTGGCCATGTCCAAAAGAATTATTTGTCTTATTTTACATTTTAGGTCCTTTATCTCCCGATCAAGAGGTGAGTAGCACATTTTGTCATTAGTCCTCTGGAATCTTGGTTGATCATTATGTTGATAAGAGCTCAGCACAACAGTATTCTACCATATTGATATACCATAATTTGATTAACCATTCCTCAACATATGAGAATATCCTCAGAAACCCATCCTATGCCACATTAATGAGCTACAAAAACTTTTGTACATCCTTAAATTTTGTTTTACTCAAGACTAATTCTTCCTTTAATCTACCCTCCTTCCAATTCCCCCTTTTCCCGTTTTTATCTTTCTGTCCTATATTTCCCTATTGAGTCAAAAGTATTTCTATACCCAAACTCTGTGTACGTGTATTCTTCCTTCTTTTGATTAGTTCAGATGATAGTGAGGTTCAAGTGTTTGCCACTTCACTCCACCCACTTTGCCTTGTTTGTATTTCCTCTCCCATTCCACTACCCCCCCCCCAATGTATTCCTGTTTCTATCTCTTTCCATTGTTTCTTAAGATCATCAGAACATAACAGGACCACTCCAGGGTCTTTTTAAATTGGACTCCCTCTATGATCCCTGGTGCTGATAGGATTCAGAGGGGATATATGTATCATTTCCCCATATGAATAGTTTTCCCTTAGTTCTTTATAATAGTTCATTCATGTTTTTTTGTTTGTTTCTCATCATTTCTGTGTTTGAACTCCAAAGTTTCTCCACAATCTTTTTATAGGGAATGACTGGAAGTCTTCTATTTCATTAAAGATCCATTTTTCCCCTATATGAAATACTTCCGTTTTTCAGAGTAAAATATTCTTAAACATAAATTCATATCCTTTGCCTTCTGGAATATCATGTTCCAAGTTTTCTGCTCATACAAAGTGATGGCTGCTAAATCATGTGTAATCCTGAGTCCTTGGTACTTGGATTCTTTCTTGCTGGCTACTTGAACTAGATTTTGGCCATGACACTACTAGGAGGTTTTTTTTTGGGGGGGGGGGGGAGTGGGGAGGGTTTCTTTTAGGAAGTGACCAATGGATTCTTTCTATTTCCACTTTGCCTTCTGGAGATCTGGGCAGTTTTCTTTAAATTTCTTCATATATTGTGTCTAGGAATTTTTTTTAATGAAATTCAGTAGTCCATATGTTTCAAACATTTTTTTCTCCTCAAAGTGTTTTCTAAGTCAGTTGCTTTAAAATTTCTTCTATTTGGGGGGGGGGGGGGCTTTTTGTCTTTGTTTTAACATTTGTCATTGTCTTACAGAGTAATTAGTTTTTATTTAATCCATTCTAATTTTCAGGGAGAATGCTGCTTAGGAAAGGTTTTGTGCCTCTTGTACCAAACTATTACCTCCCTTTCCAAATCTTTCTTCCATAACTTTCATTTTCCATTCTCTCCTCCCCCTCCATAAGTGCTTTTATTTAATTGACAAAAATATTTAAAATTTTTTTTTTAAAAAGAGGTCTTGCCATATCTCTTCCAGGAATTATAGTTAAGTTAAGCTGTGCTTTTCTCTAAGTCATTGCTTGTAGATGGTTTTTAGTCATTCTCTTCTTTCCCATTACCATAATAGTTCATTATGGTAGGGTTCTTTATTTTGTTTGTCCATTCTTCTAGCTGACCATCTGACTTGAGATTTAATATCAGGGCTGAGTTCTGCCACATGTCTAGAAGGAAGGTTTGGACGGGTCCTGTTGCAGTTTTTCTCAGGGGTATTGATTATTCTATCATTCCAGGTTCTCAAGAACAGACTGGGGACCTGCAAGTTTTCAGTGTTCCTAAAGTGGTCTGATCCAGGGCAAAGTCTGATTGTAATTCCATTGGTTTGAATTCTGCATATTTCTGGCTTTGGTTTGGATCTATGTAAAAGTAGATCGATGCTGGACTCAGTCCTAATTAAACAGCTAAAAAGTCCTGTTGGTTCAGAGTGTCAGAAATTGTACCTACCCATTTGGTCTGAGATTTCTACCTTCATTATTTTCCTAATGCTTGACTAGATGATTTAAGTGAAAACCCTGCTCTGTATTTGAGGTCTAAGTCATATCACTACTCCTGCTTCTGCAGCTTCTAAACTTCCTCCTTTCTCCATACACAGCCCAGGGCCTTCCTACTGAAGAATGCCACGCTTCTCACTTCACCTTGCATCTGTGACCTAGAACTGAGTAGTCAGACTCTGTAATTCTCTTTCTGGATGTGGATAGCATTTTCTATCATGAACCTTTTGGAGTTGTCTTAGAACCTTGCATTGCTGAGAAGACCCAAGTCTATCAAAGTTAGTCATTGCACGATGTGGCGGTAACTGTGTACAATATTCTCCTGGTTCTGCTCCCTCACTCAGCATCAGTTCATATAAATCTTTCCAGGATTTATGAAATTTGTCTGCTCATCATTTCTTATACTACAATAGTATTCCATTACATTCATATGCCACAACTTCTTCAGTCATTCCTTAATTGATGGGCATTCCCTCAATTTCTAGTTCTTAACCACCACAAAAAGAGATGCTATAAATATTTTTGTACATGTGGGTCCTTTTCCCATTTGTATGATTTCTTTGAGATACAGCCCTAGAAGTGGTATTACTGGTTCAAAGGGTATGCACATTTTTATAGCCCTTTGGGCTTAGTTCCAAATTGCTCTCCAAAATGGCTGGATCAGTTCACAACTCCAACAATGCATTAGTGTTCTAATTTTCTCACATCTTCTCAAGCATTTATAATTTTCCTGTTTTGTCATGTTGCCAATCTGACAGATGTGATGTAGTACATAAGAGTTGTTTTGATTTGCATTTCTCTAATCAATAGTGACTTAGAGCATTTTGTCATATGACTATAGATATCTTTAATTTCTTCCTCTGAAAACTGCCTGTTCATATCCTTTCACCATTTATCAATTGGGGAATGATTTGATTCTTATTAAATTTGATTCAGTTATCCATATATTTTTAAAATGAAGCCTTTATGAGAGACACAGGTTGTAAAAATTCTTTCCCAGTTTTCTGCTTCCCTCCTAATCTTGGTTGCATTGGTTTTGTTTGTACAAAAACATTTCAATTTAATGTAATAAAAATATCCATTTTGTATTTCATAATGTTCTCTATCTCTTGTTTGGTCATAAATTCTTCTGTTCTCCATAATTCTGATAGGATAACTATTCCTTTCTCTCCCAGTTTGCTTATAGGATCAGTCTTTGTATCTAAATTTTGTACCCATTTTGACTTTATTTTGGTATATGGTGTAAGATATTGGTCTATGCCCAGTTTCTGCCATACTATTTTCCATTTTTCCTAGCAGTTTTTGTCAAATAGTGAGTTCTTACCCCAGAAGCTGGAATCTTTGGGTTTATCATCCCCTCCTTTTTTTGGTCATGGATTTTAGGTAATCCAGTGAGCCTTACTTAAATTACACATTTTCCAGACCAGTAATTTGTTTGTTTTCACCATGAGATACATTATATTTTCTATTTTTAAGTCTTTTGACATTGTTTTAATATTTCTTATTTCGTTGAGTCATTAATTTCTATTTGTTCCATTCTACTTTTTGGATAGATTTTTCTTTTGGTAAGGTTTTGTACCTCTTATTCCAAGATGTTAATTTTCTTTCCAAGTCATTCTTTCATGGTATTAATTTCTTTTCCCATTTTTAACTCTGGTACTCTCATTTCTCTTATAAAAACATTTTGTCTTTAAAAAAAACTTTCATTTTTTCCAAGAATTCTAATTGAATGTGTGCCCAAGACTTTGCTTACAGATACTTAAGAGTCATGCTCTTCTTTGACATTTGTGTCTTGAGTGTCCTTTTTATCATGGGATTCTTTTTTTGCTTGTTCATTCTACTAACCTATTTCTTGACTTCAGACTTAATGTTACAGCTGTAACCTGCATGCTTCTGAAAGGAAGAGTTAGACTGGTTCTGTTGCTTTCTTATATTCATTTTTTAAATTTTTCATTCTTCACATGGAATGTTTTTTTAAATCAAATGCTTTATTAACTTCTAGTTTGCATCATTCATTTCCACAAGATTTTGAGTTACAAATTTCCTCCCCATTTTTCCCCTACCCACCACCCCAAAATAGCGATCCCATTGGATATCCCCTCCTCCAATCTGCTCTCTCCCATACCCCCTTTGACCTTTCCAGTAGGGCATGATGGATCTCTATGCCCCAGTGCCTATATATATTACTTTCCAGTTACATGTAAAATAATACTGATAATAGTATACATATTAAACATTTGATTTTGCAACTTTGATTTCCAGATTCATTCCCTTCCTCCCTTGCCACCCACCCTTACTGGGAAGATAAGCAATTCAATATAGGTTGTACATGTGTAGCTATGTAAAACATTTCAATAGTAGATATATCCATAGTGAAAGACTGACTATATTTCCCTCCCTCCTATACCACCTCCCACTTGTTCTATTCTCTACTTTGATCCTATCCCTTTTCAAAAGTAGCTATTTCCAACTTCCCTCCCCCCCAACCTGTCCTCCCTTCCATCATCCCCCCCTCATCCCCTTCCCCCCTACTCTCCTGTAGGGTGAGATACCCTATTTAGTGTGTATGTCATTCCTTCCCTAAGCCAAATTCAATGAGAATAAGGTTGACCCATTCCTTTTTGCCTTCCTATTCTTCCCCTCCATTGTAATCATTTCCCCTTACCTCTTCTATATGAGATAGTTTACCCCAATCTCTCTCTCCCCATCTCCTCTCGTTATATTCCTCTCTCACCTCTTAATTTCACCTTTTAAGTATCATTCCTTCCCATTAAATTGGTCCTGTGCCCTCTATCTATGTGTACCTGTACACATATATATACACATTCACATATGCCCACATACCCTCCTATATAGACATATATGTATGTGTATGTATATATACATATATGTATATACATTTCTATTCCCTTCAATTATTCTTATACTGAAAAAAGTTTTCATAAATTACAAGTATTGTTTTTCCATGTAGAAATGTAAATAGTTCAACTTTGATAAGTTCCTTATGATTTCTTTTCCCTGTTTACCTTCTCATGATTCTCTTGCTTCTTGTATCTGAATGTCAAATTTTCTATTCAACTCTGGTTTTTTCAGCAAGAATGCTTGAAAGTCCTCTATTCCACTGAATGACCATATTTTCCCCTGAAACATGATACTCAGTTTTGCTGGGTAGGTGATTCTTGGTTTTAATCCCAGCTCCTTTGACCTCTGGAATATCCTGCGTTGTCCTAATTGTATTTCCACAATATTCAAATTGTTTCTTCCTGGCTGCTTGTAATATTTTCTACTTGATCTGGGAACTCTGGAACCTGGCTATAATATTCCTAGGAGTTTTCTTTTTGGGATCTTTTTTAGGAGGTGACTGGTGAATTCTTTCAACCTCTATTTTGCCCTCTGGTTCTAAAACATCAGGACAATTTTCCTTGAGAATTTCTTGAAGGATAATTTCTAGGTTCTTTTTTTGATCATGGCTTTCAGGTAGTCCAATAATTTTTAAATTATCTCTCCTGTATCTATTTTCCAGGTCAGCAGTTTTCCCAATGAGATATTTCACATTGCCTTCTATATTTTCGTTTGGATCTGTTTAATAGTATCTTGATTTCTCATAAAGTCACTAGCTTCCATTTGCTCCAATCTAATTCTGAAGGGATGATTCTCTTCAGTGAGCTTTTGAGATTCTTTTTCCATCTGGAAAATTTGGCTTTTTTTAAAAGCAATTGGGGTTAAGTAACTTGCTTAAGGTTACACGGCCAGCTATTTCTGGGTGTAGTGCTAAGTATCAGAGCCTGGATTTGATCCCAGGTCATCCCAACTCTGAACCACCTGGCTGCCCCTGAATTTGGCTTTTTAAGGCATTCTTCTCCTCATTGACTTTTTGAGCCTCTTTTGCCATTTGAGTTATCCTATTTTTTAAGGTGTTATTTTCTTCAGTCAGGTTGTTGACTCTCTTTTCATGATTTTATTGCATCATTCTCATTTCTCTTTCCTATTTTTTCTCCACTTCTCTTATTTGGTTTTCAAAATCCTTCTTAAACTCCTCTATGGCCTGTAACCAGCTCATATTTTTCTTGGAAGCTTTTGGTTCAGGAGTTCTGACTTTACTGTCTTCCTCCTGTTCCATGCTTTGGTCCTTTTTGTCCCCAAAATAGGAGTGTAAAGTTGAATTGCTCTGCTTGGTTTACTTCCTTTGCCTGCTCATGTTACTACTCAATTATTTGACTTTTGGGCTTTTTGACAAAGTAGGACTCTGCCACCAGACAGAGGAGCTTTGACCAAACACTGGGGTTTTCTCAGATACTGAAGGTATTAGTTGGATGCCCTCTCTGAAGCCTCCACTCACTCTGGCAAGCTGGTCACGCACCCTAGGACCTCCACCCTAGACAGTGATCCTGATCCAGGCAGTTTAAAGTAAGGATGATTACCCCTCAGACTGGTTGCTTGATCCCCTTACAAACTGCAGACCAGGAGCTGAAGCTGCCATGTGGTAGTGGCTCTGTCACTGCACCTCAGCTGCTTCTCGCCCGAGGGGCAAAGCCTGACCCCACTCCCAACTACTGGATCCCAAAGTCCACACTGCACTGACCTCTCACTTTGTCCTTAGCATCTATGTGTTGATAATTCTGGAAACCACCACAGCTTCTGGTGATCTGAAGTCCCTCCAGCTGGTGGCTGGTCAGGCTGCCCTGGGGCTAAAACCTCTGTCTCACTGGAGCTGGGGTCAGCTCCCAGAGTGCTGCACTGGTCAATTCCTGATGGCCTGCCAGGCTGTCCTCAGCGGGAGGTTAGCTTCTGTGTCATTTTGTGGGTTCTGTAGCCCCAAATTTTGTTCAGAGTCACCTTTTACATGAATTGGAGTGGGTGGGAGTTAGAGCCATGCGCAGAGGTCCTGTTTCTACTCTTGTTCTGTTGCTTTCTTAAGGTATTCTTAGAGTATTGTATAAGGATTCCAGGGGCAGCTCTAGCTGGGGACTCATAATCTTGCAGTGTTCCCAAAGTGGTCTGATCCAAGACAAAGTCTGATCACTGCCTTTCTTGTCTGAGCTCTGCCAAGTCCAGGTCTGTGCAACACTCCTGTGGGCTTTCCCCTGAATGGAAGTCCCAGCCGACTGCTGCTGGTTTCAGCTAGAAAGTTCTGCATTTTCAGAGTGAAAATTCGGCAAATTCCAATTTGGTCTTGGGATTCCTGTCCCAGTTATTCTGCCTTTCTTTCAAACTTGGCTGGAGGCTAGAATTAATTCCCTGCTCATCTCCTGGAGTCAAACACATAGCTATGTTTGCTTTGGAACTGTTCTATAACCTACAACCACTCCTCACCCTAGAATGTTATCCCTAGGCACAGGTCTCTTCCTTTGTCCACTTTGGATCTGTGATTTAGAGCTGGGTGGTGAACAATAGATTTGCCAATTGACACCTATTCCTGCATCTTGAACAAAGATCTCCCTTATAGGCTGAAGACCTCTTCTTGACCTGGTGCACAGATTCATTGCTCTTTGGCCAGAACCTATCTCTAGTCATCTCCGTCTGTATCTCTGTTCTGAATTGGGCTGGAAATAGGACTCACTGTGACTTCTTTTTTCCTTGGATTTTCTGATCAGGACTTGGTCTGATGTGTTTTCAAGATCTTTGTAGAATTGCACTGGGGTATTTCTCCCTGATATTCTTCCATTTTCGCTCTCTCTCTCTGGTCTGTGCTTTTCCAGAATGAAAGGGATAAGGAACGATGGTTAGAGCTTCTAGATGACCAGCCACTAACCAGGCCTTCTGGAGATGGGCCTGGCCTGCAAAGTCATGCAACTTTCTTACAGGGTAGTTTTTTTTTTCCCAAATACCTTATTCCTTGAAATACAAAGGAAAAAAAAAGAAAGGGTTAAACTTTTTCATTATATAGTGGCACCTACAGGAGGTTATATCTAATGAGTCATATACAAGGATGGTCTTATAGGGTCTGTCCCAGGAAATGAGTGCCAGAGCTTCTCTAGAACATTCCAGGAACATGTGTGACAATTCTGAAGTACACTGAACTTCAAAATGATGAAGCAATCCCCTTAATGGACACTGAACAATAAATGCTGCTAATTTCACGAATCTTGAAAAGGGAGTAACTTGCCTTCTGCCTTCTCTTCTCTTCTTCTTTGCAGATTGTGTCAGGACTATTGAGTCTCTCCCTGTAGGGGTTGGAATAGGGCTGATACCTTTCCCAATCCTGGCAACATGGTAGCTGTGAGAACATAACAGCTAAAGTTCCAATCTTGCCTGCGTGAGTCTAAGACTGGATCTCACAACCCTAGCTGACTTTTCAATTTTATGTTTCTTTCCTAAATATAGGTGACTGAACAGTGATCCTGAGATGCACAACCCCAGCTTCGGAGGGCCACTTTTTGAGTTCAGGAGGTATAGAGCTCCTACACATTCTATATCCACTACAACCCTTCTTAGAGGAAAAGATGTCCATTGGTCACGTGATGGATCCAATACCCAGCCTAGCTTGCCAGAAGACACGGAGGGAATTGTTTGGACAGTGAAGAACTGAAGTGAAACATAAAATATTTATTCATCAGTCCCTACTTCATGTTTAAGTATTTAAATTTCAAACCCCTGAAGAGTCTAACAGTTGTTATATTGCTATTGATGTGGCTTGTTTTAAATTTTGTTCATTTGAGAAAAGCATTCACTGTGATTAGCATTTCTTTTTGTAGAGGAAATAAATAGTTGTCATATACCTGATCAACAATGTATATTGAATATCTTTCTACTCCACTCCTTTCCTTGGAAAGACCCTAGCCAAAATCTAGGCTGTAAGGAATTTTCCCTTGGACTGTGGTCCAGGGATGTAATAAGCTAAAGATTAAGAAAAAAAAAACCCAACCCAGAATCTGACCCTTCTTTTAAGTAATCAGATTCCCACACTGCTGGATAGTTTCTACATGCATGAATCCAGAGCTAAAAGGGACAGACAAGGAAAGGGGAATCGTAACAGTCCCAGTTTTCTGGACCTGGCAACAGCTATTATTTTACAATTATAATTTTTCTAAATATGGCAAGTTCAAGCCTTCCAGATCCCCTAGTGGCTTATAACACATGGATGGCAATGCCTAGCATATCATTCCTGTTAGGTCAATAGCAATGACTTTGAACTTCAAAACTATGCTCCCTCGGGAGTCATAATAATAAACCTCAGCCCATTTTCCAAATAAGCGTCTGAGTCATAGTAGTATTTCTGCCAAGTCAGAACCACTAAACAATTATCTTTCATGGTTTTAGTCCCTGTGGAAAAGAATACCCTCAATACTGCAAAGAGAGAGAAAGTTGAAGTAGAGACCAACCCAGCCTCATTAGTTTTGGGGGCTTAGCCGTCTCTAGGGGCTGCCCAGTTTAGAAGTCTCCACAGAAGCTTTGCATCAGACCAATTATGCCCAGCCAGAGTTTCACTTTTGCTACAAACGAGTCTTGGGAGGTTAGTTAGGAAGGAAGCCCTTAGTGAAACTCTCCCAGCAACAGGTCAGAGAGGATCAGGAACAATTGGGACGTGAGCAAAACAGAGCTCAGAAACCTCCTCTCCTTCCTTAGTATTCAAAGTAATTTGTCTCAGCACCATAGCCAGTCTGATTGCAGCACTATTTAAGGGGCAACAGTAAAATGTCCCAAAACATCTCCTCCATGGGCTAAATAGCTGTTATTTCCAGGCCTTGATATTCCACCAATGGTATCTTTTCTGGATTTGACTAGTTATCATCAACAGAAAGCTTTGTTAAAATGCGTAAAGATATCTTCAATCCATTTTGCATGCCACTGCAAGATTAATTGTCCTTTCTAAAACATCACTCTCACTCAAAAATTTATTCTCCAATTCAAGGATCCAAATAAAAAATCAGTAGGCAATATCTATTTCCAGGGAAATCAAATCCAAACTTCTTATCCTAGAGTTCAGGCATCCAAGCCTCTTTCTAAAGTCACTCCATCTTACCTCTCTTTCATACCCTACTACAATCCAATATGAACAATTTACTCTAGTCAAGCAAGCCTGCTTAATGCCTCCCCATCGTTCTTGCCATGTTTCTTCTTGTCCCCACATCTTCACTTACATTTGTCTTCTAAGCAATAATGTTAAAAATCCTTTCCTCTACCTTTCTAAAAACGTGCCCATCTCAAATTCAGACTCATCCAAGAAGCCTTCCTTTCCTTCTCCAGCTTTCTATGATCAACACCTTCTTTAAATTCATACATTTAGAGTTACTCAGCATCACATAAAAATACTTGATTACATACTGTGGTGCATTTTAAAAAATCAGTATTTCATGTGCATCTTATTTCCTAAGCCATGCTGGCAGAGAACATGTTTTATATTTCTGTTGTATCTCCACATTTCTTAGGGAAAAAACACCAGACTTGGGTTCAGGAAACCTGGGCTTGGAATACACCTAATATCTCTGACTTTCAAATTCTTCACTGTGCAATTGGAATAATAATAATCATACTATCAATCTCATAAGGTTGTTTTAAGGAAAGTGCTTTGTAAATAGTGTTCCCTTCCTCAGTTTCCTGGCTTGACCTAGCCCGCTTGCTGGGGAAGGAGCCATACACCATTCCATCCTTCTCCCTTCACAGGTAACTGGCCTGGTCTTGCCTACTAGAAAAGGAGAGACCCCATTCCATAGCACTCCCTCTGAGAGTACTCTGTCCTTAGGCTGAATCATTACAGATATTGATAACCTACATGAACTCATTCCTCAATAATTAATAAAATCCTATCCCATCATTCCCTTTCTGTCCTAGTGATTCTGAACCCTCCAGAAACCCCTTCTCCGACCCCCAATGCTTGCTCCATTGTTCTCATACCCCTCAATTCAACTCTCCTAATGTCCCCCTCTAAAGCTTCATGCTCCTCTCAGTATGCTCTCTGAAATGCTTGATCCATAGGTGGAAAACTTGCTTTCATCTGAAATATTTTCCTTTCCTATTTCTCCCATCTTCTGGCTCTCATTGAAATCCTAATCATACTATCATGACTTACTACTAGTACTTCTAATAACAATGATAGAAAGAAACTGATTCAGACAGAGGTTAAATGACTTGCCCAGAATCATACAGCTGGATTTGAACTCAGTTCTATCCTGACAATGAGTCTATTTACTGTGTCACCTATCTGCCCTATGACATATCCTCCCTGGACACCTTTTCCATCACTGGTTGCACTTTCCCTCATACCCTTATGGGGCATTCCTTATTCCCCATTGCTACTTCTAGACAAGGTATAGCTAGGCAGTGAAGTGGACAGAGTACTGGAACTAGAATCAGGAAGACTTGAATTAAGTCTAACCTCAGATACCAGTCATATGACCTTCAGCAAGGGTCACCTTGGGTAAAGGTAACAAGAATAAAGTCGCAAGGTTTGCCTCCATGTGACTCAGTTTCCTCAACTGTAAAATGGGCATAAGAATAGTCCCTACATCCCAGAAATGTTGTGGGGATCAAATGAAATATTTGTAAAATGTTTAGTGCAATGCCTAAAAAATTCTTCATAAATGCTTGTTTCCTTTCTTCCTTTCTCTCTACCATTATCCCTCAGTAACCTCTCCTCAGAGTTTGATTCAATCCATATTTACCACTCAATCAAGATTCTGGAAACTATTATCTACCAACCTCCAGAATACTCCCCTTCTTTCCTCAGTACTTGGCTCATAGTCTTTCTCTCCTCCCCAAATCCTGCCCTCAGAGTAAGGGACTTCAACAGACACATTGATACTCCCTCAAACATTGTAACATCCCAGTACTCCAACTCCATTTTACACAACCTGCTCTCCCATCTCATCTTGACTACACATAGAGATGAACATACCCTTGATCTCGCCATCACCTGTCAATGTTGTTGTCACAGTCTCTTGCCATTCAACCTCTCTCTCTGCCCTGAAATACTGAACACAGTTCTACCTCATCACCACTTCTAACTGGTTAAGAGTTAACTTACCTCTAACATCTCTAGCCTTCGGTCTTTCCCAGTCATCATTCCTATATTTACTATATCCTCCTCCCTTCCCCATCTTGACCCCTTGGTGAGCCATCACAATTCTACACTGTCCTCTTCTCCTTGTCCCCTTGCTCTTTGTCCTAAAACCAATCTTGTCCTGTCAAGTCTCAGCTTTATATTCCTCCCACCATCTGCTGTCTTTACTCCTACTCACATGTCATTGCATAAATTTGGAGAAAAATCATGAAACTGCTGACTGGATCCATTACAAATCATATTATATAATTTTAGCTGGGCTCTCACTGCAACAAGGCAATTCTCTTACATATATTTACTTCTTATCCCACCACAGAGCTTTTTTTCAAACCTCCTCATCCCTCCCCAAACCTACCATGGATCTCCCCACCCTTATGGTCTCACCTGAGAACTGTGCGCCATATTTAACTGGAAAAAAATGGGGCCATTTGCAGAAAGCTTCCTCTTCTCTCTTTCTCCTGACACATCACTCAGATGCATTCTGGTACTATGTTTTCCCTCACCCAGCTCACATGAGGTGATACTTCTCTTTACCTCTACCTGCACAAGTGATCTTGGTCAATCCCATGTCCTCCAGAAAATCATCCCTCTGCATTCCAATTCTCACTTATCTTCAGTCTCTCCTCATCTGCCGGTTGTTTTCCTACTGCCTACAAAACCTCAATGTTTCTCCCATTCTCAAATTTGCTCTGTTCACACCTGCTAATTCATCTTTCTTTATCTTTCCTTCTTTCTGTGGCTAATCTCCTAGAGAAGGACTCCTCTGCTTCCTTACCTATCACTCTTTTTTTTTTAACTCTCTATGACTGTAGTCTGACTTCTGACCTCACCTATCATTCAACCAAAACTGCTCTCTCCAACGTTAGCAGTGATCTCTTAACTTCCACATTTAATGATCCTTTCTCACTCTTCATCCTTCTTGACACCTCTTCAGCCTTTTTAAGCTGTCCATCATCTTCTCCTTGATGATCTGTTCTTTCTAGATTTTTGTGATGTTATTCTATGTCTTACATAGAAGTTATATGACTTTCCATGAGCTGGCCAGATATATCAAAGGGTAGACTATCTAGAGGCACTGGCCATGGCGGTCCCCTGCCTTCATTCTGGAAAAACGAAGGCCACATCTCATAGTTGTGAAAAAAATCTTCATTACCTTTCTCTGCAATCTAGTCTGATGTAGGGTGATTTTTGTGAGTTGGCTCTCCTAAAGGGTGACCAGAGTTCCAAGATACTCTGGGAGTTCTTGCTCCTAAAACTATAGGTTTTAAACTCTGAAAACAAAGCTGTTTCCTTCTTGGACTCCTTCCAGAGCTGGCAGGCTTAGTTTTTTGAAGGTCACCAAGGGGTATGCCCAATATTCAGCTAATCAATGGCTTGCTGCCTTTCCAATTCCATCAGGGAAATTTCTTCACATTTTGTATAGAGACAATGGGGCATAGACGTGTCTTTGCCCTTGATTGAACATCTTTATATACCATTACTTCTGTTCTCTATGCCTTACTTTTTGTGATTATACCAATTGGTAGAGGGGAGAGAGGAAACTAACTCTCCTCTACTACATAAT